>NC_069382.1:67781285-68094618 GCF_027475565.1 Acinonyx jubatus
GATTTTGGCCCGAGCCATCTTGTAACTGGTGGATCATCACTCTCCTACCTGTACCCTTTACCCCGACTGCAGGTAATTAGTGTCCCCAAGCTGCCTGCTGGATGTCCACAATAATACCCACCTGGGACCCTCTGTCTACATTTTCTCTCTGCCAAGTTATTTCTCCTATTTTGGGATGACTGCCTGTTGAGACTAATTCCTGCAGCTTTCAATCCAGTGGTGACTCAGATGTCAGCTGTTCCCTCATTGCTGTCTGTGAACTCCCCCCAAAAGAATTTGCTTCAGAAAAAACATTAGTGTGTTATATAGAACTTGCTGGCTATTTCACAGGTGATTTGGAGGAAAGAGGAAATATCGTATACGTCTATAAGCAAAAAACCTGAGGCACTTAAACATTTTTCTTTAAAGTCCTTTTTTTTTTTTTTTTGGCCACAAGACCACCAAGTGTCATTTGCTCACTTCCTTTCCTGATTTAGTGCCTAAATTTATAACATTATTCTCCTTCCTTCCACATTTTTTTCTAGACTTTCAAATGTAATTTTTATTAAGGAAGCAATCTATCTTATTCCTCAGTTCCTACCAGTTCACTTGCATACTAACATGGGAATCCAGCTGAATAGAATAATCTGGCTACAAGATGTAAACTCTTTGCCACTTGGGTGTTATAGTAACTAAGTTTTTTTTTCTTTTTTTAGTGCATACTTGTCATATGTAATTCACAATGTGGGCAAAATACCAATAGATTTAATTATCCCCCCCAAATATTTACTTTGAAACAAATTCGTATTCAACAAAGCGTACTGACAAAATGATGTTTACTTGTTGTAGGACAGATTGTGTGTGTGTGTATGTGTGTGTGTGTTGCGTCCTTTACTCTTTCTTGGTCTCTTTTCTTAGTCAATCACTCTAAGTCATCTATTGTGATAAAAGGCCACGCAACAGGTTTATGGGTTGAATTTGTGAAGAAAAATGATAATCCTGGCATAGGTTCTGGGTTAAGAAAAAAAGGAATCAAAGTTGGCTCCAGTGACCATTCACCCCTTATTAGCTATCATTTCCTTCCCGATGTTTTCTCTTTCTCTATTCACAGCAGGGATTCTCCAAGATGTTTCAGTGAACAGCTACCCACAAACACTTAATCACACATCTTAATGTTTTCCCTTGGGGTTCTATTTCAGTCTTAGAGTGATTTTAGGAATGTGTTCCCAGATAACTTGGCACACAGTTGCCTCAGTTGATAAGTTGCAGAACGTTTCGTCTAGTGTTTCGGGCAGGTTTCACAATTTGCCTTGTGGGTGATTGAATCATACCTATAAGGATCATTGTGATTATCTTGGCCAAGCCATGCATGGGCCTTTCGGTCACCTAAACTTGTATTCTAAGAAGGAGAAAATTGATAAAATTTTAGTTTTTAATCAGTGATGTTTCCAATGAAAGCTAAGTGTTGCTATGGCTGATGTCAAAGAGGTTGCTGCCTGTTTTCTCTTCAGGATTTTGATGGTTCCCTTTAGGTGTTTCATCCATTTTGAATTTATTTTGTGTATGGTATAAGAAAGTGGTCCAGTTTCATTCTTGTGTACGTTGCTATCCAGTCTTCCCAACACCATTTGTTGGAGACTGTCTTTTTTCCAGTGGATATTCTTTTCTGCTTTCTCGAAGATTAGTTGGCCATAGAGTTGTGGGCCCATTTCTGGGTTTTCTGTTCTGTTCCATTGATCTATGTGTCTGCTTTTGTGCCAGTACCATCCTGTCTTGATGGCTACAGCTTTGTAATATAGTTTGAAGATGCGATGCCTCCAGCTTTGCTTTTCTTTTGGAAGATTGCTTTGGCTGTTCACGGTGTTTTGTGGTTCCATACAAAAGTTGGGATTATCTGTTTTAGTTCTGTGAAAAATACTGTTGGTATTTTGATAGGTATTGCATTAGATGTGATTGAATTAGATTACTTTGGGTAGTTAGATTGTCTATTCATGTATGAGTTTTGCCAGATTTTGTCTTTTAAGGAACTGGTCCATTTCATCTAGGTTATCAAATCTATGTGCATAGAGTTATTCATCGTATTCCTTTATTCTCCATGTAGTAAAGGATAACTATCCATTTAGTATACATTTTTATAAAGGGACCTGCAATGTTGTCCCCTCTTTCATTTCTGATATTGGAAATTTGTGTCTGCTTTCTTTTTTTTAAGTTACCCTGGCTACAGGCCTATTACGTTCATTCATCCTTTCAATCAGCTTTTGAATTTGTTGTTTTGCCTATTGATTTTCTGTTTTCAATTTCATCTCTAATTTTTATTATTTCTTTTCTTCAACTTACTTTGGATCTAATTAGCTCATTTTTTCTAGTTTCCTAAGGTAGGATCTTAGATGATTGATTTTAGATCTTTCTTCTTTCAATGCTATAAATATTCATTCAATGCTATAAATTCATTCAATTCAATGCTATACACTGAATGCTATACATTCAATACATTCAATGCTATAAATTTCCTCCTAAGTACACTTTTAACTGCATCCCACCAATTTTGATAAGTTGTGTTTTCATCCCAATTTAATTTAAAATATTTTAAAATTTTCCTTAAAATTTCTTCTCTAACACATGTGTTGTATGGGAGTATGTTGTTTAATCTGCACGTATTTGGGGATTTTCCAGCTATCCTTTTGTTATTAATTTCTAGGTTACTTCCATTGTGGTCTAAGAGCAGACATTGTATGCCTTTTAGTTTTGGAGGTTTCTACTGAGTTATACTCGAGCACAGATATTATCTCCTCAGCCATATATGATCTACTCATCAGCCCATCAAGGTATTCTTCATTTCAGTTACAGTGTTTTTGATTTTTAGCATTCCCTATATGTATCTTCCTTGGAATTCCCATGCCTCTGCCTACCTATTCTTGCATATGATCTACTTTTTTCATTACAGCCCTTAGTAGGTCAATCACACCCATTTTAAATTCCTCATCTGATCATTCCAACATCTCTGTCATATTTGAGTCTGATTCTAATGCTTGCTCTCTCTCTTCAAACTATGTTTTTTCCCTTTTTGTACATCTTGTAATTTTTTCTTGAAGCCTAAACATGATTTTCTGGGTAAGAAGAATTGTAGTAAATCACTTTAGCAATATAGTGGTAAATTTTAAGGTAAGGGAAGCTTTCAATAGTCCTATGATTAAGTTTCAGGCTTTTAGTGAGCAATATGACTGAATATTAGCTAAATTAAAAAACTAGTAAGTATTGTTTTCTACTCTAGTAATAAACTTCAGTAAGGTAAATGAAAAAATTGTGGTAGTAACAAAACTATGGAATACTTAAGGACATATTTAGTAAATGACAAAGCTCATGTTTTAATTATTTAACAATTGGGAATCCATCATATGTGACAAATCAAGTATACAAAATAGGATAATAAAACTCCTACAATAAAATCTAGGATGTGTGTGCAGTCCAGGTTTGTGGAAGATCTTCTTAAATAAATCTGGAAACTTAGATAAGATATTTGATTAAAAAGTATTAAAATATATGGTAAAGGGGCACCTGGATGGCTCAGTCAGTTGGGTGTCTGACTTTGGCTCAGGTCATGATCTCATGGCTCATGGGTTCGAGCCCAGTGTCAGGCTCTGTGTTAACAGCTTGGAGCCTGGAGCCTGCTTCAGATTCTGTGTTTCTATCTCTCTTTGCCCCTACCTACCCGGCTTGTGCTCTGTCTGTCTCTCTCTCTGTCAACAATAAACATTAAAAAAAATATTTATGGGAAAAATACAACTAATATGGGAAAAATACAACTAACAAAACAAATGGATATAGAACTATTTGCTGTATTGTCTATTTCTCATATTAACAGACAAGCAATATAACAAACATGACTAGACAATGAATAAAAGAGCAAATTCAAACCACCAACAAAAGCTGAAATTATGGCCAAACTCACTAATAATCAGGAAAAGTCAAATTTAAATTAATACACATTGGATAAAGGGCTAGTATCCAAAATCTATAAAGAACTCACCAAACTCCGCACCTGAAAAACAAATAATCCAGTGAAGAAATGGGCAGAAGACATGAATAGACACTTTTCCAAAGAAGACATCTAGATGGCCAACAGACACATGAAAAGATGCTCAATGTCACTCATCATCAGAGAAAAACAAATCAAAACCACACTGAGATATCACCTAATGCTGGTCAGAAGACTAAAATGAACAAATCAGGAGACTGTAGATGCTGGCGAGGATGTGGAGAAATGAGAAACCTCTTGCACTATTGGTGGGAATGCAAACTGGTACAGCTGCTCTGGAAAACAGTGTGGAGGTTCCTCAAAAAATTAAAATTAGAACTACTCTATGACCCAGCAATAGCACTGCTAGGAATTTACCTAAGGGATACAGGAATGCTGATGCATAGGGGCACATGTACCCCAATGTTAATAGCAGTGCTTTCAACAATAGCCAAATTATGGAAAGAGCCTAAATGTCCATCAGCTGATGAATGGATAAAGAAGATGTGGGTTATATATACAATGGGATAGTTGTATACTTGTATACTTGGCAATGAGAAAGAATGGAATCGTGTCATTTGCAGCAATGTGGATGGAACTGGAGGGTATTATGCTAAGTGAAATAAGTCAGTCAGAGAAAGACAGATACCATATGTTCTCATTCAGGTGTGGATCTTGAGAAACTTAACGGAAGACCATGGGGGAGGGGAAAGGGGAAAAAGTTACAGAGAGAGAGGCAAACCATAAGAGACTCTTAAATACTGAGAACAAACTTTGGGTTAATGGGGGGTGGGGGAGAGGGGGAAGTGGGTGATGGGCATTGAGGAGAGCACTAGGTGTTGTATGGAAACCAATTTGACGATAAATTATATTAAAAAATAAAATGATACGCAAGTATCACTTCACATCAGATTGGCTAAAATTAAAAGGACTGCTAACACAGGATACAGGGATATAGGAAATGTAAACTCTATTTATTTATTTATTTATTTATTTATTTATTTATTTCCCCCGTTTTTTTCAATTTACATTTTAGTTAGTTAGTGCAATATTGGTTTCAGGAGTAGAATTCAGTGATTCATCACTTATATACAACACCCAGTGCTCATTCCAACAAGTGCCCTCCTTAGTATCCATCACCCATCTAGCCCATCCCCCACCCATGTCTTTTCATCAACCTCTACTTTGTTTTCTGTCATTAAGAGTCCCTTGTGGTTTGTTTCCCTCTCTTCTCTACTTTCTCTCCCTTCCCATATGTTCATTTGTTTTATTTCTTAAATTCCACATATGAGTGAAATCATATGGTATTTGTCTTTCTCTGCCAGACTTATTTCACTTAGCATAATACATTCTAGTTCTATCCATGTCATTGCAAATGGCAAGAGTTCATTCTATTTGATGGTTGAATAATACTCCATTATACACACACACACACACACACACACACACACACACACACACACATATATGTATATATATATACCACATCTTTATCCATTTATCAGTTGATGGACATTTGGGCTTGGTCCATAGTTTGGCTATTGTTGCTAATGCTGCTATAAACTTTGGGTGCATGTACCCCTTCAAATCTGTATTTTTGTATTCTTTCGGGAATTACCTAATAGTGCAACTTCTGGGTCATAGGGTAGTTCTATTTTTAACTTTTTGAGGAACTTCCATTCTCTTCTCCAGAGTGGCTGCACCAGTTTGCATTTCCAGTAACACTGTGAGAGGGTTCCCCTTTCTTCACATCCTCACCGACACCTGTTATCTCTTGGGTTGTAAATTTTAGCCATTCTGACATCTGCAAGGTGATATCTCATTGTGGTTTTGGTTTGTATTTCTCTGATGATAAGTGATGTTGAGCATCTTTTCATATGTCTGTTAGCCATATGGATACCTTTGGAAAAGTGTCTATTATTCATATCTTCTGTCCATTTCTTAACTGGATTATTTGTTTTCTGGGTGTTGAGTTTGACAAGTTCTTTGTAGACTTTGGATACTAACCCTTTATCAGATATGTCATTTGCAAATATCTTCTCCCATTCTGTAGGCTACCTTTTAGTTTTGTTGAGTGGTTCCTTCACTGTACAGAAGCTTTTTATCTTGATGAGGTCCGAATAGTTCATTTTTGCTTTTATTTACCTTGCCTCTGGAGATGTGTACAGTAAGAAGTTGCTATGGCTGAGGTCAAAGAGGTTGCTATCTGTGTTCCCCTCCAGGATTTTGATGGCTTCCTGTCTCATATGTAGGTCTTTCATTCATTTTGAATGTATTTTTGTGCATGGTATAAGAAAGTGGTCCAAGTTCATTGTTCTACATGTTGCTGTCCAGTTTCCCAGCACTATTTGTTGAAGAGATTGTCTTTTTTCCATTGGATATTCTTTCCTGCTTTGTTGAAGATGAGTTGACCATATGTTTGTGGGTCCATTTGTGGGTTTTCTATTCTGTTCCATTGATTTGTATGTCTGTTTTTGTCTCTATTGATGACTACAGCTCTGTAATATAGCTTGCAATCCAGAATCATGATGCCTTCAGTTTTGTTTTTCTTTTTCAGGATTGCTTTGGCTATTCTGTGTCTTTTGCGGTTCCATACAAATTTTAGGATTGTTTGTCCTAGCTCTGTGAAGAATGATGGTGGTATTTTGATAGGGATCACATTGAATGTGTAGATTGCTTTGGGTAGTATAGACATTTTACCCATGTTTGTTGTTCCAATCCAGGAGCATGGAATGTTTTTCCATTTCTTTGTGTCCTCTTCAATTTCTTTCATATGTGTTCTATAGTTTTAGAGTATATATCTTTTCTCTCTTTAGTTAGGTTTATTCCTATGTATCTCATTGTTTTTGGTGCAATTGCAAATGGGATTGATTCCTTGATTTCATTTTCTGCTGGTTCATTATTGGTATATAGACATGCAAGAGATTTCTGTACATTGATTTATACCCTGTGACTTTGCTGAATTCATGTATTAGTTCTAGCAAATTTTTGGTGGAGTCTTTCGGGTTTTCTACATAGAGTATCATGTCCTCCGCAAATAGTGAAAGTTTGGCTTCTTCCTTGCCGATTTGGATGTTTTTTATTTCTTTTTGTTGTTTTATTGCTCAGGCTGAGACTTCTAGACTATAGTACTTCTAGTACTGTTTTAAATAGTAATGGTGAGAGTGGACATCCCTGTAATTCTCCTGACCATAAGGGAAAGGCTCTCAGTTTTTCCCCATTGAGGATGACATGAGCTGTGGGTCTTTCATATACGGCCTTTACGATGTTGAGGTATGTTCCATCTATCCCTACTTTGATGAGAGTTTTTTTATCAAGAGTGGATGCTGTATTTTGTTAAATGCTTTTTCTCCATCTATTGACAGGCTCATATGGTTCTTACCCTTTCTTTTATTAAAAAATGGATGAATTTCATAACAGCTTATGTTGAACTAGAAAAGACACAAGAAAGTCACATCATAAGATTCCATTCCAGCAGGGTTGGCCACATAATGTGGAGCCATTGTTCATAAAGCAAGAAAAAAATGTCATTAAAGGTATATATAAAGCTTTTTGTTTCTTTCAAAGTCTTTTGAATTGTCCTGACATTTTAAATTTGTTATTCAATCTTGTTCTAAGCAAAGAAAAATTAAAATTAAAATTGTTACATTTAAATTTAATATTAAGTATTATAATTTGTTGTTCATATTTATATTGTGCAATGCTTGTTTTAAATGCAAATGTAAGAACATTTATCTTGTATGCAGAATAATTGATATTATAAACTGTGTATTTTGTAGCTCATGCATGCATATGTATTTTGTTCTTTTTTAAAAAAAATATTTATTTAAATTCAAGTTAGTTAACAGACAGTGTAGTGTTGGTTTCAGGAGTAGAACCCAGCGATTCATCACTTACATATAACCCCCAGTGCTCATCCCAACAAGTTCCCTCCTTAATGCTGGTCACCCATTTAGCCCATCTCCCCACCCACCTCTCCTCCAGCAACCCTCAGTTTGTTCTCTATATTTAAGAGTCTCTAATGGTTTGCTTCCCTCTCTGTTTTTATTTTATTTTTCTTTCCCTTCCCTATGTTCATTTGTTTTGTTTCTCAAATTCCGCATATGGGTGAGATCATATGATGTTTATCTGTCTCTGACTTATTTTGCTTAGCATAACACACTCTAGTTCCATCCACATTGTTGCAAATGGCAAGATTTCATTCTTCATGATTGCTGAGGAGTATTCCATTGTATATATATACCACATCTTCTTTATCCATTCATCAGATGATGGAAATTTGGGCTCTTTCCATAATTTGGTTATTGTTTATAGAGCTGCTGTAAACATTGGGGTGCACGCACCCCATCAAATCAGCATTTTTGTGTCCTTTGGATAAATAGTAGTGCAATTGCTGGGTCATAGGGTAGTTCTATTTTCAATTTTTTGAGGAACCAATACATGGAAGTAATACAACGAGGAGAGGATATGATAGTGTTCCTTGGTCACTAATGTTTCTTAGATCCACATTGCTTCCTTTCTGTGTTTGAAGCAAGTTATGATTAAGATGGGGAGTGTGACTTTTGAGGCTATGGGGGTCCGTGCTTATTCATACCTGGAGGTAACATGCTTACCTCACACTGAGTCTCACTGAATCATCACTCGTCATTTGTCCTCTGGAATTCTATCTTCATGGGGCATTGTAAAGTCCATATGAGATGGGGCAACAAGCAACAGCAGACACACACATTGCTCCTTTGTCCAATCAGACTCCACTAAAAAAACCACAAAGATAAAATTATTAAGAAGAATTTCAAGAAAATAATAATAGAGCACTAAGCTAAATATGAAGCCCTTTTGAGCACAGTTATATATGTTTACATTTTAGTTAACATATGTATACATTCCTCAAAATTTAGCAATTTAGTTTAAAACATTTAGTTTTTCTGGTGACTAATCCTATACTAAACAAAATAGATTAAAATGATCAGTTATCAGACTCTTCCTCCATTTCCTCCCAGCTATGTGGCCACTTCAATAGTTTAGAATGGCAAAACTATTACATGGTCACAGAAGGTAAATTTTTTGTCTTGTTCCATATTTTTTTTTCAACAAAGAAAATGTAATTATCCCTTTGAATAGTATAATATATGAAAAAAAGATTGTAATGATCAGGCCACAATTTCAACAAAAGTACATTTCTTGCCTCTTTTATGTCTTATGAAATATGTAATGTGTCTGCAATTCATGAAGAATTTATATTCATTTTTCTCTATGACAGTTTAAGCCCCTAGGGAGAAAAGGCTTTGATAGGGATCATGGTATTTTGCCTCAATGTAGTCATTTGTCCTGGTCAAGGATGCAAATTGAAGGATGTTTCTTTCAGTGCCATTTTAATCACACCACTGAGAATGAAGAAAGTTCAGTATTGCTGGATTTTGGGCCACACTTATCACATCTGCAATGCAATCAAGAGCTTTAAAAATTTTCTGAAGATTTTATTTTACCATTTTCCCCATGGCTAATATGCAGCAGGATAGTGAATTATTTTTACATTTGTCTGTAATACAAAAGCTAACGTACTGTTTAATTTTCAGTTCACGGAGGCAATGTTTGAAAGAAGTACTTCATAAGGAGGAAATTTATGAGCATATTTTTTCCAAGTACTGTATTATTTGTTCAGAGCTAATATCATTACCTTGAATGTTTCCTATATTTAAAAGGAAAAATCATTTTAAGAAAATATTACAAATGGAAAAGATTTCAGGCATGAAAAAAATTTTTAAAGCATATTGCAGTCCAACAGATTTCTCGGTGCCTTTATATGTTGCCTATGTGAGCTGATGTGCAAGCTAAGTGTACAGCCAGGAAAGTCAAGAGCATTACAAACTTGTCCAAAGGAAGAGCACAAAACATGGAAAATGCTTTTTGAATCTCAAAAACCATTATCAGAATTATTATTGTCTGAATTACGATTATTTACTAACACTTCAACTTGTCCTTTTTTCTGTGTGAAAATTATATTGTATAGTTGAAGATGCTTCTCCTCTTATTTGGAAATAATATTTTTATCTTTTCGCTGAATGGTTTATATTGTGGTCCCCCTGGGACTTAATTCAACAAGTTTGAATCCAAGAATATCATTCTCCTCCTCAAATAAGCTCTTCCTTTTCTCTTAATTCAATTTGATCATCCTTCAAACCATCAGGAGATTCTGTCTGCAAAGTGTCTCAAGAATCAGTTCTCGCTTTTCCATGCCTACTCTACACTCTTCTGCTAGGCCTTCCTTCTTTCCCTGTGACTGTTGCAATAGCACACTACTTTTCTTTCCTTCTGTAGCTTCTCCCTCTTTGTACTGCATCATGTATAGTCCCAGCCAGATGCATCTTTGTAAAATGCAGTTTTGAATTTACAACTTTTAAAGAACTCAGTTAAGACAATTGATCTTTTCAGAGGAAGACTGATCATGTGAGGGAACAAATATTAGCTGTTACTCACTATCATTTGCATTGGATGGATTTGCCTCAGATGTGGAGTTGGAGAATAGTCCTCATGTAGGGGTCTTAGTGGTCAATATTCTTCATGATATTGTCAGCCTATTGGGATATAGAGAATTAGAGCTGCCAGATTCCTTTGTGTCTTTCTGACCCCAAAGAAATGTGCATTCCTAATCTTTACTCTCAAAAATAGTCCTTAATGACCATTTTATTTTTTAACATTATGGACTACACAAAAAATTATATTGGGACATCTGGGTGGCTCAGTTGGTTAAACATCTGATTCTCGATTTTGGCTCAGGTCTTGATCTCATGGTTGTGAGATTGAGTCCGGTGTCAGACTCTGTGCTGAGTGTGGATCCTGCCTGGGATTCTCTTTCTCCCTCTCTCTGCCCCTCCCCAGCTTGTGCACACTCACTCCCACACACTCTCTTGCTTCCTCTATCAAAACAAATAAATAAGCCTTTAAAACAATTATAAAATTATAATGTATAGTACCCTGGAGTAAATGGGAGGGGACCTGGAGACATTTATATCATGTTTAGTGAAAAGATCCATTACATTTATATGATATAATTACATATATTGTAGATATTAGCTATTGAGTGTGCTTAAAATTTTCAAATACAATCTTTCAGGGTTTTTAATGAGAAACTTGTACTTGTTTCCCTGAACATAACATTTTAAAATTAGGTTTTATGTTTTCAGTGGCTATATTTAATTCCTGATTAATACTTTGGGATAATGATTTCTTCATTTTTCTTAATAGTCACCATCAAAGAAGAATTGTTGACATAGGTATGTGATTTTAAAAATTAAAGCCATTTGTTTTTAATTTTAGAGACAGAGAGTGAGTGGGGGAGAGGGGCAGAGGGAAAGAGAGAGAGAATCTTGAGCAGGTCTGTGCCGAGCATGGCTCAGCTGATGTGGGGCTTGATCCCATGACCTTGAGATCATGAACCTGAGCAGAAATCAGGAGTTGGACGCTCAGCCAAATGAACCACCCAGGCACCCCTTAAAACCATTTTTAAAGCATTCAAATTAAGTATTTATAACAGTTGAAACTGTATTTAAAGCAGCTCTTCCTTTTTTTCCTTCAGAAATGAGAAACATTGAAATAATGTTTAATGTTAATAGATTTTTAAAAAACATTTTTATTTAATTTTGAGAGAGAGTAAGAGAGAGAGCACGCAGGGGAGGAGCAGAGAGAGAGACACATGCATAGAATCTGAAGAAGGCTCCAGGCTCTGAGCCGCCAGCACAGAGCCCAAGGCAGGGATTGTACCCATGAACTGTGAGATCATGACCTGAGCTGAAGTCGGACGCTTAACCGACTGAGCCACCCAGGCGCCCCTAGTGTTAATAGATTTTGAATCCACTTAAACTTTTCCATATCAGAATTTCAAAATCATCACGAGGCTCTAATTTTCAGAAGGTGGTTGCATTTTAGAACTGTCACCTGAAGCTAGTTTGAATGAGAAAAGGGACAAATCAGCCACAGACACACAGAAATCTTATAAATAGGTGATGGCAGAGATTCAGAGCCACTGCATTGGTGGTGCCTGCCAAGAAGTTTGCCTGACTCCCATCCCCATTCCCATTTCCTGCTAGTAAGTGTACTTAGGGCTGGCCGCTGACCTCCCTTGGTACTTAGGACGTGAACTCAAGCAGTTCTGTAGCCTCCTTGTCCATGCATGCTGCAAGTGGGCCACTGAAAGTGATACCCCGTGCTGGACACCCATGCCGCCTAGCCTCACGGCAGGGAAACAGCAGGGACTACATACAACTCATGCTCCCTGCCTGCAACTGTGAGGGCAGCCAGTTCAGTCCTCGCTCTGCTAGGGCCGCCTCCTGGAAACCCTGTGCAGCAATGCTCATTGTCTGGGGCAACCGCTCTAGGAGCTCCTGGTCATCGCAAATAGAGACAATTTCTCTCCTGAACCTTTGTACTTTTTATGGTTCTCCTCTCACTTTCATGTTAAAAAAATTTTTTTTAACATTCAGTTTTGAGAGACAGAGAGAGAGTGTGAGCAGAGGAGGGGCAGAGAGAGAGGGAGACACAGAATCTTAAGCAGGTTCCAGGCTCTGAGCTGTCGGCACAGAGCTGGACGCGGGGCTTGAACTCATGAAGGGTGAGATCATGACATGGGGCTTGAACTCATGAAGGGCGAGATCATGACCTGGGTTGAAGTCGGATGCTTAACCAACTGAGCCATCCAGGCACCCCTCTCACTTTCGTGTTTTATAGTAAATTGTTTTATTCTTCCTAATAGGAAGCAAATCTCTTTGAATACTGAAACTGTGACTGAATCCTTTTGTCTCCTAAGGCACTGCATCGGTAACATACTTAGCACTCCATGGATATTTGTGGAATTGAACGTAGGTACAGTAATAAAATCTCTAAGAAGTTTCTTTGTGATTAGCTCAAGGTTGTAATGGGCAGTCAGTAAATCTATTAAACATATTGAGGAAAATTTGGCTTTTATAATTTGTTTTATAATGTAGTGCAGATAAGTGGAATGGAGTATTTATTTTTTCTTCAAAAACAATGCCAAGAGAGTTTTGCAGTTAGGTTCACGAACCTTCAAGTTCAAATGATTTTTAGGTTTTGTTGTTGTTACTGATATTAAACCAGGGAAATCATGTATATTTTTCCACAAATGCGATTTTACATGAGGTTCCAATATACAAAACAGACAAAAGCAGAGCAGCCTAGGGTGATGCATAGGGCAAACCCGACCTTTCCCCACCAACCTGTGCGCTATCAGCATCTGTGAGGAACCTGGGGCCCCATGGAACACAGTTTGAAAACTGCCACCACGGCATTTTCACTTGCGGGGGTTCTCATTGGGTAAAGACATGGCATGTCAGACATCAGAATCGCAGGCCCCATCCTGGGCCTACTGTATTGGAATATACTTTTTAAGAAGATTCCCAGGTGATTCTTACCTGTGCATTAGAAGCATTAACTTAGAGGATTTGGGGGATGTTAGGATAGGAAAGAAGACCAAACAAGAATTTGTTATTACAGATACGAGAAATAAGATAGAATGAGTTGTGTCCGTGAGAAAAAAAATGACGCTGGCATCGCGTTTCCCGTATGATTCTGGGTGCGGACTGGACACAGGAGAAATGTGTGCAGTAATTTGGAAGGTAGAGGAAGCAACGACAGTGACACCGGCGACTCTTGCAGGGTTGCAGTGCCGCTGCAGCTCGTGCATGTGGCGGCTGATCTGTAATCCACCTCCTTGGGCTGGGGCAGCGCTGAGGCTTGCACTACAGCTGCAGCTCGGTGTGCAGCTGCATTTGACTTTGCTGCTGCTCCTCCTGCCGCCTCTCCAAGTCCTGGGCCAGGCACTTGGGCAGCCCCGCGGGTGCCGGTCTCTGGAGGTGTCATGGGAAAAGACGCATATTCCTGCTTGTCCTTGTCGGTTTTATTTTGTCTTTGTGAATTCTGGCTGGTCTTCGTGGGTTCTAGTTTTTCCCTGATTGCTTCCACTCTGCAGCGCGACCTGTTCCCTCCCTCTGACCCAGCTGACCTACAACACTCTCCGCCTGGCCAGCAGGCGGCTACAGACACAGCAGCTTTGCATAGACTTCTGCACCAGCTCTCCGTGTGGTTCCGGCTTAGAGATGTTTCTCGGGTTCTCCAGCTACCCCCTTCCGGAGTTTTCCTTCCCCAGCTTCTCCGACAATTAAGTTTAAACCCTATAAGGAACCCCTCACTCCATATTAGTCACTGTGGTCCTGGTTCTCCAATTAAACCCTGATATGTGTATTTGATTCTTTCAGGTCTCGCAGGACCAGTGGAGCATATAGTCAAAGGCTATATGATGCCCCATATAGTCAAATCCCATCTGATGCCCCATGAATTAGGAAGTTTTCCTCTCTGGCTGGTGGGAGCAGACACTGTTCCAGGTCTGTGAGTGCCTTGAGTGCTGTTGTCTTTAATCCTTCCAGGTGGTTCTTTTTCTGGCTTCAGATTGTTTGCTCACCTACAGGTGCTGATCAGTACTTGGCTGAGTACTTAAAGAGAACCATCTGCACATTCCCAGATTTCTCTCTTCAGTGAGAAGATTTCTTTAACCCTCTACATGGCCAGTTCTAGCCTCCTTCATCTCCCCAGAATCTTGCTTGCTTCTCCTCAACTCAAGGAGACCTTGCCCTCAGGTTGTGCCTTCCTGCACTGGGGTCTGGAAACTCTTAAAGCAGTAAACTGGGACAGCCCCAAGGATGTTTATTATCTCTTAGGGATCACTGCCCTTCACTGTCTGATGCTCGGTGTCTTTAAAATCGTTGTTCCAAACAACTTCATTTAGTATTCTTGGTTGCTTTAGGCAGGAGGGTAAATCTGATCTGCTATTTCATCTTGGCCAGAAATAGAAGACTATTGTTTTCATTCATTCATTCATTCATTCATTCATTCATTCATTCATTCAAAACTGCATGTTTATTTTATTTCCATTAGAAAAAATATTATCTCTTAAAATTTTGGTCCGCTTTTGTCTTCTTTACTTCTACCACTCAAACTCCAGTACTTCAATTTTACTCAAGTGAAAGCAGAAGTAGATAGCTGATGTGAGAACTAAGTATTTCACATCATTAAATTAATAGAATTTAATTGAATGAGGTGTGCGCTTTATTATTTATCAGGAATAGTAACTCATCTCTCCTGCACGTTATTTCCCTTTACAATTATTTATGAGAGTAAGTGTGTAATGAGTGTCTCTTTTCCCATACGCAGTCATATGAGTGTGCTTAAGGGTGGTTTATAACACCGGTAACAGGATTTGTCCTCTGATCTTCAATTCATGCTCAATCCCCCTTATTCTAGGGTATTTCCACAATAACTTCAAATGTTTTAGTCAGACGTGCACTTTCCAACATCAGCTGTAAAAATCAAGATGTTAATTTAAAAACATTATTATAATTCCAGGCTAAATAATGCTGGACCCACTTACAGCGATGCTGTTGTGAGAGGTCCTTGGACAGCCACTGGCTTCAGTCTCCACACGGCCTCCTTTGGCAGAACAGCAACCTGGTAAGTGGCTCTAGCAGGAAAGCTACTCTTGAAATGTTGCTTGTGGGTTTCATTGACGGTTTTGAAGCCATTTATGTCAGCCCACAAAACAGTTGTCTTTACATTTTAGTGAAATCACAACCTGCAGCTTTCAGAATTTCACCCATGTTGACGAGGGCTTGTTTGGTTTCTTCTGCCATCCCTCCTAGCACCAGCTGTCCACTGGAAGGTTCATGCCTACCTGTCCTGAAATGTAAATAGTACTGTTGACTAACAAAGCTTGACTGCAGGGACCAACAGCTCCTGGGGCTTTCGCAATGCTGATCACCTTTCTGATCAAAGACACCGTGGCCAACACTGCCATCTTGCTGTCCCTCCAAGAGAACAGTCCCGTACACTGTCTCTCATAGCATCTCACCTGACTAACCAGAAGACTATTGCTTTTGTTCTCTTAGTTAAGAGTCACTTATGTTTTTCCTCCCACTCTGTTATCTTATTTTTCCTT
The DNA here is from genome assembly GCF_027475565.1 of Acinonyx jubatus. Lineage (NCBI taxonomy): Eukaryota > Metazoa > Chordata > Mammalia > Carnivora > Felidae > Acinonyx > Acinonyx jubatus. The sequence continues at coordinate 67,797,281 of NC_069382.1, forward strand.
CCCTTCCCTTATATTCGTCTCTTTTCTTTCTTAAATTCGATATATGAGTGAAATCATATGGTATTTGTCTTTCTCAGACTGACTTATTTCACTTAGCATAACACTCTCTATTTCCATCTATGTCATTTGCATATGGCAAGATTTCATTCTTTTTGATGGCTGAATAATATTCCATTCCATTATTTTTATATATATATATATATATATATATATATATATATATATAATCACATATCACATTTTCTTTAACGATTCGTCATAGGGTAGTTCTTTTTTTAACTTTTTGAGGAGACTCCATACTGTTTTCCAGAGTGGCTGTACCAGTTTGCATTCCCACCAACATGGCAAGAGACTGCATCCTCACCAACATCTGTTGTTTCCTGAATTGTTCATTTTAACCATTCTGACAGGTGTGAGGTAGTATCTCATTGTGGTTTAGATTTGTATTTCCCTGATGATGAGTGATGTTGAGCATCTTTTCACGTGTCTGTTAGCCATCTAGATGTCTTCTTTGGAAAAATGTCTATTCATGTCTTCTGCCCATTTCTTCACTGGATTGTTTGTTTCTCAGGTGTTGACTTTGATAAGTTCCTTATAAATTTTGTATACAAACCCTTTATCAGATATATCATTTGCAAATATATCTTCTTCCATCCTGTAGGCTGCCTTTTAGTTTTGTTGATTGTTTCCTTTGCTGTGCAGAAGTTTTTATCTTGATGAGGTCTGAGCTCAGTTTTGCTTTTGTTTCCCTTGCCTCCAAAGATATGTCTAGTAAGATGTTGCTGTGGCCAAGGTCAGAGGTTGCTGCCTGTGTTCTTCTCTAGGATTTTGATGATTTCCTATCTCACATTTAAGTCTTTTATCCACTTGGAATTTATTTTTATATATGGTGTAAGAAAGTGGTCCACCTTCATTCTTCTGCATGTTGTTGTCCAGTTTTCCCAACAACTTTTGTTGAAGAAACTTTTTTTCCATTGGATATTCTTTCCTGCTTTGTCGAAGATGAATTGACCATATACTTGTGGGTCCATTTCTGAGTTTTCTATTCTATTCCATTGATCTATGTGTCGGTTTTGTGTCAGTACCATATTGTTTGGATGACTACAGCTTTGTAATACAGCTTGAAGTCCAGAATTAGGATGTTTCCAGCTTTGCTTTTCTTTTTTCAGGATTGCTTTGGCTATTCAAGGTCTTGTGTTCCACACAAATTTTGGGATTGTTTGTTCTAGCTCTGTGAAAAATGCTGGTGGTATTTTGATAGTGATTACCTTAAAAGTGTAGATTGCTCTGGGTAGTATCGACATTCTAACAATGTTCTTCCAATCCTTGAGCATGGAGTATTTTTCTATTTCTTTGTGTCCTTTTCAACTTCGTTCATAAATGTTCTGTAGTTTTTGTGAAAGGGACATATTTTGGGGTGTCAGGATATAGGTGGGGTGATATTTGCAGTTGAGATTCCTCCTTGGTATGCTTTACCTTCCAAATGAGCAGGTCTGGATATGAGTCAAGGCGTTGACAACATGGGAAGGGAACCAATGGGTTCGGTTCTATAATTTTCAGGGCGTTGTGCATTTTGTCTCATTTCAGCCTAACAGTTACCTAAAGACCCTTTGAACAGATCCTAATTCCTTAAAGCATACACCTGATTCTTTTCCTAAGCAGTTTGACATACTACTTCCCTTCAGGATTAACTACTGTAATAGTCTTTTCTGCATACAAATAGACCTGCTCACTTAAATCCTAGTAATTTCTTAAGTCCTATTATCTTTTTCGGCCTCAGAACAAGTCCAAATTCCTGCACAAATCAAACACATATTTTATACTTTATTCTAATATCCCCACGTTGCCAATTTTCTGGTAGGATTCATTTAAATTTCAGTGAGAATTAATGCATATTGGACACAAGCAATATGCATGTCCAGCTGGAGTTCACAGATAATTTCTGATAATTTTTCTCTTTGAAAATTCCTGCCTTCTCTGTATTTCTCCCTCTGAAGATAGGAAGTAAGTTTTCTCTGTGAAATATAAGTTTGTGTTGCTGTTGTGACTTTTAATCAAACCTAGTTTTTGGCTTTTACTGTCACTGTAATATGTTGCAAAATTATATTACATTTTTGAAATTTTCCAAATTTGTTTCAGATACAACCTTTTCCCTTTAGTCACAGGTTAATGAACCTAAGCTTCCTGTTTGGTTTATGAATTTTTTGTAATAATATCATATGAGAAACATATAAACAAATCTCTCAAGTTTGTTATGGGCCCAAGGCAATAAAAAGATCTTGTTAATTTATTAAAAAAAAAAACCTTTTCAGATTGTTTGTCCAAAAGAAAAACCTCTACTCACCCAAAAGAAATAATAAATTACCTTTTAGTCAGCTGAAAATACATATAAACAAATCTAGTCAGGAATTATCTTGGCAGGACAGGGTCAGATTTTTCTCTGGAAGATTTCTTTTTATTTTCACATGACACACTTACATGCTAGTGAAGTTTGAGAAATTGGGGGTGAAATGGACTGAAGGAACCCCTTGGCACACAGCATTGCTTTACCTTCCTGTGACATTTCACAGTCTCACTGTCTCTCCCTTTAGGACTCGCGTCCATATGAGAACATCACTGCATGTCTGAGCCCAATTACGGGACTCATGCCTGGGGACCAATTCACTGCAGACAAATATAACTGCATCTCTTGTAGACAAATATTGGTTAGAATGGATTTCCAATACTTTGTTTTTCAAGAGGTACATTTTATTTCATCTGATCTTGCAATCTGTTCCCTAGACACTTCTTTGTTATTTTAGTCAGTGCCAGAAACCCACTTGACCAGTGAGGGGGAAATTTTTCTGCTGAAGTATTCAGGGTTTTTTTTAGATAAAATTATTTGTTGTCACTAAACTTATGAGTCTGATTTTTCCAAGCAATTTACATTGGGTACAGAGAGAGCAAGGTTTATTAACAGAAGTATTTAAATAGTTATATATTTAAAATTTTTTTCAAGTTTATTTATTTATTTTGAGAAAGAGCACAAGCAGGGGAGGCACACAGAGAAGGAGGGACAAAATCCCAAGCAGGTTGCACACCATTAGTGAAGAGACTCGTGCAAGGCTCAAACTCAGGAACGGTGAGATTATGACCTGAGCTGAGATTAAGAGTTGGGTGTTTAACCAATTGTGCTACCCAGGTGCCCCTTAACTAGTTAGATACATTTTGATATGGTTCTTTAATGAGAGTTTTACAATGGGGCAGTACCACTCTTAGAACTGGGCGACTAGAACCCCTACTCTGGGTGCCCTGTCCTCCATTCACCACTTCCTCACTGGGCCAGAACATCTCCAAACCAGGAGCTTCCATTCTCCTGCCTCCCCACTTCTACTCCTGCTCCAGGCTCTCCAGGACCATAGAATTCCCTGTGCAAATGCGTGGGCTTGCTTTCATGCCCCAAGCCTACTTTTAATGACTGCTCAGGAATCTTCCCCTAATGGATCACCTGAGGTCTACCTGAGGTCCAGTTTTTCACCCCTGTGGTTATAGGCCAAAGGACACTGTTGAGGGGAACATTATCAGAGCCTGGGAATGTGGTTTGGCTTCTCCCTAGTTGTGCACTGAAGACCCTTGTAATACCAAGTGGATCCGCTGGTGGTCAGTGGGAACTGCAGGGGCATAGGAACCATAGTCTGTGCTCCTCTTGGGCTGTAAATGATAGAGGAGGGCCTTGGACAGAGGAGGAAGACGTCATGAAAAACTGAACATAGTGTGGTTTTTCTCAAAGACAGTTTATATACAGTATACAAGGGATATGTACGATGAGAGAAGATGACAATCAAATCAATTGTCAAGGGCAAGGGAGCTTTAAATTATATAGATTGAGCTTGTTCTGGAGTCTTCTTTCACCTGTGTGCCTTTCTCCTAAGTCTTGGAGGCTAGAATGTTTCTAGTCAAGGTGAGGAAGAGCAGGAGGCATGCTGAATGGCCATTGCTAGGTGCAGGTCACCATCCAGTTGGAGCAAAGGTGAGACTGGCTATTAGTGGTAGTGAGAAGCATCATGGAATTAGCTGAAGGCAATCAAATGTTTGTTCATCAACTGGGAAGATGAACTGCTTTAATCAGTGCAGGTGCTCATTTTAATTTTCCTGTCAGAAATTAAGGTGGGAGACTTTTTACAGTAATAGGGAACTAGGTTTACTCTCTTGCTTAAACAATGAAAAACTGGATAAAATACATGAAACAATGGTTTATCAAGACGCGAAACAGCCAACAACAAAGGTTAGGATTCTCTGAGAGAGGAGAAACAAGTGAGGTGAATCCTGTGATTGCCCCAGTTTACCACTTGAGAATTTCCAGGCCATGGCACAAGGAGGAAGAACCCAGATGAATGTCAGTGGTACCCCTGAGTTGAGGAGAAAAAGCTGAGAAATCAGGTGGGCTAAGAGGCTAAACTATATAGGGTATTATGCTAAGTGAGATAAGTCAGAGCAAAGCAAATACTGCATGATGTCACTTATATGTGGAATAGAAAAAAGCTTACCTTGTAAAACATGGAGTAGAATAGTGGTTGCTAGGGACTGGGGGTGGGGGAATTGGGAAGATGTTGTTTAAGTATATATACTTGCAATTAGTACCTCAGTTCTGGAGACCTAATGCACAGCATTGGGATTGTATTCAACAATATTATATTATAAACTTCAAAGTTGCTAAAAGACTAGATCTTAATTGGTTGCCATCATAAAAAATAATTGTGATATAATAGAGGTGTTAGCTAACACTACAGTGGTAATCATATCACACTTATGTAAGTGTATTAAATTAGACAGGTTGTACACCTTAAACTTACACAGTGCTATATGACAATTGTATCTCAGTTAAAAAAAAAAAGGTGTAGAGGCCAGAATACCTGAAAAGGAGCTTTCAGAGAATTTAAGAGATCTGTAGAGGATCCCCTGAATTCTTTATCTGAGTATGGGACAATGCTTATGTGTCAGGAAATTATCTGAGGCCAAAGAAAAAAAGGACACTCAAAAGGTTCAGAAGGAACAATCTCCAAGTAGTCTAAATACTCATTTAAAAGGCAGAAATTCTGACTGAGTAAAAAAGCAATGTGGTTGGAATGTAAAATGGTACCTTGACAGAACAATTAAAACTTTTAATATTAAATCAAATCTTATTTGCCTGAATTAAAAAAAAAAACTCAAACATTAAGTCTGTGATGAAAACAGATTTATGATCATTGGGAAGATTTGTATAGTTTTATAGAACTTGTATAAAAACTATATTTCAACTATTTTTGTATTCTGACAAAACTAATTACATATGATGATTAAAACACTTTTTCTCTAAATTTCTTTAACTCTCATCCAAAACTATGGATGAATAAATTCATGCTATAAAAAATTCTCCATATCATATGCCACGGAACATACTGTTTTCATGCATATAAGTAATTTTTACTTGTAAAAGGCATACTGAATATTCAGTATGGTCTAAATGAAAAAATGATTTGTTAATTTTTTTGGAGTCTTTGGAGTCTTTGGTCTTCTGGACCAACATTATTTATGAACTGAAATCAATATGCAGATAGGCCAGGGCGTTAAACATTAGTTGAGAATTTGCCACAAGCCAGGGACTTTTCTAAAATCCTCACGACAATTCAGTGATACAGGTACTATTATTATTATTCTCAGTTTTACAGATGAGGACACTGAAGTCAGAAAGTTAACTAATCCAGTGTACTCAGTAAGTAGCTCAACATGAATCTCATGAATTGTGATCGAAAGGGCAATTATCCTGGGTGTTCAATTTTATCATGTTGGCATTTTTATTTCAGTCTTTCATGGTAATGTGAAAAGTACAAATTTCTTATGTTTAAATTGAAATTATTTGTCAACCACTATGGTGAGTGAATTCTGAATTAATCTCTTTAGACTGGGATTCCTCTTGCCCTCTTAGTGGTGTGCCCACTTTGAGGAGGTTTTGCTGGGTCAACACGACTCATATGAGCCTCAGCAAGGGAGCCAGCAGGACATGACTATTCCTTTTTATTCAGATCTACATAAATAATTCCAGAATTGTTTTTTTTTTAATCTTATGACTTATTTTAAAATGTTCATGGATTACATTCAGAATAATATCTTTATTTCTGTAATAATACACACATTAATTTCAACATACTCAAAAACTTTTGGTGATAATAAAAGTATGTAGAATCCTGTTTTAGTCAGCTTCGACTGCCATAACAAACTACCATATGCTGGGTGGCTTAAATAATAGTAACTTACTTCTCACAGTTCTGGAGGCTAGAAGTTCAACATCAAGTTGCCAGCATGGTCGTTTTCTAGTTGAGGACTCCCTTGACTTGTAGATTGCTGCCTTCTTTCTGTGTCCTCACATGGTTGGGGAGGGGAGAGAGCAAACTCTCTGTATCTTTTCTTCTAAGGGCACTAATCCCATCATGCGGGCCCAATTCTCATGACCTCATCTAAACCTAATTGTCTCCCACTGGTACCATCTCTAAATAGCATCACGATAATTTTATTTTCTTAATTTTTACTTCAGTTAAAAGATTTCCTTTTATTCTAGTGCTGTTACAGAGAGTAAGTTGGAAGTAAAAACATTTAGATAAAGGAGGCTTTTCTTTGTATTTTATGTAAAATTTTGTGATCTGAATCTTTGTGACTTTCTCATTATAGCACATCACAAAAAGCATACTCATTTCAAAAACCTACTGGTCTCAGTGGTTTCTATGGATAATACAATCTGAATAAGTGTCACATGGTACTATGACTTTAAAAAAAGCAATATCACCCCAAAGTGATGTGGTATCCAAAAAAAAATCACATTAGGAAGCACAATCTAGCAGTGAAAATAGTGCCACCCAGAAGATGGGCAGTCTGTGTACTAAATAATGAAATTACTGATCACAAGTTAGTCTGTGAAACATTTTCGTAAGAGTCTTCTCTACCTCCTTTTCCTTCTAAAGCCTTTAAAATAATCCATTCTAATTATGTTAGAATGTAGTGTGGAATTTAATAGTAATAACAGTTTAAGTCCAACACAAGCCTTGCATTTGTATGACTGTGTATTAGCAATTCACAATTACCCTTGAGACACTATTTTGTTTTTTAAAAAAATATTTATTTATTTATTTTGAGAGAGATAGAGAGAGATAGAGAGTGAGGCAGAGAGAGAGGGTGAGAGAATCCCAAGCTGTCAGTGCTGAGCCCCATGCGGGACTTGAACTCATGAACCACAAGATCATGACCTGAGCTGAAATCAAGAGTCAGATGCTTAACCAACTGAGCCACACAGGCGCCCCAAGACACCTTTTTAGGGATTATTGCACAGAGGCTCAGAAAATTCTGTAACTGTCACAGGTTCACAGAATTAACATGGGTTTGAGATGGACTAACAGTTCAGGCATTGGACTCTAGAGCCCAAGTTTTTAACCACTACGTTGGTGTTGATTGATTCTGATATACATACTTATTCAGGGATAATCCTCAGATATGCAGGTGGAACTTGACCTCGGATTGTCCTCTCATGTGAATTGATTATCCTTATTCTTAGCCATTGGCTGACTCCATCTCCAACTTCCTCATCAAAGAAGCCCATGCAGTAACTCACCATGAGAAACTGGTTGGTTATGCTGTTTCTGTATCCAGATGAATTAGACTCTTTCACCCTTAGGGTTGGCTGAGAACAGAAGATTTGAAACTATAAAATATCAAGTATCCAAAGGCAACTTGTTTTAGTTATTCTGACTTGGAAACTGCTCTGGAACATATCTTCAAGTGACAAAAAATCTTTACTATGGTAAGATGGAAATTTTAAGGCAATAATTTAAGGCTGGTTTTAATATCTATTGCATATGTACTTTTCCTGTAGTCTCAGAATTGTGGCTGAAACTCAAAGCTGAAGACACAACAAGGCACTAAATATTCCTAAGGCATTAATGGCTTCCAGGGCTTACCAAATGGCATTTGTCCCTTCCATCACCATTAGTAACCATCTCTTTTCTACTCCCCCATCCCATTTCCTCCTACTGCCCCAGAATTTGAGGGAGGGAGAACATTCACAATTTATGACTGGAAGTTCCTCCCTCCCTTCAGTTGGAGGAGGAGACAGTGGTGCTTTTCCATCCATGGAGCCAAATGAGTCAGCTTCGATAAAATCTTCATGAAGATTGGGGATGTCTCAAAAATGGGGAGACTGACACCCTGTTCCTCTGGATATTTATTTAGCTGCAGACTCTGGAGACTTATTCTGTCGCTAAATGTTTTGAAAGGTAACAGAATATGCCACTTCAAAATATGCCACTTTGGCATAAGAATTATTTTGAGCTAAAGGCAACTGAGAATCAACAGATACAGGGAGAATTCTCTGTTTTCCACTTATCTGCCTAAAAGAAGAACATAAGTTTCCCTTTCAGGAAAGTTTCTTCCTATCCCCCCTAAACCCCCACCAGGGTGAGAAGAGCAAGTCTTCTCGCTGTAGATGGGCAGTGGATAACAAGATGAGTTTGCAAATACGGGTCTTCCTAAAATAGCCCTTATCATCCATTAGTTACCCCATATATTTCCTAGTCATTTCCCATAATTTATCATCCCTTGAAGCCAAAACCCTCTTTCCTTTGTTAAAAGGATATATAACCTCATGATTCTAACCCTTCTTTGAGTTTCATTTCTTTTCTGTAAACGCCTGTGCACATAAATATTAATAAAAATTGTGTGTCATTTCTCCAGTTAAATCTATCTTTTGTTAGTTTAATTTGCAGGCCCTCAAGCACTTAAAATAAATGGGTAGGGAAAAGTTTTTCTTTCCTAACACTTTTCTTCTCAGTTCTTCTCTCTCATTATGGGAGAGAAGAGGGAAGTGCTTGGCTGTGTTTCCTGATGTTTGAAGACCTGTTATGATGAGGCTGAATGAGATGAGTTGCTCCTTGGAGGGGCCCTTGCGGCCTGGGAGGATTTCAGACAAGAGAGGTCCAGCATAAAACATCACATGTACACCACTTAGATAAAGGCTGCCACATCAGGTGAGGCCACCAGTACCAGGTGGAATCAGCCTAAGCTAGAAGTAAAGCAGAGATCCTCTCAACCAACACTGTGGAGACACGTAAGGAGAATTTCATAACTCCCTATATCCATTTCCATTTTATCCCCAAATCCAGAATAGCAAGTGTCCATAAGAAGGAATAAAAAGGGGTGTCTCAGAGACAACATACCCCCTCCCACCATTTCAAACAGTAAAGCTTACTTGGGGTGGGTCAGGGAGTAAGGGAAGACAGGAGCTTAGAGTCAAGTGTGAGATTCAAGTTAAAAAAAAAAAGCAGCATAAAATCCTAATTACCAGAAAAAAGATTGTTCTAGTAACTGAACAGGGTTATGGAACCAATGTAAGACACTATTAAGGTAGCAATTACCCAGCTGGAAAAACAAATTTCATCTAGTGTTGCTGGTGTGCATAGTTGGAAGAAAAAAGTTATCACGTAATTAAACTCCAAAAATTGAGACTCCTCCATCAGCAGGTATATTTATGAGTGAATTGTTTTTCTCAGCAAGTTCCATGTGATTTTCTTTATGGGCAAGGCTTCAATTGCTTTTTATGTTATCTAGACCAAGGCTGTCCAACAGAACTTTCTGTGCTAAAAATGTTCTCTGTTTGTACAATTCAATATAGTATCCAGGAAATACATGTGGCCATTGAACATTTAATATGTAGCTTATGAGATAGAAGAACTGAACTATTAACTAAAAATTTTTAATTTTAATTTTGATTTAAATTTAAGTATAAACAGTATCATATGGCTAGTAGTTAAAGTATTAGTGCAGTCTAGACTCAAGGAAATTGTGGTAGAGGCAAATATAAAGATAAGGAAAGTTCTATGTTGATAGGTGTTTTTCTTTTCCTGTGAATTTATTTATTCTTTTTCAAAAGGGTAGTATAGAAGCATCAATGTATACTAACCCAGCTAGGACTCATTTTAATCCAGTTTAAAGAAAATCGTGACAATTAAAAAAAATAAGTCACATTTTTAATGACTCATTTGTTAACTCGAGTGTTGAAAGAATGGAATGGAATGCTTGGATTCAACTCTGCAAAAAACTAAGCCATCTTTATTCAAAGATTATTTCCTCATGGGTCATTTTTCCAGAAATATTTGTTTTGACCTTAAAGTTAAAAGTCAAAATTTCTTCCTTAAATTTATTCTGTTTTTCAATATTGCTATCTTTCAGTTTGACTGTTTATATCAAAGAATGGATAAATTAAGGAGTAAAGAAGCCACAATGGGGAGGGAGTTTTTTTGTTGTTGTTGTTGTTAATTTTATTTTTAACTGATCTCTACACCCAGCCTGGGGCTTGAACTCATGACCCTGAAATCAAGAGTCACATGCTCTACCAACTAAACTAGCCAGGCAACCTAGCATAAGGACCTTTCTAGTGCATAAGAATTCTTCATCATACTTCTGTAAGAATCATGATGGAAAAGATGGTGTTCTGCTCCATTTCAGAGGGACATAAATGAAAGCTATGTTCTGTTCTCTCTTCTTATCAATATAAACCAACAATCTGGTTGTTATTACTTAGATTAATTTGCATCCTTTTGTTATAACAAAGGGAAAAGCAAACAGCTTCTTGGTACTGATAATGTGGTGGTACTATCACGGATTAGGAGGAACCCATCATCCAGATTGCCTATTACTGTTAAGAGAACTAAAATAAGTTTTCGTGGCTAATGAAGCCCAACATTCAAGTAGTGAATATTTTAAATATTTTTATCCAGTAACTTGGCTGTACATTTTACAGCGAACTCATTCTGGTTGGCTTCATAGGAAGCATTGCTGCTCCAAATCAGGGTCCCACATGGCCGCCAGTAGGCCAAATTCTGCCAGGAGACTGGCTGCCACACTATTTTTGTATTTTTGAATGTGAATGCCTTTAGGTGAGTATCTCCAATTTGCCACTCTCACGTGGGGCCCTATTGCATGGGGCCGTTTAGTGACGGCTAGGGCTTTTGAGTTGTGAAAGCCCTTTCATTCTACTCAAACTGTCCTGAGATTCCTCTATGGTGAAATCAGCTCATTGACAAAATAGCTACCCTAAAAGGTTTGCAGGCCCAATCATCTACATCGAGCTCTCTGGGGCTCAACTTAACGGTTATATAGGCTTTTGGACAAATTGAAAGAGTTAAAGTAAAAGTTGATCCTGCTGTCAGGCAGTTCTGGAGTTCCCAACCATTGAAGTCCTGCTAATTTATGATTAAAGGGACAGATGTTGGAAAGAAGCCATACATGGGACCATTAGAATAAGGTTCTCTAGGTTCAATTCTTGTAGCAACTTAGATCAAAAGACATCTACTTGGACTATATTAGCTTTTCCTATAAAAATCTTTCCCCTGAAATAAAATATAGTATTGTGCCTTTGGCTTTGTAAAGAAGAAAAACACTTTATTGATCACTGTCTTCATATAAAGACATATGGAATACATTTCCTTATCCCTAGTACCAGAGAAAAAGTTTGATTCTTTTGAATTGGTGTGCTTCTTTTCATCACATGGTGAGAGTTTCCTCACCTTCAATGTTTACTTTTTAACCTTGGTTGTCAGAATATTGAAATTAACTGAAAATTAACCCATGGCTTCTTCCTTACACAGTACTCTCCTCTTTCTTTATATGGGTTTCCCCCCATCTCTCTTTTACTTTTAATCCTTTTCTATATAAATATATAAGAATTTACTGGTAACCACTTTCAATGACATTCTGAAAATATATGCATCTAAAACTGCAAATAAATCATTAATCATGAAACATAGCCATATTTAAATATGACAAATAACTTTGTTAAAGATTCTATGACTTTTTGTATTACTCTTTCTTTTTTTTTTAAACAAATCGAAGAAAGTGTAGAAAAATCTAGTGTTTTAGAATATAAATTTTCTTAAGGAAATAGAGATGTGCAAATACTTAACCAGATATATCCTTTAACTGCTTTTTGTAATAAGAGAACAAGGACATATCTATCTGTATTTTTAAAACCAGAGGCAATCTGTTAAATGAATTAATGAGTATCCCTGCAGTGGAATATTGTGCAGTTTGAAAAGATGCTGTTGTACAAGTATATTTGTTAGATGAAAGTCGTTAGAATATTGTGATTCAAAACAATATAGTGTTGTTTGTTGTTGCTTGTTTTTGTTTTTTGTTTTTTGTTTGTTTGTTTGTGGTTTTTTTGGCACAGAACATCTAGAACTATGTACACCAAAGAGTTAGCAATAATTGCCTCTGGGGCAGTTGGAATTATATTTAACATGTATTTTATTTTTGCCTGTTTGTATTTTGTTTCTTTACTTTTTCTAAAATAAACATGTATTACCTTACTAATAAAAGCTAACAGATTTCAAATTAAAAAAAAACAGCCAGTGGTTGGGGATTTTTTGTCAGGGGTGTCTGGAATGGTAAAGGAACACAAATGAAAGACAGTGGTCCATGCCAATCTGTCAGGAAGATGGGGCCCAGAGAGGAACTTCAAAGAGCAGCTTACAGATCAGCCAGGTGCTTTGATCTTTGGTGAGGACTCCCCTGAGCACCATTTAATTCCTCTTTGTTAGTGTCTGCTGATAAGAAGACAGGATCGGAGATCCACCTGCTCAGTAAAGTAGCTTTGATTTAGCAGAGGTGGAAATCAAGGGATTTTTATTGATTTGATCCATGGATGTCTTATTATCAAAGTTTATTGATTGACATTTCTGAGAGATTTTCAGAGATGGGCATAAAATAATGCAGTTAATGTCTATAAGATAACCTCTTTTTAAGGTAGAGGCATTTATGGATTTAGAATAAATGGATTTAGAATTTAATAGTATCTGGAAGAAAAAAACCACAACAACCCTTGACGCCTAGCAGCATTGCAGGAGGAACGAGTGTTGACCTGTTATAAGCCAGTCCTGTTATAAGTTAGTTCATTTAGAAGCTAGTTCTCCAAAGCTTCTTAGTGAAGTCTTTTATTCTTTTTTACTTTCTTCTGATTCTTTTAAAGTATGGGGATTTTATGAATTCCCTGCTTCCACTTCTCCATATGACAATTTGTACTGAAACCCGAGGTTTCCATTTCCAGAGCAGAATCACTTTTAAGAAACAGGACCCTTGTCATTTTCCGGAAATGGTAGTTAATCCTGACTCAGTCTTCAGGAACACTTTAAAGGTACAGTTTTCCCCACAGTCTGCTGGAAAATAAAATATCGGGCTTGTGGGTGGTGTCTGACTGATGTGGAGAGTGTGGAAATGAAGGTAGCCATTTGGAGAACTGCTCTGTTCATGCGAAGATTGAGAGAAACGTGCTCTTCTAACCTGTGAGGTACCATCTGTCTATGGGTTTATGTAGTCGTAAGTCAGAGATTTAGATGTTATGGTCTCTGCAGCAAAAACCTCACTTGAAATGAATCTCTCCCTAGCTGTTCCCAATATGACCGTTAAAGTCTACCTTCTATGGCAGTTTATATTATTATGCCTGATCTCTGCTAGGTAGTAAGAGACCTGAAGAGACTGTGTCTTAGATTTTTATTCCATATAGTGTCTACTAGAGTGCTTTTCACCCTGTTCACATACAGTACATGTTTATTAAAACAACTCTATTAATATTTTCTTCTCTTTAAGCTAACAAAGAAAAACTGTCAGCTAAAAGCATTAGTAGTTCAAAATCTTAGGCAAAGAAAGTCTATATAAATTTAAAAGGTTGAAATCAGAGTTAGGGACTGGTAAGGCAAGTTAAATGGAAGGGAGAGTGAATTAAGGAGCTGTGACTGTATTGGTGAAAACATAGCTGAGATCATTGATCGTGCTGTACAGGCTGGAAAAGGAAGTAAGTGAATTCAGGAGAGGCCAAAGGGCTGCAGAACTGGGAAAGGCTCAGCATCAGTGGATTTGGATGATGTTGACGAGTAGTAATAGTGGTGAAAAGGAGTTCCAGGGCTAGAAGCAGAGCAAGTTATTATCAGTCTTGAAACAAGCTCAGAAATATGGCTAAAGCAAATAACGGAAAGCCTAAATGTCCTTCAACTGATGAATGGATAAGGAAATTGTGGTTTATATACACAATGGAATACTACGTGGCAATGAGAAAGAACAAACTATGGCCTTTTGTAGCAACGTGGATGGAACTGGAGAGTGTGATGCTAAGTGAAATAAGTCATACAGAGAAAGACAGATACCATATGTTTTCACTCTTTTGTGGATCCTGAGAAACTTAACAGAAGACCATGGGGGAGGGGAAGAAAAAAACAAAGAGGTTCGAGAGGGAGGGAGCCAAAACATAAGAGACTTAAAAACTGAGAACAAACTGAGGGTTGATGGGGGGGTGGGAGGGAGTGGAGGGTGGGTGAGGGGCATTGAGGAGGGCACCTGTTGGGATGAGCACTGGGTGTTGTATGGAAACCAATTTGACAATAAATTTCATATTTAAAAAAAGAAATATGGCTAAAACATTTTCATTTATTCATTCATACAACAATGATTTCTAGTAGCTTACTATGAGAACCTATAGGATCCATGCTCAGATTTTTAGTAGTTAAGTCAGAGAACATTGGCTGGCAAAATGTTAGAAAAGTTTATTTGTGCATCATGATTGTGATTCTAAAAGAAAAATTTTTGAAAAGATATTCCAAGCCAGACCTTGTTTGTTCCCTCATGATAGCTACCCCATTCTAAAAGAAAAATTTTCATATTATATTGCCCAAGGATCGTCGTATCTGAGTTTTTAATGTAATGGAGTCATCAGTGCCTCATGCCAAAAATAAAAAGCCTAAATTGATTACATTTTTATGTCAGATCCGAGAAACAGATATTCATATTTTTCCATTTATAATACCCATTCCCAAGGCACTCAAATTAACAAGCTTAAGGTTGAGGACATGTTACTTTAACAGAGAATCAATCCCTGATCTAACCACCTGGAAATGAAAACAAAGGGCTGGACCTTCATACCTGTTTGACCTTAAGATATTCCCAGCTAATAATGGAGAGGGTGAGTTATAATTTTTTTCTCTCCTATGAGTTTATTTCTGTCTTCATTTTAATATTAGATCTTATTGGGAAGTAGGCAGAGAAGGCTGAAGAAGTGAATGGGGACTAAAAGTAGACTGAGAAGGCAGGGCTAAGAGTGTGGCCTTTATTTGGTACATTAAGAAGCCAATTAAAGTTATCTTCCATTAAAAAAATGATATATTCATAATATATACCAAGGTCAAGAGATTGCTGCCAAGTTGGTGTAAAGATGCAAAATATGAATCAGGACTACCTCTTATACTCCAGCATTTATTTAGTACATGTGTTGATTATAAAGTATCTATATCTTTTATGGAGGGGACCGTAAAGGACTGCATCATGTTTATATATATTGTGGCAATGGTGAAGTGTGTGTGTTTTAGGTGGTGGTTGGAAAGGAAAAATGATAGTATTAAAAATGTGCAGGTAAAGGGCGCCTGGGTGTCTCAGTCGGTTAAGCGTCTGACTTCAACTCAGGTCATGATCTCATGGTTTGTGGGTTCAACTCCCGCGTCTGGCTCTGTGCTGACAGCTCAGAGCCTGGAGACTGCTTTGGATTCTGTGTCTGCCTCTCTTTCTGCCCCTTCCCCACTCATACTCTGTCTCTGTCTATGTCTCTCTCAAAAATTAATAAACATTAAAAAATAAAAAAAATAAGTTTAAAAAATGTGCAAATAAAGAATTGGAAGTTTCCATGAGAATTATGTTGTTGATGCTGTTAATTGAATTTACAATACCTAATTTTTGAGTAGGTATTTTTCCTAAAGAAAATGGTATTTTTGTATTTAATAATTTATTCTTACAAACTTCTGACAATATGTATGTTAGCAGTGGATTTTCAAATTCCATAGGAATTTAGAAATATTATACATTATTGATGACAAGATACATCAAAAGCAAAAAAGATTTTAAAGAAAAATAATATAAATATCATATATTTTACATTTTGTGTTTGTAACTGTCTATTCTAGGTATCTCCAGAGTACTCTTTGATCTTTTTTTTTTGATAGAATTTACAAGCCAACTGCTGCAACAGCAGCAGTAAGGAGATGGTGTGATTTCAGCAGTATTAGAGAAAATTTTAACTTATGCAGGGTTTTTCTCCCCCAGAAATGTAATGCTATAAGTGTTCTTAACTGCACCCTTTCACCTCTTTTACTGCTTGAGCAAATTGCACCCATGTTTCAAAACCAGTTTATTTTATTTTTATTTTTTTTAACTTATTTTATTTTTTATTTTTTTAAATTTACATCCAAATTAGTTAGCATCTAGTGCAACAATGATTTCAGGAGTAGATTCCTTAATGCCCCTTACCCATTTAGCCCATCCCCCCTCACAAACGCCTCCAATAACCCTCACTTTGTTCTCCATATTTATGAGTCTCTTCTGTTTTGTCCCCCTCCCTGTTTCATATTATGTTTGTTTCCCTTCCCTTATGTTCATCTGTTTTGTTTCTTAAAGTCCTCATATGGGTGAAGTCATAGGATTTTTGTCTTTCTCTGACTAATTTCACTTAGCATAGTACCCTCCAGTTCCATCCACGTAGTTGCATATAGCAAGATTTCATTCTTTTCGATTACTGAGTAATATTCCATTGTGTGTGTGTGTGTGTGTGTGTGTGTGTGTGTGTGTGTGTGTGTATGTGTGTGTGTGTGTACACATATACCACATGTTATTTATCCATTCATCCATCGATGGACATTTGGGCTCTTTCCATACTTTGGCTATTGTTGCTAGTGCTGCTATAAACATGGGGGTGCATGTATCCCTTCGAAAAAATATAACTGTATCCCGTGGACAAATGACTAGTAGTGCAATTGCTGGGTCATAGGGTAGTATTATTTTGTTTTTTGAGGAACCTCCATACAGTTTTACACAGGGGCTGCATCAGCTTGCATTCCCACCAACAATGAAAAAGAGATCCTCTTTCTCCGCATCCTCGCCAACATCTGTTGTTGCCTGAGTTGTTAATGTTAGCTATTCTGGCAGGTGTGAGGTGGTATCTCATTGTGGTTTTGATTTGTATTTCCCTGATGATGAGTGATGTTGAGCATTTTTTCATGTGTCGGTTGGCCATTTGGATGTCTTCTTGGGAGAAGTGTCTATTCATGTCATTTGCCCATTTTTTCACTGGATTATTTGGTTTTGGGGGTGTTGAGTTTGATAAGTTCTTTATAGATTTTGGATACTAACCCTTTATCTGATATGTCATTTGCAAATATCTTCTCCCATTCTGTCGGTTGCCTTTTAGTTTTGCTAATTGTTTCCTTTGCTGTGCAGAAGCTTTTTATTTTGATGAGGTCCCAGTAGTTCATTTTTGCTTTTAATTCCCTTGCCTCCGGAGACGTGTTGAGTAAGAAGTTGCTGCAGCCAAGATCAAAGAGGTTTTTGCCTGCTTTCTCCTCAAGGATTTTGATGGCTTCCTGTCTTACATTTAGGGCTTTTATTCATTTGAGTTTATTTTTGTGTCTGGTGTAAGAAAGTGGCCCAGGTTCATTGTTCTGCATGTCGCTGTCCAGTTTTCCCAGCACCGCTTGCTGAAAAGACTGTCTTTATTCCATTGGATATTCTTTCCTGCTTTGTCGAAGATTAGTTGGCCATACGTTTGTGGGTCCATTTCTGGGTTCTCTATTCTGTTCTATTGATCTGAGTGTCTGTTCTTGTGCCAGTACCATACTGTCTTGATGATTACCGCTTTGTAGTATAGCTTAAAGTCTGGGATTGTGATGCCTTTTCTTTTTCAAGAAAAAGAAAAGGGTTTTCTTTTTCAAGATTGCTTTGGCTATTCGGGATCTTTTCTGGTTCCATTCAAATTCTAGGATTATTTCTTCTAGCTCTGTGAAGAATGCTGGTGTTTCTTTGATAGGGATTGCATTGAATATGTAGTTTGCTTTGGGGTAGTATTGACGTTTTAACAATATTTGTTCTTCCTATCCAGGAGCATGGAATCTTTTTCCATTTTTTTTTTTTTGTGTCTTCTTCAATTTCTTTCATAAGCGTTCTATAGTTTTCAGTGTATAGATTTTTCACCTCTTTGGTTACATTTATTCCTAGGTATTTTATGCTTTTTTGTGCAACTGAAAATGGGATTGATTCCTTGATTTCTCTTTATGTACCTTCATTTTTGGTGTATAGGAATGCAACAAATTTCTGTGCATTGATTTTATATCCTGAAACTTTGCTGAATTCATGAATTAGTTCTAGCAGTTTTTTGGTGGAGTCTTTTGGGTTTTCCATATAGAGTATCATGTCATCTGTGAAGAGTGAAAGTTTGACTTCCTCCTGGCCGATTTGGATTTCTTTGTGTTGTCTGATTGCAGAGCTAAGACTTCCAATACTATGTTGAATAACAGTGGCGAGAGTGGACATCCCTGTCTTGTTCCTGACCTTAGGGGGAAAACTCAGTTTTTCCCCATTGAGGATGATATTAATGTTGGGTCGTTTTTTATGATCTCGAGGTGCAATCCTTCTTTCCCTACTTTCTTGAGGGTTTTTATCAAGAAAGGATGCTGTGGTTTGTCAAATGAATTTTCTGCATCTATTGAGAACATCTTATGGTTCTTGTCCTTTCTTTTATTGATGTGATGAATCTCATTGATTGTTTTGTGGATATTGAACCAGCCCTGCATCCCAGGTATAAATCCCGCTTGGTCATGGTGAATAATTTTTTTAATGTATTGTTGGAGCCGGTTGGCTAATATCTTGTTGAGGATTTTTGCATCCATGTTCGTCAGGGCAATTGGTCTATAATTTTCCCTTCTAGTGTGGTCTCTGTCTGGTTTTGGAATCAAGGTAATGCTGGCTTCATAGAAAGAGTTTGGAAGTTTTCCTTCCATTTCTATTTTTTGGAATACCTTCAAGAGAATAAGTGTTAACTCTTCCTTAAATGTTTGGTAGAATACCCCTGGAAAGCCATCTGGCCCTGGACTCTGTTTTTTTGGAATATTTTTTATTTCAAATTCGATTTCCTTACTGGTTATGGGTCTGTTCAAATTCTGCTTCTTCTTGTTTCAGTTTTGGTAGTGTATATGTTTCTAGGAATTTGTCCATTTCTTCCAGATTGCCCATTTTATTGGCATATAATTGCTCATAATATTCTCATATTATTGTTTTTATTTCTGTTGTGTTGGTTGTGATCTCTCCTCTTTCATTCTTGATTTTAGTTATTTGGGTCCTTTCTTTTTCCTTCTTGATCAAACTGGATAGTGGTTTATCAATTTTGTTAATTCTTTCAAAAAACCAGCTTCTTGTTTCACTGATCTGTTCTACTGCTTTTTGGTTTTGATAGCATTTATTTCTGCTCTAATGTTTATTATTTCCTGTCTTCTGCTGGTTTTGGGTTTTATTTGCTGTTCTTTTTCCAGCTCCTTAAGGCATAAGGTTACATTGTGTATCTGAGATCTTTCTTCGTTCTTTAGGAAGGCTTGGATTGCTATATACGTTCCTCTTATGACCGGCTTTGCTGCGTCGCAGAGGTTTTGGGTTGTGGTGTTATCATATTCATTGATTTCCATATACTTTTTAATTTCCTCTTTAACTTCTTGGTTAACCCACTCATTCTTTAGTAGGATGTTCCTCAGTCTCCAAATATTTGTTACCTTTCCAAATTTTTTCTTGTGGTTGATTTCAAGTTTCATAGTGTTGTGGTCTGAAAATATGCACGGTATGATCTTGATCTTTTTGTACTTACTTAGGGCTTATTTGTGTCCCAGTATATGGTTGATTCTGGAGAACGTTCCATGTGCACTGGAGAAGAATGTATATTCTGCTGCTTTAGGATGAAATGTTCTGAATATATCTGTTGAGTCCATGTGGTCTAGTGTGTCATTCAAAGCCATTCTTTCCTTGTTGACTTTTTGATTAGATGATGTGTCCATTGTTGTGAGTGTGGTGTTGAAGTCTCCTACTATTATGGTATTACTATCGATGAGTTTCTTATGTTTGTGATTCATTGATTTACGTATTTGGGTTCGTCCACATTTGGCACATAAATGTTTACAACTGTTAGGTCTTCTTGGTGGATAGACCCCTTGATTATGATAAAATGCCCTTCTGCATCTCTTGATACAGTCTTTATTTTAAAGTCTATATTGTATGATATAAGTCTGGCTACTCCGGCTTTCTTTTGTTGACCATTAGCAATATAGATGGTTCTCCATCCCCTTATTTTCAATCTGAAGGTGTCTTTAGGTCTAAAGTGGGTGTCTTGTAAACAGCATATAGATGGATCTTGTTTTCTAATCCATTATGTTAACCTATGTCTTTTGATTGGAGCATTTAGTGCATTGATGTTTAGAGTGAGTACTGAAAGATATGAATTTGTTGCCATTATGATGCTTGTAGAGTTGGAGTTTCTGGTGGTGTTCTCTGGTCCTTTCTAGTCTTCATTTCTTTTGGTGTATATGTGTATATATATGTATGTATATATATATATGTATTTTTTTTTCCATCTTTTCTCCCCTCAGAGAGTCCCCCTTAAAATTTCTTGCAGGGGTGGTTTAGTGGTCACAAAATCCTTTAATTTTTATTTGTCTGGAAAAATTTTTATCTCTTCTTCTATTTTGAATGACAGCCTTTCTGGTTAAAGAATTCTTAGCTGCATGGTTTTCTGATTCAGCACACTGAATATATCCTGCCACCCCTTTCTGGCCTGCCAAGTTTCTGTGGCTATGTCTGTTGCAAACCTGATCTTCTTCCCTTGAATGTTAGGGACTTTTTTTTCCCCTTGCTGTTTATTATCACCCCTTGTCACCTTCTCTTTTTAAAAAGATTCTTAAAAAGAGCTTTATTGAGGCATAATTGACATATAATAAACTGTACAAATTTAAAGCATACAATATAAATTGAGATACAGATATATAGATATATTAGAAACTATCACCATAATTCAAACAATAAACAGAGAGAGGGGTTAAGATGGTGGAGGAGTAGGACAACCCTAAGCTTACTTCCTCCCCTAAACAGCTGCGTAAATATCAAATCATTCTGAACACCCAAAAAATCGAAGTAGAGAACAAAGATGCAGGTCTACAAAAAATGACCCATGGAAGTTAGGAACTGTAGAGAATTGATCTGTGGGAGAAAAGAGCTGTAGGTGCTTCAGTGAGGAGGGAGCCTGACTTCAGAGAGATGAGCTAGAGAGAAAGAGAGAGAAAGAGTGGGGGGAAAATGAAAACATGTGCAAAGGATTGCCCAAGAAAACTTTTCCTCAAAACCATTTACAGGGAAAAAGGAAAGGGTTTCAATATTGTCAGTTTTTTTTTTAATAAACAGAGGACAGAGTCTGAATTTTTTGAGATAAGCATCTGGCAGTGCTCTGGTGAGGAAGCAGGACAGGGTCCCAGAAAAGGACAGCTCAGTGTGAGGATTCCCTGAGTCACATGGGGAGAAATGTATTTTGTAGAGGCGATAGGGCCTCTCCACAGGTAAAGGACCCAGCAGGCACCATAGAGCTGCCCCATTCACTGGTATAGGAACAAAGATGCCAGCTGAGGGCAGTAAACCCTCACACCAGGTTGCAATTTACCATAAACCCTGAGTCTTTGCATGGTCACTCAACTGTTTTCTGGGACAATCCGGCACTAGCCACAGTTCAGCAACCCCTCAGTGTGGGTCCAAGCCGCAGGAATCTCTGAAGTATGGGGTTTTGAAACATAACCATACCTGGGATAAAACCCAGGAGGGTAGTGCTGCCTAGTCAGGTGAACAATTTGGTCAAGTACAGGGTGAAAGTGGGGATCCGATAGTAGTTGGGTCACAGGAGGGGTGATTGTTTTGTGCATCTGTGAGGGTGCAAACTTTTTGTTCTGGAGATTAGAAAGTGGGGCAAAACCACTTTCATCCCTAACCCACCAGCAAAAATCACCTCAGTGAGCTAAACAGTGCCACCAACTGGAGAATGGAGCCATTACACCGAGCCCTGCACTGCTGCGCCCTACAGGCACATCTCCATTAAGGCATATCCACCTGAGAATCAGAGCAGCAGGTTCTTCCCCCAGAGGATCAGCACAAACCCCTTTCATTCACTAAGTCTACTGATCATAGAGTGCTACAAAGCTTCAGCCCTAGGGAAAACAGGAACTAGCTTCCTTTGGGTTTTTTGTTTGTTTTATTTTGTTTCTTTCTGTTGTTGCTTTTGTTTTTTCTTAGATCCAGAAAAGGAAAACTTTAGTTTATTTTATTATGTTTTTAATTTTTTTCTTTTTTCTCTCGATCTTCTCTTAACAAGCATACCAAAACATACCTGAGATCTAAAATTTTTATTTTATTATTATTATTTTTCCTCCAAAATGGCAAGATGGAGGAATTCACCCCAAAAAAGAACAGGAAGAAATGATAGCCAGGGATTTAATCAATAAAAATATAAGTAAGATGTCTGAACTAGAATTTAAAACAATTATAAAAATTCTAGATAGGCTTGAAAAAAGCATAGAAGACACTAGAGAATCCCTTACTGCAGAGATAAAAGAGCTAAAATCTAATCAGGGCAAAATAAAAAATGCTGTAACTGAGATGCAAACCTGAATGGAGGCCATAACAGCAAGGATGGATGAATCAGTGATTTAAAGATAAATAATGGAGGCGTCCCTGGGTGGCTCAGTCAGTAAGTGTCTGACTTCAGCTCAGGTCATGATCTTGCAGTCTGTGAGTTCAAGCCCTGTGTTGGGCTCTGGGCTGACAGCTCAGAGCCTGGAGCTGCTTTGGATTCTTTGTCTCCCTCTCTCTCTGCCCCTCCCCAACTTGTGCTCTGTCTCTCTCAAAAATAAATAAACATTAAAAACATAAAAAAAGAGTTAAGATAATGGAAAATAATGAGGCTGAAGAGGGAAACAAAGGTAATGGATCGTGAAAGTAGGTTGGGGATCTCATCCACTTATTAAAATGGAAAAACATTTGTATCATAGGAATCCGAGAAGATAAAGAGAGAGAAAGAGGGGCAGAAGGCTTATTAAAAAAATTATAGCTGAAAACTTTGTTAATCTGGGGAAGGACAGACATCAAAACCCAAGAAGCACAGAGAACTCCCACTCAACAAATCCAACCATCTCCAAGGCATATCAAATCACAAAATACTCAGACAAGGAAAGAATTCACAAATTCACAAAATACTCAGATAAGGAAAGAATTCTGAAAGCTGCAAGAGAGAAAAAGTCCTTAACCTACAAGGGAAGACAGATCAGGTTTGCAGCAGATCTGTCCATAGAAACTTGGCAGGCTAGAAGAGAGTGGCAGGATATATTCAATGTGCTGAGTGGGAATATATGGAGCCAAGGTGATTTTATCCAGCAAGGCTGTTGTTCAGAATAGAAGGAGAGACAGAGTTTCCCAGGCAAAAACAAAAACAAAAACAAAAACAAAAAACTAAAGAAATTCATGACAACTAAATCAGGTCTATGAGAAATACTAAGGGGGACTCTTTGCATGGGGGGAGAAAAGACCAAAAGTCACAAAGACTGGAAAGGAACAGAGAACATCACCAGAAACACCAACTTTACAGATTAACATAATGGTATTAAACTCATATCTTTCAATAATCACCCTGATTGTAAATAGACTAAATCCTCCAATCAAAAGATATGTTATCAAAATAGATTAAAAAAAATAAGACCCATTTATATGCTGCACACAGGAAACTCATTTTAGACCTAAAGATATGGAGAGATTGAAAGTAAGGAGATGTAGAAGCATCTATCATGCTAATGGACATCAAAAGAAAGCCAGAGTAGCCATACTTATATCAGACAAACTAGATTTTAAACCAAAGACTGTAAAAAGAGATGAAAAGGGCACTGTATCATAATTAAGGGGTCTACCCATCAAGAAGATCTAACAATTATAAATACTTATGTATCTAACTTGAAAGCACCAAAAAACATAAATCAATTAATAACAAACATAAAGAAAGTCACTGATAATAATACAATAATAGTAGGGGGCTTTAACATCCCACTTATAGCAATGGACAGATCATCTAAGCAGAAAATCAACAAGAAAACAATGGCTTTGAAGGACACCATAGACCACATGGACTTAACAAATATATTCAGAACATTTCGTCCTAAAGCAGTAGAATTCCATGTGGACATTCTTTTCGAGTGCACATGGAACATTCTCCAGAATAGATCACATTCTGGGTCATAAACCAGACCTCAACAAGCACACAAAAAGATTGTGATCATACCATGCATATTTTCAGACCACAACACTTTAAAAGTTGAAGTCAACCACAAGAAATATGTTGAAAGACCACAAATACATGGAGGTTAAAGAACATCCTACTAAAGTATCCAGTGACATGCAGAAGAATGATCCTGGACCACTTTCTTACAACATACACAAATATAAGCTCAAAATGGTGAAAGACCTAAATGTAAGACAGGAAGCCATCAAAATCCTCGAGGAGAAAGCAGGCAACTACCTCTTTGACTTCAGTGGCAGCAATGTCTTACTTGATATGTCTCTGGAGGCAAGGGAAACAAAAGCACAAATAAACTATTGGGACTTCATCAAGATAAAAGCTTTTGCACTGTGAAGGAAACAATTAACAAAACTAAACGGTAACTGACAGAATGGCAGAAGATATTTGCAAATGACATATCTGATAAAGGGTTAGTATCCAAAAATCTATAAGGAGATTATCAAACTCAACATCCCCCCCCCCCCACACACACACAAACAAATAATTCAGTGATGAAATGGGCAGAAGACATGAATGGATATTTTTCCAAAGAATACATCCAGATAGCAAAGAAAGATATGAAAGGATGCTGAATGTCACACATCATCAGGGAATAAAAATCAAAACCACAATGAGATACTACCTCACGCCTGTCAGAATGGTTAAAATTAACAACTTGGGCAACAACAGATGTTTTCAGGGATTCAGAGAAATGAGAACCCTCTTGCACTGTTGGTAGAAATGCAAACTGGTACAGCCACTCTGGACAACAGAATGGAGGCTTCCTCAAAAAAAAAAAAAATAGAACTATCCTATGACCCAACAAATGCACTATTAGGTATTTATCCAAAGGATACAAAAAATACTGATTTGAAGGGCACATGCACCCCAATGTTTATAGCAGCACTATAAACAGTAGATAAAGTTTGGACAGAGCCCAAATGTCCATCAATTGATGAATGGACAAAGAAGATGTGGTATATGTATATACAATGGAATATCACTTTGCAATAAAAAAGAATGAACTATTACCATTTGCAACAATGTGGATGGAACCAGAGTGTACTATGCTAAGTGAAATAGGTCAGTCAGAGAAAGACAAATTTCATATGATTTCATTCATATGTGGAATTTAAGAAACCAAATAGATGAACACGGGGGAAGGGAAGCAACAATAAGATAAAAACAGAGAGGGAGAAAAACCATAATAGACTTTTAAATATAGAGAACAAACTGAGGGTTGCTGGTGAGGTGTTGAGTGGGGGGATGGGCTAACTGGGCAATGGGCATTAAGGAGGGCACTTGTTGGGATGAACACTCTATTTTATATGTAAGTGATGAATCACTAAATTCTATTCCTGAAATCATTATTACACTAGATGTTAATTAATTTGGATTTAAAGAAAAACATAACTAGAAAAAGAAGATCCTACTAAAGAATGAATGGGTTAACCAGGAATTAAAGATGAAATAAAAAAAAGTACATGGAAGCAAATGAAAATGAAAACACAGCAGTCCAAAACCTTTGGGATACAGCAAGGCAGTCCTAAGAGGGAAGTATATAGCAATACAGGCCTACTTCAAGAAGCAATAAATGTCAAATATGCGACTTAACCTTACACCTAAAGGATCTAGAAAAGAAACAGCAACTAAAGCCTAAAACCAGCAGAAGAAGGTAAATAATAAAGATTATAGCAGAAAGAAACAATACAGAAACAAAAAAACCCAATGGAACAGATCAACAAAACTAAGATCTGGTTCCTTGAAAGGATTAATAAAATTGATAAACCATTAGACAGACTTATCAAGAAGAAAAGAGGAAAGAAGCCAAATAAATAAAATCATGAATGAAAGGGGAGAGATCACAACCAATACCACAGAAATACAAAGAACTATGAGAGAATATTATGAAAAATTTTATGCCAACTAACTGGGAAATATGGAAGAAATGGCTAAGTTCCTAGAAATACACAAATTACCAAAACTGAAATAGAAAGAAGTAGAATATTTGAATAGACCCATAACCAGCAAAGAAATTGAATCAGTAAACAAAAGTCCAGGGTCAGATGGCTTCCCAGGGAAATTCAACCAGACATTTAAAGAAGAGTTAATAATTATTCTTCTCAAAGTGTTTAAAAAAAAAATGGAAGGAAACTTCCAAACTCATTCTATGAAGTGAGCCTTACTTTGATTCCAAAACCAGATGAGGACCCCACTGAAAAAGAGAATTAGAGGCCAATATCCCTGATGAACATGGGTGCAAAAATTCTCAACAAGATACTAGCAAATTGAATTCAAGAGTACACTAAAAGAATTATTCACCACAATCAAGTGGAATTTATTCCTGAGATGCAGGGATAGTTCAATATTTGCAAATCTATCAATGTGAAACACCACACTAATAAAAGAAAGGATAAGAACCAAATGATCATCTCAATAGAGGCAGAAAAAGCATTTGACAAAATAGAGCATCTGTTCTTGATAAAAACCCTCAACAAAGTAAGAATAGATTGAACATATCTCAATGTCATAAAGTCCAGATAGGAAAGACTCACAGGAACAAGATAAGGATGTCTACTTTTACCATTGCCATTTAACATAGTACTGGAAGTCTTAGCTTCAGCAATAAGACAACAAAAAGAGACAAAAGCATCCAAATTGGCAAGTAAGAAGTCAAATTTCACTATTTTCAGAGGACATAATAATCTATGTAGACAACCTGAAAGACTCCACCAAAAAAAAAATGCTAGAACTAATACATGAATTCAGCAAAGTCACAGGATATAAAATCAATATACAGAAATCTGTCCATTTCTATACACCAATAATGAAGCAGCAGAAAGAGAAATCAGAAATTGATCCCATTTTAAACTGTACTAAAAACAATTAGATGCTTAGGAATAAACCTAACCAAAGATCTAAAAGATCTGTACTCTGAAAACTATAGAGCACTTATGAAAGGAATTGAAGAGGACACAAAGAAATGGAAAAAAAAAACATTCCGTTTTTATGGATTGGAAGGACGAACATTGTTAAAATGTGTATGCTACCCAAAGCAACCTACACATTTAATGCAATCCTCATCAAACTACCACTAGAAGTTTTCACAGAGCTAGAACAAATGATCCTAAAATTTGTATGGAACCACAAAAGATGCCAAATAGCCAAACCAATCCTGAAAAAGAAAAACAAAACTAGAGGCATCACAGTTCTGGACTTCAAACTATGTTACAAAGCTATAGTCATCAATACAGTATGGTAACGGCACAAACACAGACACATAGACCAATGGACAGAATAGAAAACTGAGAAATAGAACCACAACTATATGGTCAACTCAACTTCAACAAACAGGAAAAAAATATCTATGGGAAAAAAGATAGTCTCTACAACAAATGGTGTTGGGAAAACTGGATGATGACATGCAGAACAATGAAACTGGATACCTTTCTTACACCTTACAACAAAATAAATTCAAAATGGATGAAAGACCTAAAAATGAGACAGGAAACCATAAAAATCCTAGAGGAGACCACAGGCAGCAACCTCTTTGCCCTCAGTCGTACCAACTTCTAACACTTCACCAGAGGCAAGGGAAACAAAAGCAAACATGAACTATTGGGACTTCATCAAGATAAAAAAGTTCTGCACAGTGAAGGAAACAATTAACAAAATCAAAAGGAAACTGACAGAATGAGAAAAGATATTTGTGAATGACATATCAAATAAAGAATTAATATCCAAAATCTATAAAGAACTTTTCAAACTCAACACCCAAAAACCAAATAATCCAGTTAAGAAATGGGCAGAAGAATAATTTTTCCAGAGAAGACATCCAGAGGCTAACAGACACATGAAAAGATGCTCAACACCACTCATCATCACAGAAATACAAATCAAAACTATAATTAGATAACATCTCATACCTGTCAGAATGACTAAAATTAACAACACAAGAAACAATTGTTCATGAAGATGTGGAGAAAAGGGAACAGTCTTACACTGTTGGTGGGAATGCAAACTGGTGCAGCCACTCTGGAAAACAGTATGGTATGGAGTTTCCTCAAAGTTAAAAATAGAACTACACTATAATCCAGCAATTTCAGTATTAGGTATTTATTGAAAGGATACAAAAAATGATTTGAACTGATTTGAAGGGGTATATGCACCCCATGTTTATAGCAGAATTATCGACAATAGCCAAACTATGGACAGATCCCAAATGTTCATTGACTGATGAACACATACAATGAACAGGTTCATGAATAAACAAGGTGGAATATTACTCAGGCATCAAAAAGAATGAAATATTGCCATTTGCAATGGCATGGATGGAGCTAGAGTGTATTATGCTAAGTGAAATCAGTCAGAGAAAGACAAATACCATATGATTTCACTCATATGTGGAATTTAAGTAACAAAACAGATGATCATATGGGAGGGGGAAAAAGAGGTGGAAACAAACCTTAAGAGACTCTTAAAGATAAGTTTGATGGAGGGATGTGGGAGGGGTATGGATGATGGGTACTAAGGAGGGCTCTTGTTATGATGAGCACCGGGTATTGTATGTAAGGGATGAGTCACTGAATTCTGCTCCCGAAACCAATATTGCACTGTATGTTAACTAACTAGAATTTAAATAAAAATTTGAAAATAAAAAAAACAAGAAACGAACAAAAAAAAAGTAAAAAACCATATCCTTCAGCCCTAAAATTGCCTACATACCATTGTAATTCCACCCTTCAATTGGACCCCTTCTTCAGACAACCACTGATCTATTTTCTAACGATCAATGGGCATTTTCTAGAATTTTATAAAAATGGCATCACACAACATGCATTCTGTTTGACTTGAGTTTTTACTCCATATAAATACTTTGTTATTCACCTATGTTGTGCATGTCAATAATTCTTCTTTTTTGTCTTAGTTCAGGGTGATATAACAAAATATGACAGACTAGGTAGGTTATAAGCAATATACATTTACTTCTCATAGCTCTGGAGGCTGTAAGTCTGAGATCAGGGTGCCAGAATGTTCAGGTTCTGGTGGGAGCCCTCTTCTAGGTTACAGGTTGCCAACTTCTTGTTGTATCTTTACATGGTTGTAGGCGTTAGGCAGCTCTGTAGGCTCTCTTTTCCAAGAGCACTATTCCCACTCATTCCCACTATTCCCACTCATGTGGGCTCCACACTCATGACCTAAGCACACCCAAGGGCCCCATCTCCTAATACCATCACACTGTGCATTAGGACTTTAACAAATGAATGGGTGGGGCCAAGCACTCAGACCATAGGATTTTTATTTCTGAATGGTATTCCATTATACAGATCAGGACTGGCTTTTACACTTCCATGTAAAATTTGGTATCAACTTGTGAATTTCTACCAAAAACGTCTAATAGGATTTTGATAGGGACCATGTTTATTATATAGATCAATTTGGGGATAACTGCAATCTTGACAATATTGAGACTTATGACCTATAAACATGAAATGTCTCTTCATTTATTTAGCTCTTTATTTTCTATCAATAGTGTTTATAGTTTTCAGTGTACAAGACTTGCTCTTCTTTAGTAACATTTACTCCTTTTTTGTTTTTGATGCTACTGAGAATGTAATTTTCTTAATTTCATTTTTGTTTCTTTCTCTCCGTTACATATAAATAAGTTGCTTTGGTATATTGATCTTATATCCACCAATCTTGCTAAACTTGTTTAATTTAGTTCTGTCTCCCTACCACCCCGCCTTCACACTTGGGATTGTCCATACATAGGATCATCTATAAATAAAGTTTTACTTTTCCTGTCCCATGTGGATGCTTAATTTCTTTCTTCCTCCCCCCCATTTTTTTTTCTTACCTTACTTGACAGGCTAGAACAACCAGAATGTTGAAGAGAAGTGAGGAAAGCAAACATCATTGCCTTGTTTCCAATCTTAGGGTGAAAACATGTAGTCTTTCACCAAGTGTGATGTTAGCTGTCATATTTATTTCCTTCATCATGTTCCCTTCTATTCCTACTTGGAGAGTTTTTTTTCTTCCTCACAAGGGTTGGATTGTGCCAAACACTTTTTCTGCACCTGCAAAATAGTCACTTTCTGATGGGAAAAGAGAATAACAGCTAATTTTGATGGAAGTTCTTTGACAGAAATTGGTACAATAAACAGACAGCCACCACTTGATAGAGCAACAAATATTTCCACAATGGAAGGATCCAAGGTAAGAGGTGAATCCAGAAGCAAAAACATTTTCTTGTGTAATTTCAAAAAGTACCTGGAAATGTTGAATGTTTCAAATTATACATTCACGAGGGACTCTGACAATCTTAGTTATCACTGCAGTGGCTGACGTATGGAGAACATAGGGCAAGCAATGCTTTGAACTGTTCTGACTTTTCTTCATTGCTGTTCTCAGAATTTGTGCTGTTTGCCATTTTTTTTTCTTGTTCATATTTCTGCTTTCTTTCATTTAGCATCAAGCCCACTTCAATGTTTTTCCAGTTAAGTCTGAAGAGTACAGGTCATTATGTTCTGCAAGCATATCATGTTCAGTAATGTTTCATAGGAAGATTTGTATTTATTAATTTGCCGTTTTTTTCAATGAGAATATAGCTTAGATTACATTTTTTCATAAGATGAGTTGATAATTCTGGTGGTGAGTCTGGACCAATAGGAACATACACAGCAGGGACTTGGAGAACGTATTCTTTTGTTTTTTTTTTGTCCTTGTATCATGGTATGATTACTAAACTGCATTCCAGACAACAGAGCCACAGCAGAAACAAACGCCTATAGCAATTGTTAGTAAACCTGTTAGCCCACTGGAATCATCTGGAAATCTTTAAAACATACCAATCCCTGGGCCTTGTACCTAGTTATTTGAATTTAACTTATCTGGGTTGAGGTCCTGGTATCAACATTTTGAAAAAGCCCTCTTTGAGATCTAATGTTAAGTCATGTCAGAGATCCACTGGTCTAAAGCCACAGAGATAATGAGAGGGAATCCAAGCCAGGAATGACAGCTGTATAGGCCAAGGCAAACAGGTAGGAGAAAACATGGATCAAAAACCAGGCAGATATCCTCAGAGGCAGATACTTCATCAACCCTGACCGGTATCCTTAAGCAGCTAGCCTCCTATGCTTGGTTATGAATCTGAGTCATGAAGGTCTGTGGATTTCTTACCACTTAGCAAGTAGATATCAAATTTTTTCTTCTAGCTTTTTTTTTTTAAAAGGAATGAAAGCACATTGATTTACTTAAAATGTACTTCTTTTTTTTAATATTAAATTTATTGTCAAATTGGTTTCCATACAACACCCAGTGCTCATCCCAACAGGTGCCCTCCTCAATACCCCTCACCCACCCTTCCCTCACTCCCACCCCCCATCAGCCCTCAGTTTGTTCTCAGTTTTTAAGAGTCTCTTATGTTTTGGATCTCTCCCTCTCTAACATTTTTTTTCTTCCCCTCCCCCATGGTCTTCTGTTAAGTTTCTCAGGATCCACAAAAGAGTGAAAACATATGGTATCTGTCTTTCTCTGTATGGCTTATTTCACTTAACATGACACTCTCCAGTTCCATCCATGTTCCTACATAAGGCCATTTCATTCTTTCTCATTGCCAGGTATTATTCTATTGTGTATATGAACCACAACTTCTTTATCCATTCATCAGTTGATGGACATTTAGGCTCTTTCCATAATTTGGATATTGTTGATAGTGCTGCTATAAACATTGGGGTACAAGTGCCCCTATGCATCAGTACTCCTGTATCCCTTGGGTAAATCCTAGTAGTGCTATTGCTGGGTCATAGGGTAGACCTATTTTTAATTTTTTGAGGAACCTCCACACAGTTTTCCAGAGCGGCTGCACCAGTTTGCATTCCCACCAATAGTTCAAGAGGGTTTCCATTTCTCCACATCCTCGCCAGTATCTATAGTCTCCTGATTTGTTCATTTTAGCCACTCTGACCGGAGTGAGGTGATATCTCAGTGTGGCTTTGATTTGTATTTACCTGATGAGGAGTGACGTTGAACATCTTTTCATGTGCCTGTTGGCCATCCGGATGTCTTCTTTAGAGCAGTGTCTATTCATGTTTTCTGCCCATTTCTTCACTGGATTATTTGTTTTTTGGGTGTGGAGTTTGGTGAGCTTTTTATAGATTTTGGATACTAACCGTTTGTCTGATGTGTTATTTGCAAATATCTTTTCCCATTCCATTGGTTGCCTTTTAGTTTTGTTGATTGTTTCCTTTGCTGTGCAGAAGCTTTTTATCTTCATGAGGTCCCAATAGTTCATTTTTGCTTTTAATTCCCTTGCCTTTGGGTAAATGTCAAGTAAGAAATTGCTGTGGCTGAGGTCAGAGAGGTTTTTACCTGCTTTCTCCTCTAGGGTTTTAATGGTTTCCTGTCTCACATTCAGGTCCTTTATCCATTTTGAGTTTATTTTTGTGAATGGTATGAGAAAGTGGTCTAGTTTCATTCTTCTGCATGTTGCCGTCCAGTTCTCCCAGCACCATTTGTTAAAGAGACTGTCTTTTTTCCATTGGATGTTCTTTCCTGCTTTGTCAAAGATTAGTTGGCCATACTTTTGCTGGTCTAATTCTGGGGTTTCATTTCTATTCCATTGGTCTATGTGTCTGTTTTTGTGCCAATACTGTGCTGTCTTGATGATGACCACTTTGTACTAGAGGCTAAAGTCTGGGATTGTGATGCCTCCTGCTTTGGTCTTCTTCTTCAAAATTACTTTGGCTATTCAGGGTCTTTTGTAGTTCCATACAAATTTTAGGATTGCTTGTTCTAGCTTTGAGAAGAACGCTGGTGCTATTTTGATTGGGATTGCATTGAATGTGTAGATAGCTTTGGGTAGTGTTGACATTTTAACAATAGTCATTCTTCCAATCCATGAGCATGGAATGTTTTTCCATTTGTTTATATCTTCTTCAATTTCCTTCATAAGCTTACTATACTTTTCAGCATATAGATCTTTTACATCTTTGGTTAGGTTCATTCCTAGGTATGTTATGGTTCTTGGTGCAATTGTGAATGGGATCAGTTTCTTTATTTGTCTTTCTGTTGCTTCATTATTAGTGTATAAGAATACAACTGATTACTGTATATTGATTTGTATCCTGCGACTTTGCTGAATTCATGTATCAGTTCTAGCAGAATTTTGGTGGAGTCTATTGGGTTTTTCATGTATAATATGTCATCTGCAAAAAGTGAAAACTTGACTTCATCTTTGCCACTTTTGATGCCTTTGATTTCTTTTGTTGTCTGATTGCTGATGCTAGCACTTCCAACACTATGTTAAATAACAGGGGTGCGAGTGGACATCTCTGTCATGTTCCTGATCTCAGGGGGAAAGCTCTCAGTTTTTCCCCACTGAGGATATTAGCTGTGGGCTTTTCATAAATGGCTTTTATGATGTTTAGGTATATTCCTTCTATCCCGACTTTCTCGAGAGTTTTTATTAAGAAAGGATGCTGAATTTTGTCAAATGCTTTTTCTGCATCAACCATATGACAGGATCATATGGTTCTTGTCTTTTCTTTTATTAATGTGATGTATCACATTGATTGATTGCGAATGTTGAACCAGCCCTGCAGCCCAGGAATGAATCCCACTTGATCATGGTGAATAATTCTTTTTATATGCTGTTGAATTCGATTTGCTAGTATCTTATTGAGAATTTTTGCACCCATATTCATCAGGGATATTGGCCTGTAGTTCTCTTTTTTTGCTGGATCTGTGTCTGGTTTAGGAATCAAAGTAATGCTGGGTTCATAGAATGAGTCTTAAAGTTTTCCTCCCCTTTCTATTTCTTGGAACAGCTTGAAGAGGATAGGTATTATCTTTGCTTTAAATGTCTGGTAGAATTCCCTAGGGAAGCCATCTGGTCTTGGACTCTTATTTGTTGGGAGATTTTTGATAACTGTTTCAATTTCTTTGCTGGTTATGGGTCTATTCAAGTTTTCTATTTCTTCCTGTTTGAGTTTTGGAAGTGTGTGGGTGCTTAGGAATTTTGTCCATTTCTTCCAGGTTGTTCAGTTGGTTGGCATATAATCTTTCATAGTATTCACTGATAATTGCTTGTATTTCTAAGGGATTAATTGTAATAATTCCATTTTCATTCATGATTTTATCTATTTGGGTCATCTTCCTTTTCTTTTTGAGAAGCCTGGCTAGAGGTTTATCAATTTTGTTTATTTTTCAAAAAACCAACTCTTGGTTTCATTGATCTGCTCTACACATTTTTTAGATTCTATATTGTTTATTTCTGCTCTGAACTTTATTATTTCTCTTCTTCTGCTGGGTTTGGGGTATCTTTGCTGTTCTGCTTCTATTTCCTTTAGGTATGCTGTTAGATTTTGTATTAGGATTTTTCTTGTTCCTTGAGATAGGCTTGGATTGCAATGTATTTTCCTCTCAGGACTGCCTTTGCTGCATCCCAAAGCATTTGGATTGTTGTATTTTTATTTTCATTTGTTTCCATATATTTTTAAATTTCTTCTCTAATTGCCTGGTTGGCCCATTCATTCTTTAGTAGGGTATTCTTTAACCTCCATGCTTTTGGAGGTTTTCCAGACTTTTTCCTGTGGTTGATTTCAAGCTTTATAGCATTGTGGTCTGAAAGTGTACACGGTATGATCTCAATTCTTGTATACTTATGAAGGGCTGTTTTGTGACCCAGTATGTGATCTATCTTGGAGAATGTTCCATGTGCACTTGAGAAGAAAGTATATTCTGTTGCTTTGGGATGCAGAGTTCTAAATATATCTGTCAAGTCCATCTGATCCAATGTATCATTCAGGGCCCTTGTTTCTTTATTGATCCTGTGTCTAGATGATCTATCCATTGTTGTAAGTGGAGTATTAAAGTCCCCTGCAATTACCACAGTCTTATCAATAAGGTTGCTTATGTTTGTGAGTAATTGTTTTATATATTTGGGGGCTCCCATATTTGACGCATAGACATTTATAATTGTTAGCTCTTCCTGATGGATAGACCCTGTGATTATTATATAATGCCCTTCTTCATCTATTGTTACAGCCTTTAATTTAAAGTCTAGTTTGTCTGATATAAGTATGGCTACTCCAGCTTTCTTTTGACTTCTAGTAGCATGATAGATAGTTCTCCATCCCCTCACTCTCAATCTGAAGGTGTCCTCAGGTCTAAAATGAGTCTCTTGTAGACAGCAAATAGATGGGTCTTGTTCTTTCATCCATTCTGATACCTGTGTCTTTTGGTTGGAGCATTTAGTCCATTTATGTTCAGTGTTATTATGGAAACATATGGGTTTAGAGTCATTGTGATGTCTGTAGGTTTCATGCTTGTAGTGATGTCTCTGGTACTTTGTGGTCCTTGCAATATTTCACTCACAGAATCCCCCTTAGGACCTCTTGTAGGGCTGGTTTAGTGGTGATGAATTCCTTCAGTTTTTGTTTGTTTGGGAAGACCTTTATCTCTCCTTCTATTCTAAATGACAGATTTGCTGGATAGAGGATTCTCAGCTGCATATTTTTTCTGTGCATCACATTGAAGATTTCCTGCCATTCCTTTCTGGCCTGCCAAGTTTCAGTAGATAGGTCTGCCACTAGTCTTATGGGTCTCCCTTTATAAGTTAGAGCGTGTTTATCCCTAGCTGCTTTCAGAATTTTCTCTTTATCCTCGTATTTTGTCAGTTTCACTATGATATGTTGTGGAGAAGATCGATTCAAGTTACCTCTAAAGGGAGTCCTCGCCTCTTGGATTTCAATTTTTTCCTTTTTCCTTCCCCAGATGAGGGAAGTTCTCAACTATGATTTGTTCAAGTACACCTTCAGCCCCTCTCTCTCTCTCTTCCTCTTCTGGAATTCCTATTATACAGATATTGTTCCGTTTGATTGCATCACTTAGTTCTCTAATTCTCCCCTCATACTCCTGGATTTTTTTTATCTCTCTTTTTCTCAGCTTCCTCTTTTTCCATAATTTTATCTTCGAATTCACCTAGTCTCTCCTCTGCCTCTTCAATCTGAGCTGTGGTCGCCTCTATTTTATTTTGCACCTCATTTATAGCATTTTTTTTTAGCTCCTCGTGACTGTTTCTTAGTCCCTTGATCTCCATAGCAATAGATTCTCTGCTGTCCTCTATACTTTTTTCAAGTCCAGCAATTAATTTTATTACTATTATTCTAAATTCTTGTTCTGTTATATTGCTTAAATTGTTTTTGATCAATTCATTGTCTGTCACTACTTCCTGTAGTTTCTTTTTAGGACAGTTCTTCCGTTTTGTCATTTTGGGTAGTCCCTGTGGTGGCGCAGAACTGCAGGGCACTTCTCCTGTGCTGTCTGGAGTAACTTGTGTTCATGGGTGGGGCCGCAGTCAGACCCAATGTCTGTCTCCAGCCCACTGCTGGGGCCACAATCAGACTGGTATGTACCTTATCTTCCCCTCTCCCAGGGTCAGGACTCACTGTGGAGTGGTGTGGCCCCTGTCTGGGCTACTTTCACACTGCCAGCCTTGTGGTGCTGCTTGGATGGGATCTGGTGTATTAGCTGGGGTAGATCCTCTTCTGTGGGCCTCTTGTCCACACTTGGCTCTGGAGAGTCCATTCTGCTAGTCTTCTGGCTGTTTTCTGGGTTATTTAGGCAGGTATGGGTAGAATCTAAGTGATCAGATGGACGAGGTGAGCCCAGCACCCTCCTATGCTGCCATCTTCCCGTGAATCTCTTAAAATGTACTTCAAATGGGTAATGGGCATTAAGGAGAGCACTTGTCAGGATGAATCTTGGGGGTTATATGTAAGTGATGAATCACTAAATTCTACTTACTCCTGAAATCATTATTACACTATATGTTAACTTGGATTTAAATAAAAAGAAAAAAAGAAAAAAAGGGGGGGAAAAGTACCTAATTATCATTAGTTAAATCAAACTTAAGTTCTGGGTTTTTAAAAAGATAATACAGTATTTTTTTCCTTTGGGTTCCTTAAACTTAAACATTAAAAAAATAATGCATGTTCATTACTTATAATAAAAGTTTATATTAAAAAAGAAAGGGATGGCCCTTGGCCTAACACTCTCTGTCCTCAGTCCTGGTCTCCCAAGGCAGCAATTGTCAACTCTTCTAGCTGTTTCTTCTGGTGTTTACTTTCATATTTCTCAATGACATGTTCCTACAGTTACTTTTATTGATGAACATTAGACCATCTCTTCAACTTCCTGTTTTTGTAGATGAAGATTCAGCTCTTCCTGATATAGTTATATCAGTACATCTTTGTCTCCATTTCCAGGAACTCTGCTCTTTCACCACTGCAATCCCAGGATCCCAGATGCTTTGGGTACTGGTCAGAGCTGACATAAGTATCTGCGCCTCAGGAATCCAGCAACAAGCTCCCTTTCTTACATCCACAGGGATCATTAGGAACAAGAAGCTTTTTCTCATAAACACTTCAAATGAACAAATAAAAAGTTTGAATAACCTCCCTTTTACTGCACAATGGGACTATTAAACATTTTCTTAAAAGATACTCTCCTCAACCTTTCATTTTTGGACACACCGCCCATTCAGAACGGGGTTACCTTTTATGTCTCAGAAGTGACTTCCTGTTCTTGGCATTAGCCTCCAATTACTCTAAGTTGCCCACTACCCTTTGGGTTGGGGCTACCTCCAGTGATTCCCAAGAGAATATCTGACATGTGTCAAGCCTGAGAAGAGAACAAGACAAAAATAGAACCCCAAATTTTATTTGTAGCAGGGAATCTCACCATAATGATAAATGATTTTCCTGGGTGATTATTAAAAGAGAATCCTTCATTACAACTGCAGTTTCAGACAGGTATGTCTAAAAACGAATTTCATTGCTTTATAGAAATGCCTGTATATACTCTAGACACAGGCATGTGGGAGTGCAGAGCTGAGCAATAGTTAATGAAGGTGATCAAACAAGAAAAGATTTAACATGTTTAACTTTAAGAAATGTGAATGTTGGGGCGCCTGGGTGGCTCAGTCAGTTGAGCATCCGACTTTAGCTCAGGTTATGATCTAGAAGTTGGTGAGTTTGAGCTCTGCATTGGGCTCTGTGCTGACAGCTCAGAGTCTGGAGCCTGCTTTAGATTCTGTGTCTCCCTCTCTCTCTGCCCTTTCCCCGCTCATGCTCTCTCTCTCTCAAAAATAAACATTAAAAAAAAGAAATGTGAATGTTTTAATTTTAAATTTCTCTCTCTAGTGAAGAGCTTGATTTTTTTCTCTGCTTGGACTACAGCTGCCTCCTCTTCCAGAACTTTTTCTTCTTCAATAGTATAAATCTATATGTCATATTCTGGGTGTGTGACCCCTGGCTTTCCTTAGGAGTATAGCCAACAGCACTCAGGGACTCTACAGGGTTGCCACCTGGACCAGGAGGGAGATCGGTGGTTTCTTGGACATGGCTGTTTCTGGTTTGTTTTACTCCCTTTTGGTATTGTCAATTCAAATAGCTTTCTTAATCTTCACCATGATAAGTATGTGAGTTGTAATTAATTTGAGTAAGGCTAATTCTCCCTTTTATGCCAGACAACACACATTCCTCTTTTGCAAGGTGTGTGAGAATCCTGGATAATGTCGTACTCTCTGGCCTTTGTCCTCATACTCCCCTCTGCCTTCTTCATTTTTCACATGGCAACAGCTTCCTCGTTGGCCCCTCCTGGAGGGCTGGTATGGTGGTGTCTTTCTAAGTCCTTCCAAGCAGAGTTACTTTTCCATTCTTTTTTGTGTTCATAACATTTTGTCCATATCTCTGTAGTAGTTCTTTTTAATAACACACTGTAATTTACTTCCTTTTCTGCAATTCCTCTATCTGTTTGAGGGAAAGGCCCATCTTACATGATTTGGTGTCATCATACCTAACTCAGTGCCAGAGTCAAAAAGAGGTGAAGTAAGTGTTTATTGAACAAGTTAATGAAAGAATTCTAAGATGGAGGCATCAGGAATATCTTATGATTTATGCTTCTTTTTTCCACAAGAATATACTGCCAGACTTATATTATACTTAAGGAGAAAGTGACACTTGTGACCCCAAATTGGCATAGACTGTGAGAGAACTCAACTAAAACTATTCAGGTAAAATTTTGAGGGTTATTGTTCTTCCAAGGGCCCAAGGTCTTTCTTCTGCAATTCAGAGACAGAGAACAGAATAGTTGTCTAGGTATCTGCTCCTCTTTTGCACTGGGTAACACAAGAAACATCCTTTTTTTTGAGTTGCCAATGACATTCATCAGAGATCTGCAGGAAATATGCTTTCCAAATTTGCCCTTGGCAATTAACTTAGTGGAACTATTTTTTTTTTTTTGAGATAAAGCAAAAGGGAACAATCTGGTAGATAAGGCATGCTATAATAAGAAGATAAGAGGATATTTTCCAAGGAGTTTTTAAAATTTAGGAGATCATGCCAGCCATCTAGCTTGAAAATTGAATACTATTGAAAGTATTGATGTACAAATTTGTATAAGTGAAACTGCAGGTAGAAACGAGAAAATGCGGTACTTTTTAAAATTAGTTTTCAGATCCTTTGCAGCCAATATTTGTCTATTACTTAACTATTTTTATTAGTTTCCTAGGGCTGCTCTAACAAATTACCACAAATTTAGTGGCTTAAACAACAAAAAAAAGTTATTCTCTCACAATTCTGGAGGCCAGAACTCCAAAATCAAGGTATGGGCAGGACTAGTTTATCTGGAGGCTCTGAAGTAGAATCTGTTCTCTGCCTCTCTCTTAGCTTCTGGTGGCTGTTGGGAACACTTGGTATCTTTTGGTGTGTAGACTTATCATAGTCATTTCTGTTCCATCTTCAACTTACCTTCCTTGTGTGTCAGTGTCTCAAATCTAACTCTTCTTTTTCCTGTAAGGACACCAGTCATT
Source organism: Acinonyx jubatus (assembly GCF_027475565.1). NCBI lineage: Eukaryota > Metazoa > Chordata > Mammalia > Carnivora > Felidae > Acinonyx > Acinonyx jubatus. Next base: position 67,837,363 of record NC_069382.1, read on the forward strand.
ATATATAGGGCTCACTCGAATCTACAATGATCTCATGTCAAAATCCTTAATTTTAGGAGTGCCTGGATGGCTCAGTCAGTTGAGCACTTGACTCTTGATTTTGGCTCAGGTCATGATCCCAGGGTCATGGGATTGAGCCCTGCATCTGGTTCTGTGCTGGGCATGGGAGCTGCTTGGGATTCACTCTCTCTCTCCCTTTGCTCCTTTCCCCCACTTCCACTCTCTCTCTTAAAAAAAAAATCCTTAATTTTATTAAATCTGCAAAGACTGTATTTCCAAATAAGGTCACGTTCATAGATACCAGGATTAATATCTGGACACGTCTTCTGGGGGGATAACATTCAACCCACTAAACCATCTATGGTTTTCAAAAATTTCTGCACTATGTAAAAAACATGAGTACAATTTTGTATACATTAAGGATATGATGACAGAAGCAAAGTAAAGTGAAAAGTTGAGGTAATTGTGTGGAAAATTCCAGGAAACCTATCAACTTAGATTGATATGGCTGAATATTTTAGGCCAAGCATACTTGAAAATTTGTATGATACTCTGGTGAGATTCTCTTAGCCTTAAGAGATATGGAGTTGAGAAAAAGATAAGGCAATAGCTGGGGGGGGGGGGAGGCATCAGTAGAGAACAGAAATGCAAGTTTTTTCAGGCTCAAAAACATTCTGAAAGTCTGGTGACTTGTAAAAATGACTTGCAACACTGCAAAATTGCTTGACCATGGGTGTTTTTTTTTATTAAAAACATTTTTTTTATTTCTTACAGTCTAGAATTTATGCTTTGGTCTGTAATTCTGCAACTTAAGAAATTAATTGGAGAAAGTAAGTTGGTTAATGTTTATTGAACTCTAGATGTTCAATTATGAGAGAATCGATAGACATATTTAGTTCTTCTTTTCTAGCTTCCATTGGTCAGTGATGTGTACATGATTGGATAAGGTTTTGATTGCTTTAATCTCAATTCCTCTTAACAGTTTATTTGGCCTGTGACAGATCAGTGTAGTGAATTTTCGATAGCAATGGAGAAGTGGATTTACATTTTCTTTTCTTTTTTCAATGTTTGTTTATTTTTGAGAGAGAAAGAGACAGAGCACCAGCAGGGGAGGGGCAGAGAAAGAGGGAGACACAGAACCCGAAGCAGGCTCCAGGCTATGAACTGTCAGCACAGAGCCTGATGTGGGGCTCAAACTCATAAACTGTGAGATCATGACCTGAGCCTAAGGTGGATGCTTAACTGACTGAGCCACCCAGGCACCCCTGGATTTACATTTTCTTAAACTTAGCACTCTAATTTATAAAACTTCTTCCATACATTGAATGCTTTGATGAATTCTTCTAAAACATGCTTTGCTTGGTTATAGAATAAATAAAACATGTTTAACATAATGCATAGTTGAGTTCTTATGAATAAAAAAAGAATAAATCATAATTGTTAGTTAATGAAATTGTACTACAATGAGTCATTGTTTGAATAATTTGTTTTTATGAAAGTGGTGAATGAGAAACCTTTTAAAATATTAAAGACCAAGGCAGTAAAAAAGATCATGTTAGCCACATTGGGCTCGTTTCATTAACCAGAACACATGGAATATTTACTGCACTGTAAAGGAATTCTTGGTGCGTTTAATATTGTGGGTTTCTTGACGCATCTGGTTAATGTTGAATCAGAAAATATGAGAAAGGGTGAAATCAGAGTAAGTGGAGTTGGAACAAATTTGGTAGAGAAAGAAAATAGAATCATTGGGGTGAGTGTAAACAGTCATCAGAAAGATGGGTGTGGGAAATGGATCATTTAATTGATTGTTGACTAGAGGAAAAATAGAAATATCCTACCTTCTTACTGCTTCATTTTTCTCCTCTCCAGCTTTTTAACACATTCTAAAAAGTGTTCATATTAATTATTGAAAGCAAGATGTATGTGATTGGACTGAATTAAGAGTTGTAATCATATGGTCAGACAATATAGTATGTTTCAACTTTAGTAGAAGAAAAGAAACCTCTCTCATTACTTTTACATATCCAGCTTAGAGATGGAGACACTGGGAAAACACAGTCTACCCTATCAGGTGGGCTGGAGTAAGGGATGTGGAAAATGTTATCTGCCTAGTAGTTCTTTACTGCATGTGGGAAAGGGATGTGTACCGAAGGGAATGCACTTGTCATCTTTGTGCTCTCACCTGTGCTTTTTCTCCAGTAAGCAAGAAAAAGTCCAAATAACTCCTGGTTAGGTTTCCAAACAAGAGGCAAGACATAAAAATAAAGGTTTGTTAAGAAGTAGAATAAAAAGAACATAATCCTTTATCATTAGCATGGTGATTTATGAATATAGAAACCAATGAACCCTAGGTTAAACCAGTGTGAGAAAGTGGAAAGGATTAGGAGGTTGGGCTCCAGCCCAAGAACCACTTCCCCTAATTATATGGGTGGATGCTAGTAAACCAGCACCCTTTTCTCATCCTCAATTACAGACTCAGTAAAATGAGGGTATGGTGTAGAATGAGAATATCATGGTGTGTGGCTGAACAAAAAAGCACTAATGAAGTCAAAGCCGCACACGTAATTTGATCTTTGGGTAGAACAGTGATATTATGGTCACTAAAGTCATTAGCTTTTTTTTGAGATATTATTCATTATTTATAATAATGCCTGGGCAAGAGATGATGAGTTATCCAAAATGCATCACCATTATTAGGAAAACAGCTAAAACTTCATGGCTCTCTCATTTAAGAAAGGATTGATATATTTGACTATGTAAAAACAATTGCATGGTAAATCACCATAAACAAATCAAAAGAAAAATCACACACTGTGAAGAAAATATTTGCATTTTATATTTCTAAGAAACAAAGAAGTTACTAAAAATAGGCAAAGGAAAACTAATAGAGATAGAAAATGGGTGAAAGATATGACATACAGGAAGTGAAAATTGAGTTTATGATCTTTAAAAATATTTAAAGCAAATCAATCTCACTCATAATAGAAGAAAGGCAAATTAAAACTGTATTGAGGTACTATTTATCACCTATCAGACTGGTAACAATCCATATGTTTAGCAGCATATTCTGTTGGTAGGGTTGTTATGAAACAGGTACTCATATAGTATGGGCAGGAATGCAAAATTGTTAAATCCCTATCAAAAGAAATTGGCATTATTTTTCCAAGGTATATTTTCATTTACTCTTTGATCCAACATTCCAGCTCCTAGGAATATAATCTAAGAACACACTGGTATAAATGGAAATGACATCAGCAAAAGATTATTCATTGTGTTATTTTCTGTATGAAATAGGTGTTAAGTATGTATCATATAAAGAATTACATATATAATTATATATAAATGTACAAAAGTGTAATTACATATGTATGTAGTAATAGTAAAGAAAAATAAAACACAAGCCAGATGGCATGGTATATCTCACACATTTTACGTATATGTACATATGTATTATTATTATATTGTATACTATATTATATATTATATATCATAAATAATATTATGTAGTTTCACTGCTTTAATAATTCTCTGTGCTCCATCTATTTATCCTTCACTTCCCACACACTAACCCTTCTCAACTAACAATCTTTTTTACTGTCATTATAGTTTTGTCTTTTCCAGAATGTCGTATAGTTGGAATCATACAGTATGCATATATGTATGTTTAAAGACTTGTGTCTAGATTGAACATAATAGGTTGCACATAATACATGAAGAGAAAATAAATAAATAGAGAACTATAACATTAATGAAGAAAAAGGACCATTGTGAATTTTTGGAAGTACATGTTACAAATACAAAGCAGAGACATGTATATGCAACATCAGAGATATAGTACATGAGGCAGAGAAAGACATTCTTTTTTTAAGTTTATTTATTTTGACAGAGAGAGAGTGAGAGAGAGGGAGAGAGAGAATCTCAAGCAGGCTTCATGCTGTTGATGTGGGCCGCTTCTTGGCTTGAGCCCCAAACATGGGCCTGACCTCATGAACTATGAGATCATGACCCGAGCCAAAATCAAGAGTTCTTTGCTTAACTGACTGAGCCACCCAGGAGCCCCATAGAAAGATATTCTTTATTAAAAAATATTTATTTATCTTTGAGAGAAGGAGAGCAAGCAGACTAGAGGCAGGGAAAGGGGGGGAGGATCCAAAGCAAGTTCTGTGCTGATGGCAGCAAGCCCAATGTGGGGCTCAAACTCATGAACTGTGAGATCATGACCTGAGCTGAAGTTTGAGGCTCAACTGACTGAGCCACCAAGGTATACCCCAGAGAAAGATATTGTTTTTAATATTATTTTTTATTTTTAAAAATTTACATCCAAATTAGTTAGCATATAGTGAAACAATGATTTCAGGAGTAGATTCCTTAGTGCCCCTTACCCATTTAGCCCATCCTCCCTCCCACAACTCCTCCAGCAACCTTCGGTTTGTTCTCCATATTTATGAATCTCTTATGTTTTGTCCCCCTCCCTGTTTTTATATTATTTTTGTTTCCCTTCCCTTATGTTCATCTGTTTTGTCTCTTAAAGTCCTCATATGAGTGAAGTCATAGGATTTTTGTCGTTCTCTGACTGACTAATTTCCGGCTTTCTTTTGTTGACCATTAGCGTGATAAATGGCTCTCCATCCCCTTATTTTCAATCTGAAGCTGTCTTTAGGTCTAAAGTGGGTCTCTTGTAAACAGCATATAGATGGATCTTGTTTTCCTATCCATTCTGTTACCCTATGTCTTTTGATCGGAGCATTGAGTCTGTTGACGTTTAAAGTGAGTACTTAAAGATATCAATTTATTGCCATTATGATGCTTGTAGAGTTGGAGTTTCTGGTGGTGTTCTGGTCCTTTCTAATCTTTTGTTCCTTTTGATATATATATATATATATATATATATATATATATATATATATATTCATCTTTTCTCCCCTCAGAGAGTCCCCCTTAAAATTTCTTGCAGGCTGGTTAAGTGGTCACAAACTCCTTTAATTTTTGTTTGTCTGGGAAACTCTTTGTCTCTCCTTCTATTTTGAATGACAGCCTTGCTGGATAAAGAATTCTTGGCTGCATATTTTTTCTGATTCAGCACGTTGAATATATCCTGCCACTCCCTTCTGGCCTGCCAAGTTTCTGTGGATAGGTCCGTTGCAAACCTGATCTGTCTTCCCTTGTAGGTTAGGGACTTTTTTTCCCTTGCTGCTTTCATGATTCTCTCCTTGCCTGAGTATTTTGTGAATTTGACTATGATATGCCTTGTTGATGGTCGACTTTTGTTGAATCTAATGGGGGTCCTCTGTGCTTCCTGGATTTTGATGTCTGTGTCTTTCCCCAGGTTAGGAAAGTTTTCTGCTATGATTTGCTCACATACCCTTCTACCCCTATTTCTCTCTCTTCCTCTTCTGGGACCCCATGATTCTGATATTTTTTCTTTTCAATGAGTCACTGATTTCTCTAATTCTTAAATCATGCTCTTTTGCCTTCATCTACCTCTTTTTTTCTGCTTCGTTATTCTCTATAATTTGTCCTCTATATCGCTGATTCTCTGTTCTGCCTCATCCATTCTTTCCACAGCTGCATCCATCCGTGATTGCAGCTCAGTTATAGCATTTTTAATTTCATTGTGGCTTTTTTTTAACTTTTTTTTTATGTCTGCAGAAAGGGATTCTAATCTATTTTCAACTCCAGCTAGTATTCTTATTATTGTGATTATAAATTCTTGTTCAGACATCTTGCTTTATCTGTGTTGGTTAAATTCCTGGCTGTCATTTCTTTGTGCTCTTTCTTTTGGGGTGAATTCCTTTGTTTTGTCATTTTGAAGGGAGAAAAGGAATTAATGAGGTAGAAAAATTGAAATAAAAATTAAAATTAAAAAATATTGAAATTAAAAATTAAAAACTCTCTCACACACACACAGACAAATCAAATAGATGATGCTAGATCCTAGACGTATTTTGGTCTGGGTGTTGAAAGTGGTTTAAGAGATGAGAGAAAAAAAGGGGGGGATTAAAAAAAAGGAAATCATTTGAGAATTTGAAAAAATGAATACACTGAAGTAGAGTAAAATGAGATGATGGGGGTAAAATGGAATTTGAAAAAATACACACAGAGTAAAGAATATAAAAAAAATTATACGAAAATATTTTTAATAAAAATGAAAAATAAATGAATTTTTTCATTTTCTGTATTTAAGATAAAAGAAATGAAAAAGAGAAAAAAGATAAAAAAAGAAAAAAAAGAAAAAAATCATTTGAAAATTTGAAAAAGGAATACACTATAGTAGACTAAAATAAAATGATGGAAGTAAAATACAATTTGAAAAAATTTACATAAAAGCAAAAAATATAGTAATGAAAATTAAATAAGAATATTTTTAATAGAGATTGAAAATAAAAATCAAGTTGTTCTCTTTCTGAATTCAAGAAAAAGAAAAGAAATGAAAAAGAGAAAAAAGAATAAAAAAGGAAATTGTTTGAAAACGTGAAAGGATGAATACCCTGAATTAGACTAAAATAAAATGATGGAAGTAAAGTAGACTTTGACAAAATTTACACAAAAGTAAAAAAAATATAGTAATAAAAATTAAGAAAGATATTTTTAATAAAAATTGAAAAAAACGATTTTTTTCTCTTTCTGTATTCAAGAAAAAGAATTGTAAAAGAGAAAAAGAAAAAAAAAAGAAAATTGAATAGATGAACCTGCTAACAGATTGAAGTAAGACTGAAATTGCTTCGTTTTCCCCTAGAAGTCAGTCTATGTAGCTCTTTATAGTCCATTAATTAAGCTGGTGGTGAGACTTGTGTTCTTTAAGAGTGAAGTTGGTCCAGTTGGGCGGTGCTCAGCATAACATCTCTGCTCTTCACTAGATGGCGCTGCTAGCCAACTGAGGTGGAGTGTTGCGGTGCTCGTAGGTGCCTATGTGCATGCGCAGAGTGGTGAAAATGGTGCACCCAGATACCCAGTTTGTTCTCCCAGATCAGCAATCGTGCACCCATCCTCTGTCTTCAGCTTTCATCTGCTCCCTGCTTTTTCACTCTTTGTGACCAGGCCCCAGGCAGTACCTCTCTCCCGAGTTTTGTCTCAGATGTGGCTCTTTTCCCTGTCCCCTTAGTTCCAAAGGACTGCGGCTTTGACCCACTCCGCCCATCTGCGGGAGGGTCTCACCGAGCAATGGCCGAATGAGCAATGGCCGAGTATCGTCTGCACACAGGAATCCCACTGGACCCTGTTGTTGCCGGTGCCCTGAGACTGTGGCCAGGTGCCAGCCTGGCCCAGAAAATGTTTGCGAGACAGTGTAGCAGCAGCGTTTCAAAGATTATGGAAAATCACAACACACATCTGGCACCAAGCTTCACCCTTAACGACCTTGCCCTAGCACCAACGAATGTGGCCATTTTCTGGGGTCTGCTAGGACCAGGTGGCTTCAACAGTCTCTACTAAATGTCCTTCCAGCAGTGGAACTGCTTTTCCCCGTGTGGCCCGAGAACCTCCCAGACCCCACTCTGTTCCTGGGGATTCGCCCTTCCCACCAGAGTACCACCAGGTATCGAGCTGCGGAGTTGGAGACTTTGCGCTCCCCTTGTTTACAGTCTTAATGGAATTTAAACCCTCTCCTTCCTCCTTTCTGCCTTTTTAGTTTAGTCCCTGTGGCTGTTTCCAATTTTCCACTTTCTCTCCAGCTGCTTTTGGGGAGGGGTGTTTTTCCCATATTCTTCCCCATTCTCCAGTCTCCATCCTCTCTCTGCCCACAAAAGCAGTTCCCTACCTTCCGCAGCTTCTCACTCCCCAAGTTCACCTCTCTGTGCCACATACCTGCTGAATTCTGTGGTTCAGGTTGTGCATATTGTTGTGTTATTCCTCCAATCAGTTTTCTAGGTGTGTAAGATGGTTTAGTGTTGATCTGGCTGTATTCATGGACGCGAGACACACAAAAAACTTTCATGCTGTTCCTCCTCTTGGCTTCTTTCCCAGAGAAAGATATTCTTAAGAGCACCTACATTGAAAGACATGAGAAAAAGTAAGAAATACCATATTCCTTAAAAAGTACTTAAATATTTACTTTTGTGACAAGTGTCTAAAATTCCTATATGTAAAATGCATCTTTTTTGGCTTAGTTTTCAAAGAGCTCTTTATAATTTCCCCAAACAGTAATAATCTGACAGCATTTGCACCTAACTTGACTAGATTACTTGCTGACAACTATGTGGGAATAATTGTTCCTATTGAATCTTTGGAGATTAAATTTATGCAGGTGGACCATTTTAATTATTTTGATTTGAAATTTGGACGGAAAGGTTAAAACCTTTAGATAGTCAAATATCAGAGCCCCACTATATTTTAAGATACGAAATCAAGGGAAGAGAGCCCTGAAAACAAATAAGGAAAAGTCATATACTTTTCTTCTTACATAAAACAGCAAGTAATTTAACATAAAATCAGTGTCGAATATACTTCTATAGTTATAGAATTGCCTTCAGTCTACTTATCAGAATTTCTTGCAATTGAGCCTTCTGCTTTCACTCATGTAGCATGGGCTTTTCTTCCAGAATACACCAGTGAAATCAAATGCACCAACTCATTGTTTTGAGTGGAATCACACAAGAGAAAAATCTATACCTAAACTCCTGGTCTACAGGGCCCTTCATTACCTGTCCCTTATGTATCTCTCGAGTCTCATTCCCTTTCAACTCTTCAAATACATGAAAATCTCTTCTGCCAGTAGGTACTTGGATGTTTTCTCTGTGTGGAGTACTTCCCACCTCTCCTAGCTAACTCCTACATAGCACTTTGGCTCCCGGCTCAATTGTCAACTTGCTCAGAAAAGTATTCTTTGCCCCTTTGGACTAAATCAGGGCTCCTTGTTATATGTTCTCAAAATTTCTATTAAGTGTTCTTTCAAAACACTTGTCACAATTTTTAATTACATATTTTATGATTTTTTTTCTACCTCCTCTTTTAGACCGCATGGTCCATGAAGGCAAGGACCTTTATATTTTCTGCACTTAATATAGTACCTGGGACATGTCTGTGTAGTTATATCCTTGATTTCACTTACCTTGCTGCCTTGATTCTGTATTTCTGTATTCCTTGCTGCTTTGGACTCACAGATACATCCACAAACTAAATAAGGCAGGTCTCACACCATAATCTAAGTAGGTTTTATGAATGAGTCTCACCTCAGATCAATCAAAATCAGAATCTCTAGGGTAGTGGTTCTGCAAGTGTGTGATGCTGTTGACCAGCACATCAGCATCACCTGGGAATTTATTAGAAATGCAAAATCCTGTTCCCTCCCTGTACCCGCTGAACCAGAAGTTGTGGATAGAGACTGACAATCTGTATCTAACAAGCACTCCAACTCATTCTGGTACATGCTAAAGTTTGAGAATGAAACCACAGTTCTAGCAAACATTAGAGTCATCTAGAGAGCTAAATAAAATACAGAATGCCAGGTCCTGCCTCCAGAGTTTCTGAGTCAGTAGGTCTGGGTAGACCTAAGAATTTACATACTTAACAAGTGTCCAGGTAATGCCGATGCTACTGGTCACATTTTGAGAACCACTGCTCTAGGGCTGGGGTCAATACAGTCAATGTATTTGTGTGTGTGTGTGTGTGCGCACACATACGATGGCAAGATGGCAAATATTTTAGGCTTTGTGAGTCACATGGTTTCGTGACAGCTCCTCAACTCTGCCACTGTGGTGGGGAAAGAAGCTATAGACAACATGTAAACAAATGGGTTTCTGGGCCCTGAGCATTTGGCCTAATGGGTTGCAGTGTGCCAGCTCTTGTTCTACAGGTTGGGACCCAGGTATTTTCTCAGATGGTGGTTCTGAACTTTGTATGTACCATGTTAAAATCACTGGATGAGATTTTAAATAATCTCAACTCTCCAGACCATCATCAGTATCTCCAAAGATAGGGCCCAGGCATTAGTGTTTTTAAAGCTCCAAATTATTTCTGGCATGCAGCCAGGTTTGGGAATTACTGGTTTGAAACCTTAGCTAATCCTCTCTCTGATTTCTGATTCTGGCTTGTTCTTGAACTGGATTCATTGGAATCTCTGATCCTTGACTTTTTGTTAACCTTGACTCTCTTAGGGGATATTAACCAAATATAAACCATGTTAGGCAGGAAGATTGTAAAAAGACATAGAAACAACATGAAGCATGTAACCTTGAACCTTTAGAATGAGCTTCATTGGCAAAAATATGTAGTTCATCAACAAAGATATAAATCATGAAGGAGTAAGATTTGGTGGTTTGGAGACTGTCCAGCTGATCCCTATTATCTCAGGGTAGAATTACTATGGGTCAGTTCTCCAAAGGCTCATCTCACTTCTTAAAGTATGTCAAATAGTTTGGAACCAAAGGAAACTAAAGTAGTTTTTGGAGAGTAAAAAATGATTGGAACAATGAAGACATGGGACACAGTATAGTTCTAATTATCATGATTCCTTTGGAAATCAGTCTGTTCTTTTATATTTGGAAAAAGGGATTTTGTGTATGTGTGTTTGCATATATGTGCATGTGCACATGTGTGCCCTTGTAGTTTATAATTGTTTTGGGAGGCAAGAATATCTGGAAATGGTGATGGTGGATATTTTCTTTTACCTGCATTCTTGGTTCTAGAATCACTTAACTGAAGCCTGTTAGAGGTGGGAATGCTGCAGAGGTGTGGATTTCCTTATGAGATGCTTCAGGCTTCTGAGATTTAGTGGGCTTCCTCCAGAAGGAAGGTGTCTATGTGCCTGTGTGTGCATGTGGTGTAACATTAGTCCAGTGCTGTTCAATAGAACTATCTATGACGATCCAGTGCAGTAGCTCCTGGCCACATGTGGCAAGTGAACACTTGACATATGGCTGGTGTGAAAAAAGAATAATTTTTAAATTAAATTAAAATTGCCTCATATAAGAAGTGACTATTGTTTCGGACACTATGGCTTTCATCAGTTAGAGTGCACATCTTGGCGTATGACTTTCACATTGCTCCTACTTAACATATAGCCCCTCAGGCTGGGCATCACCAGAGATGGTCGTGGAATACAAATGCATCTGTGCGTGGGATGGGAAGAGTACTTACCCTTGGCAGAGTGATGCCTATCTTATTTTAATGCCCATTGTAAAAAAAAGGAGGGATAACTATGATGCCCCACCAGCCACATGATGATTAGGTAGGAAAAAGGTAACAAACACCTTTCTGAGATGTACTAATTACTTTTTTTGAGGTAACTAGTTGGTGACCTGATCCAACAGATTGGAAATCTCAGAGGTAAGAAAAAACAATGTGTGCAGATGCAAGGACCCCAGAATAAACTTCAGTTTGTTGAACCCAGAGTTTCTCAAACTTAACTGCCCCCAGAGCTCATCTGTGCAAGTGCACGTGTACTATCTACTAGCAACCACAGAGCTGGTGCTCCAGGTAGCACACTTTGGGAAAGAATGCTCTATAAAATGGTTGGTTGTTGTTCCTGCTATAAATCGTATTTCCAATAGTTCCATTCGTGCATTTTTCTGCTCCTTTATTTTTTGCCTTCTGCCTTCTTATGTGGCTGGGACTCTTTCAAGAGCATCCTAGGGCCTTGGCAAGAGGGATTGTGCCATAGGAATCAGAGCCATGATTCATACCACTGACTTGTGCCTTCAGTTCCCATTAGAGCCCCTTCTAACACATGCAGTCCCCACTTGGTGATGGTTGGTGCTAGGCACACCCAGTTTATGGCTCAGCGGGTCATATAGCACTTGGTTCATGATGGGCATCTCATGATGGGCAGAACTTGGTGTCTTAATAGAAATTTTGAAGTTCGAGGATTTCTAATGATAATTCATTTCCCTTAAAAAGCTAAATGGAGAAAGAGCAAATATGCTTTTTGAATGTACAACTCCAAAGATGCCTGCAAAGTCTATTTCTCTAGTTTGTAATCATTTTATTGTTTCAGAGCATATTTAACTAAATGGAAAATAGTTTTTCATATGTAGCTTTTCTATTAATATCTACCATACCGTCCTATTAGTCTATGCACTTAGTTTATCTGCATACGTGCAGAGTGGTTTCTTTTTCACAGTTGCTCAGCCAAGCAAGAGAAAGGACTATAATTATAGAGAAATGTAACCTTTTTTAGAGTCAAAACATTCCTTGCATAATTTTTTTTTTTGGTTCAGAAAATAGATAACTGCAAAGCAAGCCACATTTACTTTCATCTTTGTCAAATTATTTACAAATTTCAAAGGCTATGCTGGCCCAAAGAAATGTGAAAATGAACTTGATTTCTTGTTAAATATTTTGCTTATGCCTAAAATAGACAGATACAATTTATTGAATTGGATAAGATATTAGTACAAGTAAAATATGTTTTTAAAAGCTGAGATTAGAGCTGAATACTCATATATTTTTATATCTCATTATACTTATTGCCAGGACTCCCAGAACAGATTAGGCAATTGTGTTTGCTTATTTATTACTTTTTTACTGAGCACCAGTATCTCAAACAAAGGACATCCTTGGCAGAGCCAGCAGTAAGAGTTCCAGTTCTACCTATGTGCAGATTATCCAGTTGTTTTTATTCTTCTAACTTTATTTTGTTTCTTACATGATAAGATGGTAAGGTAATAGGTCAGAATTCATGTTTTCTTGCCATAAGAGTCATAAGAGATTTTGGATCACCTTATTATTAGAGAGCTGAGTTTTTGTTTACCACCAGTCTTGAACATGGACACATTGTGTGAGTTAGAATTTTTCTGAAAAGTTAATCTAAATATACCATGTCTGCCTTATTTTATGGGAATTTGAATGATGTAAATAGACAACTAAATAACATAAAATATTAATGGAATCTTTTTTTATGAAAAATGTGAAATGATGTGTGTTGTCCATAGCATATAAAAAATAAAATAGATGAACATAAGGGAAGGGAAATAAGAATAATATAAAAATAGGGAGGGGACAAAACAGAAGAGACTCATAAATATGGAGAACAAACTGAGGGTTACTGGAGGGGTTGTGGGAGGGAGGATGGGCTAAATGGGTAAGGGGCATTAAGGAATCTACTCCTGAAATCATTGTTTCACTATATGCTAACTAATTTGGATGTAAATTAAAAAAATAAATAAATAAAGACGATATAACAAAAAAATAAAAATAAAATAATGAATAATGTTGAGTGATACCTGGGTGGCTCAGTCGGTTGAGTGTCAGATTCTTGATTTTGGCTCAGGTCATGATCTCATGGGCCTGAGATCAAGCACAGCCCTGGACTTGGCGATGGATGTAGAGCCTGCTGTAGAGCGGCTCTTGGCAATGGATGTAGAGCCTGTAGAGAGAGATTCCCTCTCTCTCTCTGCCCACCCACCACCTTGGGTGTGCTCTCTCTCCTTTCTCCACCGCCACCCCCTCCCCTCCCCCCTCCCATAATAATTTCAAGTTTGATCTAGTAAGTGACTTGCAAACTGTTTACACTACTGCCACATGGTGGTGCCCCTTCCAGCCAATAGATAAAAATGTTCATCATTACTGCAGCATACTGGGAACCCAGCTATTGCTTATGGGAATTGGGTCTTTTTCTGGAGGAATGCGGTGATTGCTAAGCTGTTATTTCACCATTCACTATTATTATGATTTAAAATATTTTTAGATCACATAAAAAGGCATCCGAATATTATTTAAGTGATGGTACTTCTTTTAGTGCTGAAAAACAAGCTTTAAAATCTGTAATTTTGGAATGCAAGTTAGAGGTGATGAAACGTGATGAAGAATTTCTCATAATTGTCATTATATATTATACATATTTTTGGAGAACGCTGCAAAACATCAGACATGATATTGCAAAAATTAAAATGAGACATTAGAGCAAAAAAAAATGCATGTTTTTGTAAATTACTCATTCTAGGCAGGCATTTCCCATCATATACTCAACTTGGGAAAATGAGGCTTGAATTATCAAGGTTTTGAAATGTGCTGTGTTCAGCAACCCAGTGCTTTGCTACATTCTGCTTCTCCAATTCCAGAAGAGCTTCATATTTTTATTCAAGAGTAAGGAAGTTAGTTCCCTTAAAGGTGGAGGTTGGGGGATAGGAAAGTGAGAAGGGAAAGATAGATGATGGTTTGAGCAAACCTGTTCTAATAGCCTCCTGTCTTCACAACTATCCTGTTTATTTTTCCATTTCTAATATTTGCTGTCATAAAAAAATGGACTCAGGGAATAGGTTAGTGGACAAGAAAAGAGAGAGAAACCGAGGACAGCAAATAAGAAGTCTACCAGTTGCTGTTTGCCACTGGGGTTTAATTTTGGGCGGAACACTTTGAGAAACTATACGGAACACTCCTGTCCCTCTGGAAGGCAGGAAGTTTGGGGCATTTATCCACCAGCTCTCATCCCCTGTTGTTTCAAGATGGCCCTGTGGTCTTAATTCTTCACCCTTCAGTACCTGCTGGTCTTAAAGGGTTGAAAACAACCTCAAGCATAGAAGAGAAACAGACCCTTGACATGGGAAGTTAGCTTGCCAGGTACTTTGTACCTCAGTTTCACGTGCACTCAGGTGGGCAGGGGAAAGGGGAAAGAATCAACATGACCTGCTGCAGGCATACTGAGTGAAGAAATACTGAGTGGAGTATAAACTCCGCGATAAGTGGAGTTTATTCACATTTACATTACTGAAAACAGTCTCATCCATTTGGCTTGCATAGATTTTCTTTTCAACTGATTGTTCCCCCTGCCAGCTCTGCCTCAAGTGCATATAATGACTTCTCAAGGCATTTCTCAATATTTTTAAAGTGCTTTAGGCTAAGAATTTTTCTTTAGGGAGTTTCCAAAACATATGCAGCAATAGGTCCTAAAAATATAAAATAGCAAGTGTTATTACTACAATACAATAGAGTGAATTTCTAAAGAATCTTTATTTTGTTAAAGTTTATTCATTTTTGAAAGAGAGAGAGAGAGAGTGAGAGAGAGCGAGCGAGAGAGGCAGGCAGAGAGACAGGGAGAGAGAGAATCCCAAGTAGGTTCTGCACTATTAGCATGGAGCCCGTCATGACCTGAGCCAAAATCATGAGTCAGAGGCTTAACTGACTGAGCCACCCAGGTGCCACTGTAAAGAATCCTTAAAAGAAAAGATAGGTGACAAAGTCAATTTTATGAAGCTAACAACTCCTTTAGACATGCATATAATATAAAAGAGAAAATATTTCAGAATATATTTATTTTTGACAGCTGGATTACTAAAGTTTGGCTTAATCTTATTTAATGTGTGATGTGCCAATTTGATGAATCAAAATGTACATTGTTAAGGAAAGAGCAGAATATGAAAGTGAATGGAAAATTGGTACTTTATTATCTTTTTTTTTAATGTTTATTTTTGAGAGAGACAGAGACAGAATGAGAGTGGGTTGGGGCAGAGAGAGAGGGAGACACAGAATCGGAAGCAGGCTCCAGGCTCTGAGCTGTCAGCACAGAGCCTGATGCGGGGCTTGAACTCACGAGCTGTGAGATCATGACTTGAGCCGAAGCCGGACGCTCAACTGACTGAGCCACCCAGATGCCCCGGTACTTTATTATCTTAATGCAATACCATCTTTATACAGCAAAGACTTTTCTTGAGTCTGATTCGTTTAACAGAAAGGTAACCTTTGTGAAATGACTTAGCTACTAAAGATTTGGAGTTACTTATTATGGATAATAACACAAATTAACATTTTAGATTTTGTTTTGCTTTTATGTTCCTTTCCATAAAAATGGAAAAAAAAAGTGCATTCTTGATTGTCTTCTCTGGTATAATGAATAATTAGTGGACAGTGTCAAAAGATTTCCTCTCACATTTATTCCATCTCTACAACAAAATACTAAAAGTACTTGTTACACACAGAGCCTAGATATCCCTCTTCCCACAGTGCACTATTTCTGAAGCTATTACTTGGCTGAACAGCCTATTTTTTCCATTCCTATTCATATGTATTATATAAATAGCAATATATGATATGTGAATATTAATATATGATGTATATGATTAATTATCAATTGCTAGATTACATTTCTTAAACTGGTTTATATCATGTTATCACAAAATTTAAGAAAATGAATAATACATCAACACTAAACTCCTTTGCCAGGCTCTACATGATCTATATCATTTAAATATGTTTTTTAAAATGTTTATTTATTTTTGAGAGACAGAGAGACATAAGTGGGGGAGGAGTAGAGAGAGAGAGAGAGAGAGAGAGAGAGAGAGAAAGAGACAGGATCTGAAGCAGCCTTTGGCTGTCAGCGTGCAGAGCCCAATGCAGGGCTCAAACTCATGAACTGTGAGATCATGATCTGAACTGAAATTGGTTGCTTAACCAACTGAGCCACTGAGGCACCCCATGACCTATATCATTTTAGCTTGCTTATCCAATATTAACCACTACAATCACCCACTCTATGTCCTATATAAGATTCTGGCCACTATCTTTTCAAACTTTTCTCGTAAAAGATTTATTATATCTTCTCTTTGCTTGCTATTATTGTGCTTCTAAAATCTACAGGGAGAATTTTCTTCTTTTGTCCTTAAGTTTCAGCTTTGTTGATAACTTCTGATAGCAGCCCATGCATATTTTTCCTCCTTTAATTCCCTTCTTGTTTATTGTGAACTGTGTATATACTATAAGAAGTATCTTGTATTTTTCATATTTGCTAAAAGTTGAAATCAAAAACATCAGAAAAATTGTCTCAAATTATAATATACATGAGAATTACTTGGGAAACTTGTTAAAAATGCTTATTCTAGAGTCCCTTCTGATGATTCTGATGAAGACAAGCGTGGACTATACCCTTACAAATACTGTTTTAATTTCTTTTACACGTAAAACTACAATTTACTAATTCTTTACAGGCTACATAAAATATTACATTAGCTTCCCATTTTCCCTGAGTTGATTAGTTGATAAAGACCTATCCTGACCACTGCTGGGCCAATAGCTAAGCTTTGACACTGAGGTGGTTTTAGAATGTCATAGACAATGATAAGGAGTGAAAACTGCTAGTTGCCAGATAAATTAGATGTCACTCTGGATTATAGGCAATGATGCCATTTTTGAGTTAACTAGATCCACTGCCAAATAGCTTTCAACAGATTTGTTGAAATGTTTCATACTTTCCTGTAATATGTTATCACCCTCTCTAGATGACAGTAGAATTTTCCAGTCCTAGATGGGAGTAAATGCTTCTGAGGCAAGATGGTGCCCATCTTGTTGGCTCATGATTCCATTTCATAAAAATAGCCCTCCAGCGAGATAGCCATAAGTAGTTTTGAAGGAAAATAATAAAATTTAAGAATAAATCTTTAAAATTCAAAGAGCAGTAAGGTAAAATAAAAGCTTTTATAAAACTAGGCTTATTTCCCACTTAATCGACTCCAAGTAAACCTTGAATTTTTGCCTAACTTCTTGTCTATTTGTTTCTGATTTCTATTATAAAAACTTGGTTAAAATATGCTACAGAATATTTCTTTAAAATAGCTATTTCAGATGATCTGTTCTTCAGGTTTGTCTATATATGCTAATCCTTCATGTCAGCAAATCAGGAAATGCATAGAACCATCCTTTAGTCTTTTTTCTTCTGATTCTCAATTCAGAATTCACAATTTAAGGTTTTCATGCTGAAAGTTAAAAAATTTTATATAAAAATTTCCAATTTCCTTTGTTCTCTGCTATTAAAAAATAGTGCCATTGCTTAATGACTCGTTTTACTTTTTTTCATTTCTAATGTTACATGTATTATATAGATTACATTGGTCTCCCTAACTAAGTCGTTTAAAAAATTTTAACTTATAAAGAGGTATCATTTCTATCCAAATGAGAGAAAGGAGCCAGTGATCCACTTTAAGATGGAATTTGTTTAAGGAAAGCAAAACACTAACGTTCTAATCACTTAAAATATGAGTAAACCTGCTACACATATAAGTTTGGAGTGAGGGAAAGGAAAAAATTTTATGATGTTTGTTTTAGGTATTGAATGCATATGTGGGAGAAATGGGTTCAGTTCTAAGTTCTTGAATATTGGGGTATGCTGAATAGGACAGTCTGATAATAAACAGTTATTAAGTCACCTATTCATGATATAGGAACTATTTGGGGGTGGAAGAAAAGGAACGAGTGAGAATGTGACTATTAGTGTCAGACTACACGAAAGGACAGTTGACAATAAGATTCGTATAAAGAAACTCTATATCAGGTCCTTAAGGGAAAGAGAAGTTAAGATGAGAAATAGAATAAGATCAAAAGGGAATTAAAAATATAAACCCATTTAGCAAGTATACCAAAGATCAAAGGAATGTTGATTTGGGAGTTTGCTAAGAGTGTCTAAACAGATGTTATTTAATCATTGTGAAGTAATATAAAATTTTAAATGACATTATTGTTAACATTTATTAATATTGGCATGACTTTAGCAGGGCTATCGTACATTGCATGCTTTTATTAAAAGTTAAAGATAATGCTTGATTTTTCTCATTATAGGTTTATATCAGTTCAGTTCAACAAAAATGACAGAATTACTGTTGGGTTCCAGGTACAGCAATGGCATTAGAAATACAAAACATTGTTGAGAAAAATTACGGAAGACCTCAATAAATGGAGCGATATACTATGTTTATGGATCAGAGATTTACTATTGTTAAGATGTCACTCCTCCCTTTCTCTCACAATGGTCAATAGGTTCAAAGTAATTTCAATCAAAATCCCAGGGGCACCTGGGTGGCTCAGTTGGTTAAGCGTCCGACTTCAGCTCAGGTCATGATCTCGCGGTCAGTGAGTTCGAGCCTGGCGTCGGGCTCTGGGCTGACAGCTCAGAGCCTGGAGCTTGCTTCCCATTCTGTGTCTCCCTCTCTCTCTGCCCCTCCCCCATTCATGCTCTGTCTCTCTCTGTCTCAAAAATAAATAAATGTTAATTTTTTTTTTTTAAATCCCAGCAGACATTTTTGTAGAATTTGCAAGCTAATTCTAAAATTTGTATTGAAATGCAAAAGGCTAGACTAGGTCAAACAATGTTGGAAAGAATAATAAAATTGGAAGACACACAGTACATGACTTCAGGACTTGTTGTAAATCTATAGTAATCAATACACTGTACTAATTGTGTAAATACAGATATATTATGGGACATAATAAAGAGTCCAGAAATATGGATAGTTGAGTTTTAAGAAAAGTGTCATGGCAATTTTGGTGTAGAAAAAAAATAGTCTTCTGAACAAATAGTATTGGAACAATTGAATATCTACATACAAATAAATGAAATTTGATTCACACTGGTATGGTGTACAAAAATTAACTCAACATGAATTATAAACTTAAACATAAAACTTAAATATACAAAATTTCTAGGAGAAAATTTTGTGATCTTGGATTTATTGGATATGACATCAAAGACAATGACCAAAATTTCTTAGGTACAACAACAGAAGTACCATTCATAAAAGAACAAATTGATAAATTGGATGTAATCAAAAGTAAGACTTCTGTTTTCCAAAATATACCATTAGTGGAATGAAAATAATTCATACACTAGGAAAAATATTTGCAATACACATATCTAATAAAGTGCTTCTCAGAATATTAAAAAATGTCCAACACAATAACAAGAAAACAACCCAAGAGATATCGTCATAACATTTAACAGACTTCACCAAAGATTTATGGATGGCAAGTAAACACAGAAAAGATGCTTACTATCATGTAAATTAAAACCACATTGAGATACAATTCTACATCCACTAGACTTGCTATTATTAAAGACTGCCCCTATCATCTGTGTGCAACAATTTGGAACTTTCATAAACTCCTTGTGGGAATGGAAAATAGTACAAATGTATAGGAGAATGGTTAGGCAATTTTTTAAGAAGTTAAACATACACTTACCTTACAATCAAGCCATTCCATTCCTAGGTATTTATGTTAGAGTGATGAAAGCTTATGTTCATATAAATATGTGAACACAGACATTCATAGCAGCTTTATTTCTCATAGCTGAAAACTGGAAGCAGCTCAAATGTTCATCAACAGAAGACTGTATAAATAAATGTTGCATATCTGTACAATAGGATAATACTCAGCAATAAGAAGGTAAGAACAACTGGTACATGCAACAAATGGATGAATCTGGAGGTCATTATTCCGAATGAAGGAATCCATACAAAAAAGATAACCTATTTCATGATTGTATTTATATAAAATTATAGTAAATACAAACTAATTTAAGTCAGAAAGTGGATCACTATTTAAGGATAGAGGAGAAACCCATGGAGTGACACAAGAGGGTGGGGTTACCAATGGCACACTGGAAACCTTTTGGGAGTGATGGGTATATTCTTATGTGTTTATAGCGGTGATGCTAAGACATATGAACTGTACACTTTACCTTCATAAAGCTGATTTAAAACAAAGAATATTAGAATTCTCTTTGATGTAAACCTATTGTTTCTCAAATTATAAATAAGTAAATTATAGTCATCTATGTTATTTAATAAAAAACCTGTTAAAGGAACCTCCCTCTCTCTTTTATGTAAATGTTAGTATAGTCACCAAAATTATTATTTTTTAATTTTTTTAATGTTTATTTATTTTTGAGAGAGAGAGAGAGAGAGACAGAGTACAAGCAGGGGAGGGGCAGAGGAAGAGGAGACACAGAATCCGAAGCAGGCTCCAGGCTCTGACCTGTCAGCATGGATCCCGATGTGGGGCTCAAACTCACGAACCGTGAGATCATGACCTGAGCTGGAGTCAGATGCTTAACCGACTGAGCCACCCAGGCGCCCCAGTATAGTCACCAGATTTAATTTCTTGTTAAGGAAATATCTAGTTCTAGTTTTAAAGTTCTTTACCCAGATATGTTTCACAAGGAAAAAAAAACTTCCCTTTGCTTTTTGGAGAACGACAAATGATTTCATAGGGGCAAAGAGGCCTGGGTAGTGCTTTTATTCTGGGTGCTCACCAAAACTGGCCAAATCTAGCAGAAGAAATTTAAAGATGTTTTCTATTGTGACATTCAGAATCTAGTCAATATGTAGCTCTGACTCTTTTTGAGTCTCTGAGTAACTTAAAGGAACATACAGACCATTTAGTGGAAGACTCTAAAAGACTTTATTTGTCTTGTGAGAGCCTCATAGCATGGGAACCTGGCCAAGTCCTAGTCCAATTCTGACTCAGAGAGAGCGAGACAGAGAGAGAGAGAATCTTTCTCAATCATCTTAAAAACTTCAAAAATAAAAAAGTCCCCCCATTGCACATCTAAACACAAACATCTGGGGTAGGAGTGGGGTGGGGAATAGTTCTTAAAAGAGAACTGCAAAGCTAAGTCCTAGTGTCACAATCAGGTTTGCTGTGGCAACTTAACCTGCAAATCCCATGTTATTCAATTTTAACATAATGGAGCAAAGAGATTCTGCAGACAAAAACGTGGGGTGCCAGCAAGGATACTCGAAAATAATTAGCTTGAAAAATTGAAGAAACAGAGGAGATCAAATGCAAAGAGGTTTGGCATTCTAGCCAAGGGGAACAGGAACAAGGGTGCCCGTCTTAAGCTTATAGATGATTAATATCAGTAAATGATGGCAAGATCCCTAAATAAATACAAATACAGCATCACTCAATGTTTGAACAGATCTCCTGTGGAAACAAGCTGGTTTATCTGTTATATTACACTCATCGTGAAATATTTTCCTTACTTTTAATGCCCTATGATGCATGCTCTGATTGGCAGGTTGCTGTTGTCATACATTGGGATGATTTGAACCATCCCTTAGCCTTCTGGCAAGTTATGATCTAGGGTGAGGTGCATTAAGAGTATGTACAGAATACTTAGAGAAGAGGCAAAGGAAAAAGATGCAGAGGAGAGAGAAATTAACACACAAATAATGACTATAATGCATCAGTTAGAACAGCATTGGTCTGTGTGATAGGCTAAGCAGGTGTGGAAAGCATTTTGCGAAGGGTCCTCAACAGAATGATCTGGTAATCTAGAAAGAAGCTGTGTGTGTGTGTGTGTGTGTGTGTGTGTGTGAATTTCTTCATACATGTGTTTCATTTAATTTTTGAAATAATTTTTTTCTTAGTGTTATTTTTATTTTGAGCTGCATATGGTAAAACATTGTCCTTCAAGTGTTTATGTTTTCTAAAGTTCTTAAACTTTCTTGTTAGAAGCTTATCCTTGTAGGAGCTAATGGAATAGGAACAAAGAAAGAAAAATTGATTGAACTTAAAGTAATAAAGTTAAAGTTGTTTTGCAGGGACTATAGGAAGGGGTGGGGGGGAGAAAAATTTATATGGTTGATAGAACCAACAGCAATAAAGTTGATGGTTGTAGAAGTCATTGGGACTTTTTGGCTCTGTAGTAGCTAATGACCTCAGTATTTCCAGCACCATTAAGATCTTATGCTTGGCTTAAATTTAATTAACTGAACTTGATTTATATTTTATCAAATAGTGTATTTTGTTTAAAAAGGAATATGCATAATGAGCACAAAGAGAATAGAGTGAAAAGTTAATACTCCATTCTTTCTAGGCTCTCAGTTCCCTGCCCCTCAGACAAACACTGGAAGCTCTTTCTTTGTGTAGCTTGGAAACTTTTACCTTTTTTTTTTTTTTTGCTTGAATCTAAATATTTTGACTATTAGCAGATTTCTTTGTGATTGTTTTCACAAAGAGTGTAAATCAAATCATTGGTCATGGCGACCCTGCATATGTGACATTTATGCACACTTTATTTTCTGTTTCATAGCAACAGGTGATGGAGGCAATAAAAATTAAGTTGGGTAAAATGTTTTGTGGTGAATAACAGTTCATTTTTATGTGGACCGTATCCTGCCATGGATGTAAGCATTTTAGAATGAAGCCTGTGTTTTTTTTCCTTTGAAACAAATTGAGAAACAGTATTTTCCAAGATCTTTGTCTAGCT
Source organism: Acinonyx jubatus (assembly GCF_027475565.1). NCBI lineage: Eukaryota > Metazoa > Chordata > Mammalia > Carnivora > Felidae > Acinonyx > Acinonyx jubatus. The sequence continues at coordinate 67,860,275 of NC_069382.1, forward strand.
TGGAGAAGTGCATTTTTGGAGTTGTCTTCTTAGTAGCACACATGCAAAGAATACTGTTTGTGTACTTCACACATATTTTTAATAGAGCCCTTTGTGCCATGCCACTTTGTTAAAAAATCATGACATTTTTAAGAAGAATTAAACCTGAAGAATTTGTAAATCCACCAAAATTTTTATGCTCAATTAAACCAAACAATTGCCAAGTTACCAATTCTTGGACTTCTTCCTAGGCTCCAAATATCATCCACACCACGATGAATCTGAAATTTATACCTCTATTCTCAAACTTTCCAGAATTTTTATATATAACTGTCTACACACCATCTCTAGTTAGATGTCTAATGAGCACTTAAAAACAAACATGCCTCCAAATGACTCAAGTTTCCCCCCTAAAATTTTCCCCATTTCAATTTGTGGCAACTTGTCCACCCAGATGCTTAAATCACAAACATCAGAATCAACCTTGGCTCCTTTTTCTTTTTCCTCATATTAAAAAGTCAACCCAGAAACAAAACCGAGCCTTTTGAACATATCTTGAGTCTGCCCACTTTTCACTACTTGCAGTGCAGTGTTCTAGTTGTGTCCCCCTCAACCCTTGTCTTCCGTTCAGACTCTTGCAATAGCTTAATGGGCTTCCCCACTTCCACCCTTGGTCTCACAGTCTGCTCTTCATACAGCATCCCAGTCATAGCCAATGATCACAATCTCAGGTTTCCCATTTATCTCAGATTGCTTCCAGGTCCTGTAAGATCTGCCTTTCACAGCTTTACGGCCTCATGTCTACATCTCTTTGCTATTTCATGTCAGTCTCTTTGCTGTCTCTTGAATGTGCTCAACATATTTCTGTAAGGGACCATTGCACTCACTGTTTCTTTTGCCTAGAAAGTTCTCCTGCACACAGCTGCATGGATTGCTGCCACCTTTCTTTATACTCAAATGTCACTTTGTCAGAGCCTCCCTGAACACTCTATAAAATGTTAACTTCTCCTCACTGTTCTTCTCTATCTCACACACACTGCTTGATGTTCAACAGAGCATTACCACCTGACATGATTTTAAATCCCTATGTTGTTTGTCTCTCCCTTCTAGGTTGTAAGATGACTGAGACAAAGGAGGGTCTTTCCTTTTTGTACACAACATGTTGGAGCCTAAGTCACTCACTCTGCTTGACCAACAGCTACCAGTTGGATTCAGCTACCCACTTATGCTTATGGGACCAGATAAGCCATCATGGCACAGACTCAGTCAGCTTTGCAAGACACACATAGGAGATGTTGGGAAGACAGTGTGTCATCAGTAGGAGTTTCCACAGTGGCCCAGTTTTTCAAGTGGAAACTCAGGTTTAAGGAGACCGCATTGGTGGGTGCAGGTACCACCACCCTTGCTTAGACGGCCCATGTCCCATAACATTTGTTTTATTTAATCCATGAGAGTATTTTCTAGTGACCCACAAGAAAAAGATCACCCATTATAAGAGAAATAATGTCAGGGAAGCCCTAAAGCCATTTCTTTCCATTAGATATTTTTTGTTTGCTCTTGTCCTCCCAGGCATCATTTTGGCCATAAGTAATGGTTACTAGTGACATAGTTAGCATTTTCTATTTCCAGGAAACAGTGTTAACCCAAGGTGATTTACCTTGAAGAAAGGTTTATTTTTTATTGTACTGTGACTCATAATAGGCATTCAACACATATTTGCTGAATGAATGAATGAACGAATGATCAATCAGTCCATCAATGAAATAATGAATTAGAGAGCATTATACCAGAGGGGAAAATTTCAAGATGTGGTTAAGAAAATTGAAGGTCAAACTACAGCCTGGGAAAATTTTTTTGCAAAACATATATTTGAAAAAGGATTTATATTCAGAATATATAAACAGCTTTTACAACTCAGTAATAATAAGCCCCCAAACCCAATTTAAAAAATGGCTAAGGATTTGAACAGATACTTTATCAAAGAAGATAAACAAATGGCAAATAATCACATGAAAAGATGTTCAATATCATTAGCCATGCAAATTTAAACCACACTGAGATAATTCCACACATTCACTAAAATGGTAAAATTTTAAAAGCCTGGCAATTCTAAAAATTTTAGCAAGTATGTGAAGAAATTTACTCCTATACATAGGAATTCAAAACAGCACAGCCATTTTGCATTACATTTTGGCAGTTCCTTATAAAGGTAAGATACATTTACCATATGACCCAAAAAGCTCACTCTTTGATGTTTACTTAAACATGAAAATATTTGTCTTTGCAAACATTTATATGCAAATGTTCATAGCAACTTTATTCATAATATTCATTATAATAGCTCCAAGTTGGAAACTTTCCAAATGTCTATTTGCTGGTGACTGAATAAACAAATGTGTTAAATTCCTATAATGGAATACTACTCGGCAATAAAAAGGAACCAACTATTGATACATTTAACAACTTGCACAAATCTCAAAGATATTATGCTAAGTGAAAAAGTCAGACACAGGAGACTATATACTCTGTGATTTTGTTGATAAGATTTTGGGAAAGGCACCACTGTAGTGATAGAAAGCAGACCAGTAGTTACTGGGTTTAGGGTAGTGGAAGGGAATTGACTATAAAGAGGCTCAAGAGAATTCTTTGTGGTGAATAAAATTCATGGTATGTTCACTTACCACTGCAAAACAGACATTAAAAAGGAATAGAGGGTAAGATAAGAAAGCGTGCTCCTTTAGAAAGGTCTTAATTTGTGTAGCAGATAATATTAAAAGGTAAATAATAATAAACTTTATATAAAAATTTTAATACTCTGGTCATAAGAATTTTGTCACAATTAATAATTTTGTTAAACAACTGCTTTCACGGCTTACTGTCCAACTGTTCATCATAGATATGAACTTTTGCATAGTGTAAAGAAATAAGAGGATTTAGATTCTTTGCACTTCAGTTTTGTGATGATCAAATAATCACTTAATTACTTCAAAGAGAAAACACTTATTTTTTTCCTATGAATTAAGAACTTAGGAATATACTCTCCCACAATTCCCTTTAATTTTAAAATATTTTTGAGTACAGTTTATGTCATTTGTGGGTCCTAAATTTATACAGTATAAGGAGTTTTAATTTAATGATATATATTTTCAAAAGGAAGGCATTCAAATATATATTCAATAATCACAGTGGAATTAAGATTTTCCCTCTCCATAAATTTAATTTTAGTTTTATTTAATTTATTCTGACTGACTTCTGGTTTCTCACAAAGGAGATGCAATAAAAAAAATTTATCCCTTCCATCTTGAGCATATGGTTTTCATACTCAAAAGCAAAAATTTACTGTACAATAATATAGTAAAGAAAGGAAATGAAAGATGGGGGAAGCTTTGTTAGGCATAAGCATTTGCATTGATAACTATACTATACCAAATATGTTAGTTTGCCTAGTAAACGTACACTTAAACTTTTCCATCTAAATAATCATATTATTTCTTAATTATTAAATGTAGAAGTGTATTCTTAATCAAAGTAAATGTCCATAAAATTTTAAAAAATCATTGAAGGATACCATAATAGAAGAAAGCACACCAATCACAAGTGTATGGGTGGATAAATTTTCAGAAACAAAATGTGCTTGTAACCAGCACTAAGATCAAGAAATATTACACTACTGGTACCCAGAAACTCCCTCCTCCAAAGCCCTCCAGTCACTACACACCTCCAGAGGGAAATTATGTTTCTAGCTTCTTGCAGCATAGATTAGTTTTCCTGATTTTGAACTTTACATGAATGGAATATACACTCTTTTTTTAAATATGTATTCTTTCACTCAATATTGTATTTTTAAGATTCATTTTTTGTGTTCAGCTATAGTTTTCTCCTTCTCATTGTGTTTGTATTCTACTATGGAAAAATGGCACAACTTATTTGTTCATTATGCTATTAATGGTCATTTGAGTAGTTTTTAGTCTCATTGTAATTATGAATAGCTCTATGAAGAATATTCTTATCCATGTCTTTTGGTGAATAGGCGCATGAAGTTTTGTTGGGTATGTGTAGAATTGCTAGATCATAAGGTAGGCATACATTCGGTTTTAGTAAATACTGCGAAAGAGTTCTCAAAGTGATTTATATTACTACCAGCAGTGTATAGAAATTCTGGTTGCTCCATAGCCTTATTAATACTTTGTTATTTTCTGCCTCCAAAAGTTTAGACATTCTAGGAGAAGGGCTTTATGGAATTGTGGTTATAATGTGTAATTTCCTATGTTTAATAAAGTTGAGTACATGTTTATATGCTAACCGATCATTTGGATATCCTTATTCAGGAGATATATGTTCAAATTTTTTGTTCATTTTATTTTGGGGTTTGTTTCCTAATCTCCCTTTTCTAAATTGATTTTAGGAGTTCTGAATATGAGACATTTGTTGTATACAGGTACTACAAATATCCTACTTTCTATAAGATTTTATGTAGCAAAGAATTTTCAGAAAACTTTCTCATGTATTAGAGATGAGATTAGAGATGTATATAGAGATTATTAGAATACCACAAGTTAAACAGCTCATTACTTAGTTTATAGTTTAGCTCTGATATTGCAATACAAAAGCAGCTGAAAACAATATGTAAACAAATGAGTATAGCCAGAGTTGGCCTAGAGCTGGCCAGACTTAGCCAACAGGCCAAGGCAAGATAGGACAAAAAGAGGAGTAAGAGGGTAGATATAATCTCAAGTATTTTAGTATTACATTAAATGTAAATGGAATAAATGTTCTAATTAAAATTCTTTATTCTAGGGAAAACACACTAGAAGTAAGATTGTCAGATTGTATAAAAATGAAACTAACAAGAATTACCAGGAAACGTAAAAGCAAAAGGATAAAAAAGGATAAAAAGTCATTCTATGCAAATACCAACAAAGAGAAGGCTTGCAGGACTATACTAGTAACAGACAAAGTAGACTTTGTAGCAAAAATTATTGCTAAAAATAATTACACTCCTAATTTGTATAAATAGTCTCCAAACATGGAAAACAAACTGACAGAATAAAAAAAGTAGACTAAACCAGGATCATAGAAGAGTTAAAATAACTGTATCAGTAACTCATACAATAAACAGAATAATCAGTAGATAACAAAATTTAGAACATGATTAATTTTACTATGTGTGTGTGTATGTGTGCATGTGTGATCTAACATACTGCTAGATCATAGCACTTAACATCTATATTATACATATTCTATTCAAGTTCACATGGAGCACTTACCAAAATTATATACCCATATTTGGACTGCAGAGGAAGTCACAACTTTTCCAAGTATGTTCTTTGATCATAGTAGAGTTAGGTTACAAATGAATAACACAAATACAGTGAGGAAATCCCTAAGTGATTAGAAAATGAGCAATGCATTTCTTTCTTTTTTCTTAGAAACTTCTTTTTCCTCCATGACCCTTATTTCCATTTTCTGTTTAAGAATTTGTAAAGATAGAAATACCATATGATCCAATAATTCCACTACTAGTTATTTACAAAAATGAAAACATTAATTCAAAAATATATATGCATGCATATTTATTGCAACATTATTTACAATAGCCAAGATATGGAAGCAATCTAAGTGTTCATCAATAGACAAATGAATAAGGAACATGTGGTATATACACACAATGGAATATTATGCAGCATAAAAAGAATGAAATCTTGCTATTTTCAACAACATGAAGGACCTAGAAGGTATTGTGCTAAGTGAAGTAAGTCAGACTGAGAAAGGCAAATACTATATGATTTCACTCATATATGGACTCTAAAAAAACAAGACAAATGAATAAACAAACAAAAAGCAGAATCAGAGGAAAAACATAGATTCTAGAGGGAAGAGAGGATGAAGAGATGGACAAAATGGGTGAGAGGAGCAGGAAATACAGGCTTCCAGTTATGGATGAATAAATCCTGGGGATAAAAGGTCCAGTGTAAGAGATATAGTCAATGATATTGTACTAGTATTGTATGGTGACAGATGGTACCTCCACTTGTGGTGAGCATAGCATAATGTATAGACTTGATGAGTCACTATGTTGTACACCTGAAACTAATGTAACATATCAACTATACTTCAATATAAAAAAAAGACAAAAAAAAAGAATTTGTAAAAGAACAGCTCAAGACCACTCAATGGTTGCTCCTACCCATCAGCCTCAGACCAGTCTTCAGTGGCAGGCTGAGTGTTCAGTCTTTACTAGGGAACTGCTGAATAGGCACACCAGACATCTGCAGACATTTAGACTAGGCTGCACCTTTGGGTTGTATAGCAGTAAATTTGGGAGCTGGAGCAGTCTGTTCATCCCAAAGTTCTTCCATGGTCACGGGCTTTCCAGCAGCAGCCTGCTGGAAAAAGCAGCAATGCATTTCTAAATTACCCGTGTGTCAAAGGTGAAATCACAATAAAAACTTAAAAAATATTTAAAAAATAAGAGATAATAAAAATATGACATCAAAATATAGGATTCAGCTGATGCAGTGCTAAGAGGGAAATTTATTGTCTTAAGTGTATATATTAGAAGAAAAGAAAGTCTGAAATTTTATTATATAGGCATCCATATAAATTAGATTAAAACAAGCACATTTAAGTCAACATAGAAGAAAGGAAATATATTACAAAAAAATAGAGATTAATGAAATTGAGAACAAATGCCAGAGAAAATCAATACTACTAATATTGATAAATATCTATTTAGCAATACTGATCAAGAAAAAAAAACTAAGGGAGATAAAAATCATCAATATCAAGATCCCACAGACATTAAAAAATTATATCGTGTACAACTGTATGCCAATAAATTTTAAAATTTACGTGAAATATATAGACTGAAACAGGAGAAAATAAGAAACCTGAATAGTCTATTTTCTGTTAAAGAAATTTAAACTGTAATGAAACAGGAACAACAAAAGCCTCTCTACAAAGAAAATTGCATGCCCAGAAGGACTCACTAAAAAAATATACCAAGCATTGAGGTAAGACTCATTAATATCTTAAACAAAATCTTTCCTAGAATAGGGAAACAAAGAAAACATCTAACTCCTTTTACAAGGCCAGCGTTAACTCTGATACCAAACCCTGTCCAGGGCATTTCAAAAAAGAAAACTTCAAGTCCACTTTGTCACATATGCATAGATGCAGAAATCCTCAAGGAAATAACCCAACACATTTAGAGTTATTTTGGAAAGGAGTGCAGTGTTGCTTTAACATATAGAAAATAATTCATCACATTGTTAGCAAAAAGAGGAAAAAATACAGTAATTTTGATAGATGCGGAAAAACCGTTGGACAAGATCCAATACCTATTTTTGACTTAAAAATAAATCCCTTGGGAAACTAGGGAAAAATTAAGGGAATGATAAACACAAAGTTTAGGATAGTGACTAGAGTTGATCTGGACAGGAGGTAGGGAAAGAGAATGAGGGGAAGTACATGAGTACAGACAAATATTTTATTTCTTGGTCACAGTGTTTATTATATTATTGTTTCATAACGTGTATACTTTATACATATATCCTCTTTCTGTATACCAAGTCTGCATACCAAACAACAAAGTTCTTTATTACAAATGATAGTAAGTCGGGGAAAAAAGACTTGCTGTGGTGAGGATTCCCTTACTGTGGAGTGCAGAGGCCCCTACTTTCCCTGGATACTCAGATGCTATGTCTTATTTTACTTAATAGATGAGAGTCATCTAAAATGCTTCAAACTTACCAGTGGCTGCTTCTGACTTTTGCAGGTAATACAAAGGCACGTCCCAAAAGAAAAACTTTCAAGACTTGGTTGAGCCCTTGGCAGACTTATCATCAGATTACCTCATAGACTACTGGCTACCCTATGGATGGACTTCTTTTGGGTAAGACATCCAGTGAGCTATGCTTGGGTCACATGCGATGAGCTGAAGTCTGTGGATGTGGCAGGCATTCTGTGGCTTCTCTAAAAGAGAGAACACAATCGGCTAACAGCTTGTTTGGTCCATCCAGAACTTGGAATGAGCTCATCTAACAAATATTAAGGCACAAAGTTCTAAACAGAGTGCCCTTTTCACCAGAGGGCAATTTGAAACTCAAAATGATGTTTCTTGAATTTTAGAGCTTCCACTTACTTTCAAAACATTTCTTGTAAATATAAAAGTTTTCTGGCCTTAAAATTTTATAGTATTCTGAAAGCTAGGGTTCGCTGATGTAATCTTTGTGTTTTTCCTCAGACTGTTCTGGATAGTTTAATTCACAGCTGCAACTGGTACCTTGCCTTAGTCAAGATTCTAAAACGTTGTCTTTAGGATAAAATTGCTCAGATGTGACTAAATACCCTTGAGTCTAAACAGTCATTTATTTAAAATTTAAGAGAATTTACTTTTTTGTAGAAAAAGCAATTTAGGAGATTGATTTGGCGTTGCTTTTGCTTAGCAAATTATCTATTGTGCTCTGATTTTGCAAGGGCGGGAGAAAAACCTTCAAAACGGATAAAGGAAGAAAAGATTATTTTTATTATATTTTAATTTTCTTCTTTATTATATGTTCTACATATTCTAGGGTTTGCAGGTTAGTAAAAGCATTGTAGCTATTCAAAGAAAAAGCAGGTGGCTCAAATAAATCACTTGTTTCTGAGAGTCTATATGTTCCATTATTACAGTGTGCCTAAGAATAAATAAAAAGTCACACAATGGTTAAAAATGTCCTGGATAGAATTGAAAGTTTGGGAATTTAAAATATCAAGCTTCAGGGCACCTGAGTGGCTCAATCAGTTAGGCATCCGACTTTGGCTCAGGTCATGATCCTACAATCCGTGAGTTCAAGCCGCGCATCAAGCTCTGTGCTGACAGCTCAGAGCCTGGAGCCTGCTTCGAATTCTGTGTCTCCCTCTTTCTCTGTTCTTCCCTGCTCACACTGTTTCTCAAAAAAGGAATAGATGTCAATAAATAAATAAATAAATAAATAAATAAACAAACAAATAAAATATCAAGCTTCTAGTTCACTGGTGATTAGAATTAGTTTATACCTATCACTTGGCAAAATATTTAATCTCAACTGGCTTTACCCAATGATATTACACAATATTGCAGATGACTTGAAATCTGTAGTACAGATCACTGCTGAAAGTTGTAATTGTTTGAAAACTTTATTGATGATGTGACTTTTGGCTTTTACCTGTAAAAGCGTTATAGTCTCCCTTAGAAGAAACACATGGTTTATAAATATAATGTTAAACCATGACCAGCGATGCAAACAGTTAAACTTTTCACCTCGGGCATGTAGTATAGCTTCGGTTTAGAATAAAGCAAATTATTGGCCATGTAATACAAACTCTGAAGTGTGAAACATGACTCGGGATGGGGGTAATAGAACCATGGATCTTAACAAGGGTCTCCTCAAGGATGCTTTAGGCTATTCTGTAGTGTTTGTAAGGGAAAAGAGGAAACTGACTTCTGTACGTAACCGCACTGTGTTCAGGACCAAGGCAGGGTTATGGCCTCAAGATACATTAGGACAGAATAAAAACAATTGTCTTGATCCTGTGAAATTTTTGTGTGAAAGTTCAGGTCTTTTGAGTTCTTTTTTGGTTTCAATTTGTGACTTTGTGAAATTAGCCAGGGCATAAAGATCTTTGACTTTTAGACTGGATCAGCATTGACAATAACATCTGCTTCATTAAAATTTATACAAATTTAGGTGACAGGATTGGCCTGAGTTTTTGTCTCAACTGCTAAGGAGATCTGTTAGTGACATTATGACCAGTCCAGATACATTTATCTATATTGCCCTTTATGACCACAAACAGAAGTCAGGTTCGTCCCAGGGATCCCTGTGTATCTCCCAGCAATGAAGCCTGGCGATAAGCCTGAGATGTTGCTATGTATTGTGCAATCTGAACACACACGCATGTGAATGGACTCATACTTACTAGAACCAGACTGAAGCAATGTGCCAGGAATTATTTACCAGGTTTTAAAAATCCCAATAAAGCACAGTAAATAATAGATCAAAGGCATTCAAAAATCTGGTAGCTGTTGATAAATTGGACCAAGTTGCTTAGGGACTTCTTAACTAAAATGTTTATGTATTACAAAAAAGGTTATTTAATGATGTCCTCATCAAGGTATAAGGAAAATGACAAGAGCTGCAAAAATTAATAAAGTCACCTTGAATGAAATCTCTGGCAGAGCAAACCCATTCATCTCTAATGAGGTATGATGGAATAGCAGATTAATAGCAGATAATCCTGGGGGTATATTTAATAGTAAGAAAAAAAAAGCAGTAAGAATTATCTTCTGTTAGCTTACATTTAAATGGAATTATAGTGAAAGACCCAATGAGGAAGTTGAGCCTGTGCTTCCTTTTAGAACTTATCCAACAACACCATGAAAAGCCATCTTCCTGTTTGTAGGATGATGCTATTTGATAAGTACAAAAGGGCAAGAATAAGCTTGACTTTCTCACCATTCATATTCCCACCCTTGTCAGTTCCCTGTTGCTTTTGAATGCGAGAAAGCTGGTGTCCTTTGAGAGCAGGGAACAAGACAAAAGCTAACTGGCTCCTGTGGGTTCTAATTCATGAAATAAACTCCAAATGATACCCCAAATAAGTGACTGCTGCCTTGGTAAAGCAAGGTTGAATTTCTATTGAATTGCTTCCCTAGGCAGTTGAGTGGAGTGGAGCAAAGTAGTATGAACATGTTCTATGTGAGTATTTGGTAATTATAAGGAGTGAAGGAGAACAAATCTAATATGTGCTGAGAACCTTGGCATTTTTTTTCCTCCATCCTATAATGTAGCTAATAATACTCTCATTTTTATTAATGAGGAAATTAAAACATAGAGAGTCAAAGTCATTTGCCAAAGGTTATCTTGTGACCAATGACAAAGCTGCGATTTGACCTTGCATCTGTCTGTCTCCAAATATTTACATTATTCTAGACTAAGACCACCCACTAGAATCTCCTTTGGAGATTAAAAAAAAAAAAAAACATCCATATCCTTTATGGGTTTGAAAAGAGAGGGAGGAAACAATTGATAAAATTTAAATGTGGACTATGGATTAGATAACAGTGATCTATCAATATTAAATTTTCTAATTTTGGTAATTGTACTGTGGCTGTATAAAATAATGCCCTTGGTTTTAGGAAATACACACTTATATATATGTCTCTCTAGATAGATAGATACATAGATAGATAGATACATAGATAGATAGATAGATAGATATTCTATACCTATATCTATGTGGAGATACATGAATAAATCAATAGGTAGAGATAATGATAAAGCAAATGGTGCAAAATATAAACAATTGGTGGTTATGGGTGGGAAACACTGTATTTTGCAAAAATACAATAGTACCTTTTATCCCATAGTTCTTTCACTAATATGAGTGGTTTATTTTCCCCCTTTGAATTTGGGTGGGCATGTTTGTGGAAGAAGTGATGCGAGTGGTACCTGGGTGACTCAGTTGGTTGGGCATCCGACTTGGGCTCAGGTCATGATCTCACAGTTCATGGGTTTGAGCCCTGCATCACACTCTGCACTGACAGCTCAGAGCCTGGAGCCTGCTTCACATTCTGTGGCTCCCTCTCTCTCTGTCCCCCCTCCGCTCATGATCTGTGTCTCTTTTTCTCAAAAATAAACATATATAAAAAAAGGAAGTGATGCTATATGACTTTCCAGGCTAGATAATAAAAGGCAATATCGCTGCTGCCTGCTTCTCTTGCACGCCCACTCCTGGAACCCAGCTGCCATGCTCAGGAGAAGCTCATGCAGCCCAGATGGAAGCCTATGTGGAGAGGCCCACATGGAAAGGAAGTGAGTCTAGATCATATTCAAGAGATGTTTCAAATTTTGAAATTTATATGGCTTCGTGCCAATATCCAAGTGGTTGGACTTCTTGAGTATACCACGATTGTCCTAAACAAGTCATAAGGAGAAGCAAAGTTTGTATCATTTTGCATCAACGCAGGACTTTCACACAATGACTGAGATAGAGAAATGAAGTCCTTTGCCCAAGAAACATGTCAAGACCTCAGACAAGCAGACTGAAGCAGGCATCTAGGGTTGACCTGGAACTAGAGGAAAAACCTGAAGCAGGTGTAGGAGCCCTTTCATATTGACCAGGAAAACACATGAGAGTTGGGCCAGGTGGCCATGGCCTTAGTGGGTATGTTCACGCCAAGCACTATGCATTTCACACTCCACTCATCAGTAGAGAATGGGATCTTAATATACTGTCAGATTTGTTTATCTTTGGTGTAGGGGCCTCTACTATTTCGTCTCTTTATGAATGGCATCAACCCAGTACTTCAAGCCAAAATTGGAGAGAAAAACCTAGATTTCTCTTCTATCCTTAACTTCTAGATCAAATTTCCAAGTCGTTTGGTCTCACCTCAAAACACTTATTGTTTACCTCTGCTAATCTTCATTCCCACCCCCTGATGCTCTAGTTCAGGCCCTCATGGTCTATCACAAGTACTGCAGTAGTTCCTAATTGGTCTCCTGACCGAAAGTATTGATACCTTCTAATTCACCCATCTCTCTTTCCTGCCTGTGACATGTGATACATATAAACCATTACATATTACTTTTGGTCAAAGCTTTTTACTGTTTTCCATCATGTGCAGATTCAATTTCAAGTCTTTTTTAAGAATTATGGTGCCCTTCCCAATGTGGCTCTTGCCTATCTTTCTAATTTCATCTCTCACCACTCTTTCTTTTGAATGTAATGCTTTATGCCTACAAACCTACCTATATTCCTGCATATACTATGCTCTCTCATACTCTTGTGCCCTTGGGCAAACTCTTCTCTGCCAAGAATATCCTTTCTGTATTTGCATCCTGCTTATCTGGCAATTTCTTACTAATGCTTCAAGTCTCAATCCAAATGCCATCTTCTGGGTGCAGTTATTAGTATTACCTCCATTATAGCAATGATCAAATTCAGTCAACATCCAACACACATTTATTGAGCAGATACTGAATGCCTGTCCATTTTTAGCCATTGGGGATAGAGAATGAAATAAAAATATAAAAAGTTTCTGCACTTGAGGAAATAAGTTATATGACAATGATTAATTTATACTCTGTCTCCTCACTAGTTAATATACAACTTGAGAGCAGGCATTCATTTTAATTATCCGTGTATCTTCTGCACCAAGCATAGCATCTGCCCCATAGCAGGAGTTGAAAACCATTTTATGATTATTTAATGAATAACCTCATACTAGTTTCCAAAAGACAAGTTGAATCAAGAAGAAAAGTAGTAGATGTCAGAGGACAGACTCCTTTTCAAAGTCCTTGTTTCAAAATTTCCTTTTAATATGAAAGGAATGAAATAGTCTAGTGATCTTGTGACCCAAATCTATCTCTATATGATGTTTTATTCTTTCTTTCTTTGCATCTATATTGCTTTATCTCCTGAGCAGCCCAGGTATCATGCTGTTGCTATTTCTAGGAAGAGTAAATGCTTTATTTTTAAAATTTTATTTATTTTGAGAGAGAGAGAGAGAGAGAGAGAGAGAGTAAGCGTGACTGGGGGAGGGGCAGAGAAAGAGGGAGAGAGAGAATCCCAAGCAGGCTCCATGCTGTCAGTGCAGAGCCGGAATCAGGGCTCAGTCTCACAAACCATGAGATCATGACCTGAGCCGAAACCTAGAGTCCAATGCTCAACTGACTGAGCCACCCAGGCACCCTTAGGAAGGGTAACTCCTAAGCAGAGATGATCCCAGGAAAGTCATGAAGGAATGAAGATTCTGTCTCCCCTCTCCTCAAACTTTCCTTTATCGCAGGCAGATGCTCCTTTAGGGACTCAGTATACCCACTTCCTCCATAGCTAAACTTCTTTTCAGGGAAGGCTCTGATGTTGTGATATCAGGTAATTATTAACCATTCAGGGAGACTATGTGAATATAGGAAAGTATATCACCTCTTCCACTGAATTTTTCTTGATTCTAGTGGATAAATAGGAAGTTGTGATTCTAAGAGAGTTTCAAATAATAAGATATGTTTTGATGATAAGAATTCTCCCTGCCCCCCTGAAGCCACAAAAGATAAATTATTATGTACATATTCTTATGACCTTCCTGTTACTTGTTTTTGGGTGGTCACCCTTGGCAAATTCAAAAAGAGCTGGTGGTACTTATAGAGTAAGGGACTGAAAAAGCATGTCATCCCAACCCTGAAACACACACACACACACACACACACACACACACACACACGTAAATTGTAGGTCTGGCTGGAGTCAGCAGGTAGCCCCTGGAGGAGGGAGGCCAGGCAGTGGCCCTGGAAATGGTTATGATAATGCTCTCTTTCTAGGGAGGCATACACAGGTTTGATTCATTGGAACAATTTTTAAATATCTTTAGAGCAGAAAGATTCTCTCCTTGAATAGAACTACTGTGGGTTTATTGTCTCAGTTTTAGGCTGTAATGGTTCTATCCAGGGCAGAATTACTTGAAAGAAACAGCCGTAAAAACCTTTTAGTTCTGCCCTTTGCTAATGCAGTTTGAGACCGTTCAATCCATCAAACTGCAGCTTACAACAGAAACCATTACAGAACTCCTACTATATAAAACAATAGCTATTGAAATTTGACATATGGAGCTCCTGATGCTGTTTTCTTTCTGTATTGAGAATATTTTTTATTCTTTGGGATCTCTATGCTTTATTAGAAACAAGTACACTGACTTCAGTTATTAAAAAACATATTTGGCTCAGTGGATACAATCGTGCTAAGAAAAGTTGGGATAATGCCTGGAACTGATTCACCTGGTGCAACAATCTTATTAGTTACTACATGGAGAGGATTATCTCAGTAGTCTATAACTTAAAAGGCATTGTAATAAATATTAAAAAAATTTTTTGATGTTTATTTATATTTTGAGGGGGGGAGGGGCAGAGAGATGGAGACAAAATCAGAAGCAGGTTCCAGGCTCTAAACTGTCAGCAGAGAGCCCGATGCAGGGCTTGAACTCATGAGCCGTGAGATGATGACCTGAGCCGAAGTTGGACACTTAACTGACGGAGCCACCCAGGCGCCCCTGTAATAAACATTTAATATTCAGTAATTCATTCAACCAGCATATATTGTCTGTTAGCATCTACATATTCAATGGTAAACAAAGTAATGTCTTCCCTCAGAGTTTGCAAAGAGAAGGCAGAATAAAACAAAAAAAAAAGATGACAAACACAAACAGATAAACACAAGTTGTAATAATTGCTAGGAAGTAGACATAAGCCAAAAGATTACAGTTGATTCTAATTTATATTGGAGTCATAAAAATACAATCAAAGTATTTTACTTAAAATCCCCAAACGACTTCCTGTCACATTTAAAATCAAGTTCAAGGGGCTGACTGACACATGTAAGGCCCTGCATGGTTTTGTTATAGCCCGCCTACCTAATTTCCATTTGTAACCACCTTCTCCCTTGTTCACATAATTTACTCACATTGGTCTTCTTTCTATTGCTCGCTATTTTGAGCTTGATTCTGCTTCAGGGCCTATGCTCCTGTGCTTCTCTTTCCTTGGAATTCTTTCCCTTGGATTTTCTCATGGCTGGCCTTTTCCTGATAGGCTTTAGCACAATAGCACCTCTTCAGAAAGTCTTTCCCTGATTATCCAATTCAGATAGCCCCTTACTTCCACCTACCTTTCACCATCACATTAGCTTAGACTATTGATCTTAAAGTTATTTGACATTCTTCTGTGTGTGTGTGTGTGTGTGTGTGTGTGTTCATTTGTTTACTTGTATATTTTTCTGTCTCACTGGATGGTAAGCTTGGTGAGAGCAGTGAGACCAGTAAGACCACAACACTAATCCCAGAACTTAGAATTTGGCATGTGGAAGTTTTTATTACTCTATCTAAAACCACCTCTGAGTCATCCATGTTAAATGAAGCCAAATCCAGTCCAGTGTTTTCTAGATGTTTGCTGTCCAGCTTAAATCAATAATAAGGTAGGAGATTCAGCTTCTCATTGGTATCTATTTAGAAAATCTTGGCCAATCACATACACACATTTTAAGGAGGTGAAATTTATTATAGAGTCACAGGACAGTTAAATCCACTTGCAAGTAAAAAATCTCCAAAACAATCAGCAGATTTATAGCTTGGTTGAGACATATTTTCAAATTGCATTTTTCAAAGAGTACATATATTCACTCTAAAATACCTGCAAATGGCCCACTTTCAAGTTCTAGTGTGTTTTACCCAGAAGAAAGAAAGCAGTTACTTCAAAGTTCAATCTTAAGATACAGAAAAATATTTTATAGAAAAAAACTGTGGGAGAAGCCAAGATGGCAGAACAGCATGGAAGTTTTTTTGTGTCTCACGTCCATGAAATATAGCCAGATCAACAGTAAACCATCCTGCAGACCTAGAAAACTGATTTGAGGATTAACAAAACAATCTGCACAACCTGAACTACAGAACTCACTGGTACATGATGTGAAGAGGTGAACTGGGGGAGAGAGAAGCTGAGGAAGGCAGGGAGCTGTTTCTGCATGTGGAGAGAGGACAGAAATGGGGGGGGCGAATATGGGAAAAGCACCCTCCCCCCCAAAAGCAGCTGGAGAGGAAGTGGAAAAGTGGAAATAGCCACAGGGACTGAACTAAAAAGGTAGAAAGGAGAAAGGAGAGAGTTTAAATTCCATTGAGACTCTATAAACAGGGGGAGCACAGAGTCTGAAACTCCACAGCTCGATACCTGCTGGTGCTCTGGTGAGAAGGTTGAATCCTCAGGAGCAGAGTGAAGTCCGGAGGTCTTTGGGCCACATGGGGAGAGTCAGTTCCCCTGCTGGGAGGACACCTGGTAGAGTCTGTAGGACTCCCCCACAGGCAAAGGCCCCAGTGGACCCAGGAGAACAACCACATTCGCTGGTGCTGGAACAAGGTCATTGGGGATGAAGCCTGGTGCCAGACGTGTATTGTGATTTTCCATAATCCCTGAAATGGTGCTGCTACACGATTGCGTGTATTTTTTCTGGGGCAGGCTGGCACCCAGCTGCAGTCTCTGGGCATCAGCAGCAGCACTGTCCCGTGAATGTTCCTGGGTGCAGTCAGCACCTGGCAATTGCTCGGTGACTCCCCTCCCACAGAGGGGCAGAATGGGTCAAAGCCACAGTCCTTCAAGAGTAAGGGGTTGGGAAGAAGAGCTGCATCTGAGATAAAACTCAGGAAGGAGGTGCTGCCTGGGGCTTGGTCACAGACAGTGTAAAAGTGGGGAGTGGACAGAAGCTGAAGACAAAGGACAGGTGCAAGGTTGCTGATCAGGGAGAACCGAGTTCCAATACTAGAGACTGGATAGCTGGGTGACTGCCATTTTCACCCCTCCCGCACATGCGCATAATACACCTACAAGCATCACAGAAATCCTCCCCAGTAAGCTAAGAAGAACCATCTAGTGGAAAATGGAGCCATTATACTAAGCCCCGCCCAACTGGGCCAACCTCACTCTGTAGGAACACAAATCTCACCGCCTGCTTAGTTTATGGATGATAAAGCACTTCATAGTTTGACTTCTAGGGAAAGCAATGTCAATTGTATTTCAGTCTGTTCACTGGTACATCTATGCAATTTTTTTTTCTCTTTTTTGTTTCTTTTCTTTTTCTTGAATACAGAAAGAGAACAATTTATTTTTATTTTCAATTTTTATTAAAAATATTTTTCTTTAAAATATTTTACTACATTTTTTACTTTTGTATAATTTTTTTCAAATTCTATTTTTATTCCATCATTTCATTTTATTCTTTTTCAGTGTATTCATTTTTTTCAAATTTTCAAATGATTTCCTTTTTTCTTTCTTACTCCTTTTTTCTCTAATCTATCAAACACCCAGACCAAAACACACCTAGGATCTAGCATCATTTATTTGATTTGTGTGTGTGTGTGTGTGTTGTTTTTAAGTTGTTCATTTTAATTTTTTTAACTTTAATTTTTTTAATTTTATTTTTTTACTTCATTAATTCCTTTTTTCCCTTTAAAATGATGAAATGAAGGAATTCACCCCAAAAGAAAGAGCAGGAAGAAACGACAGCCAGGGATTTAACCAACACAGATACAAGCAAGATGTCTGAACCAGAATTTAGAATCATGATAATAAGAATACTAGCTGGAGTTGAAAATAGATTAGAATCCCTTTCTGTGGATAAAAGAAGTAAAAGCTAGTCAGGATGAAAAAAGTGCTATAACTGAGCTGCAATCTCAAATGGATGCCACAGCAGCAAAGATGGATGAGGCAGAGCAGAGAATCAACGAGATAGAGGACAAACTTATGGAGACTAATAAGGCAGAAAAAAAGAGGCAGACTAAGGCAAAAGAGCATGATTTAAGAATTAGAGAAATCAGTGACTCATTAAAAACGAACAATATCAGATTCATAGGGGTCCCAGAAGAGGACGAGAGAGAACAAGGGGTAAAAGGGTAATGTGAGCAAATCATAGCAGAAAACTTTCCTAACCTGGGGTAAGACATAACATCAAAACCCAGGAAGCACAGAGGACTCCCTTTAGATTCAACAAAAACAGATTATCAACCAGGCATATCATAGTCAAATTCACAAAATATTCAGGCAAGGAGAGAATCATGAAAGCCACAAGGGAAAAAAAGTCCTTAACCTACAAGGGAAGACAGATCAGGTTTACAACAGACCTATCCACATAAACTTGGAAGGCCAGAAAGGAGAGGCAGGATATATTCAACGTGCTGAATCAGAAAAGAAATATGCAGCCAAGAATTCTTTATCCAGCAAGGCTGTCATTCAAAATAGAAGGAGAGATAAAAAGTTTCCCAGACAAACAAAAATTAAAAGAGTTTGTGACCACTAAACCAGCCCTGTAAGAAATTTTAAGGGGGGGGCTCTCTGAAAGAAGAAAAGAGGAAAATAAATAAATAAAGACCCAAAGCAACAACTAGAAAGGACCAGAGAAACCACCAGAAGCTCCAACTCTATGAGGAACATAATGACTATAAATTCCAATAAATTCCATTAGAGTACTCACTCTAAACGACAATGGACTAAATGCTCCAATCAAAAGACATAGGTTAACATAATGGATAAGAAAACAAGATCCATCTATATGCTGTTTACAAGACACCCACTTTAGACCTAAAGACATTTTTAGATTGAAAATAAGAGGATGGAGAACAATCTATCATGCTAATGGTCAACAAAAGAAAACTGGCATACTTATAACAGACAATCTAGACTTTAAAATAAAGACTAACAAGAGATGAAGAAGTGCATTATATCATAATTAAGGGGTCTATCCACCAAGAAGACCTAACAATTATAAACATTTATGATCCAAATGTGTAAGCACCCAAATACATAAATCAATTAATCACAAAAATAAAGAAACTCATTGATAATAATACCATAATAGTAAGGGACTTCAACACCTCACTCACAGCAATGGGCAGATCATGTAATCAGAAAATCAACAAGGAAACAATGGCTTTGAATGACACACTGGACCAGATGGACTTAACAGATATATTCAGAACATTTTATCCTAAAGCAGTGGAATATACATTCTTCTCCAGTGCATATGGAATGTTCTCCAGAATAGACCACATACTGGAACACAAATCAGCCCTCAAGAAGTACAAAAAGATTGAGATCATACCATGCATATTTTCAGACCACAATGCTATGAAACTCAAATCAACCACAAGAAAAAAATTTGGAAAGGTAACAAACACTTGGAGACTAAAGAGCATCCTACTAAAGAATGAATGGGCTAACCAAGAAGTTAAGAGCAAGTTAAAAAGTACATGGAAGCCAATGAAAATGAGAACACCACAGCCCAAAACCTCTGGGATACAGTAAAGGCGGTCATAACAGGAAAGTATATAACAATCCAGGTCTTCCTAAAGAAGGAAGAAATGTCTCAGATACACGACATAACCTTACACCTTAAAGAGCTGGAAAAAGAACAGGTCATAAAACCCAAACCAGCAGAAGACAGGAAATAATAAAGATTAGAGCAGAAATTAATGCTATCAAAACCAAAAAAAAAAAAAAAAAAAAACCAACAACAACAAAAAAACCCAGTGGAACAGATCAATGAATCCAGAAGCTGGTTCTTTGAAAGAATTAACAAAATTGATAAACCACTAGCCAGTGATCAAGAAGAAAAAGGAAAGGACCCAAATAAATAAAATGAAGAATGAAAGAGGAGAGATTACAATCAACACAGCAGAAATAAAAGCAATAATAAGAGAATATTATGAGCAATTATACGGCAATAAAATGGGCAATCTGGGAGAAATGGACAAATTCCTAGAAACATATACACTACCAAAACTGAAACAGGAAGAAATAGAAAATTTGAACAGACCCATAACCAGTAAGGAAATTGAATTAGTAATAAAAAATCTGCCAAAAAACCAGAGTCCAGCGCCAGATGGTTTTCCAGGGAATTCTACCAAACATTTAAGGAAGAGTTAACACCTATTCTCTTGAAGCTGTTCCAAAAAATAGAAACAGAAGGAAAACTTCCAAACTCTTTCTATGAAGCCAGCCTTACCTTGATTCCAAAACCAAACAGAGACCCCACTAAAAAGGACAACTATAGACCAATTTCCCTGATAAACATTAATGCAAAAATCCTCAACAAGATATTAGCCAGCCAGATCGAACAATACATTAAAAAAATTATTCATCACGACCAGGTGGGATTTATACCTGGTATGCAGGGCTGGTTCAATATCCGCAAAACAATGTGATTCATCACATCAGTAAAAGAAAGGACAAGAACCATAAGATCCTCTTGATAGTGCAGAGAAAGCATTTGACAAAATATGGCAACCTTTCTTGATAAAAACCCTCAGGAAAGTAGGGATAGAAGGATCATACCTCGAGATCCTAAAAGCCATATATGAAAGACCCAACACTAATATCATCCTCAATGGGGAAAAACTGAGAGCTTTCCCCCTAAAGTCAGGAACAACACAGGGATGCCCACTCTCACCACTGTTATTCAATATAGTATTGGAAGTCTTAGCCTCTGCAATCAGACAACACAAAGAAATAAAAGGCATCCAAATTGGCCAGGAGGAGGTCAAACTTTCACTCTTCACAGATAACATGGTACTCTATATGGAAAACCCAAAAGATTCCACCAAAAAACTGCTAGAACTGATTCATGGATTCAACAAAGTCGCAGGATATAAAGTCAAGGTACAGAAATTAGTTGCATTCCTATACACCAACAATGAAGCAACAGAAAGAGAAATCAAAGAATCGATCCCATTTACAGTTGCACAAAAAAACATAAAATACCTAGGAATAAATCTAACCAAAGAGGTGAAAAATCTATACACTGAAAACTATAGAAAGCTTATGAAAGAAATTGAAGAAGACACAAAAAAAAAAATGGAAAAAGATTCCATGCTCCTGGATAGGAAGAACAAATATTGTTAAAATATCAATACTACCCCAAACAATCTACATATTCAATGCAATCCCTATCAAAGTAACACCAGCATTCTTCACAGAGCTAGAGCAAACAATCCTACAATTTGTATGGAACCAGAAAAGACCCTGAATAGCCAAAGCAATCTTAAAAAAGAAAACCAAAGCAGGAGGCATCACAATCCTGGACTTCAAGCTATACTATAAAGCTGTAATCATCTGGACAGTATGGTACTGGCACAAAAACAGACACTCAGATCAATGGAACAGAATAGAGAACCCCAGAAATGGACCCACAAACATATGGCCAACTAATCTTTGACAAAGCAGGAAAGAATATCCAATGGAATAAAGACAGTCTCTTCAGCATGTGATGCTGGGAAAACTGGACGGCGACATGCAGAAGAATGAACCTGGGCCACTTTCTTACACCACACCCAAAAATAAACTCAAAATGGATGAAAGACCTCAATGTAAGACAGGAAGCCATCAAAATCCTTGAGGAGAAAGCAGGCAAAAACCTCTTTGATCTTGGCTGCAGCAACTCTTTATTCAATACGTCTCTGGAGGCAAGGGAAACAAAAGCAAAAATGAACTATTGGGGCCTCATCAAAATAAAAGCTTCTGTACAGCAAAAGAAACAATCAACAAAACTAAAAGGCAATCGTTGGAATGGGAGAAGATATTTGCAACCGACAGATAAAGGGTTAGTATCCAAAATCTATAAAGAACTTCTCAAACTCAACACCCAAAAACCAAATAATCCAGTGAAGAAATGGGCATAAGACATGAATAGACACTTCTCTAAAGAAGACATCTAGATGACCAACTGACACATGAAAAATGCTCAACATGACTCATCATCAGGGAAATACAAATCAAAACCACACTGAGATACCAACTCACACCTGTCAGAATGGCTAACATTAATGACTCAGGCATCAACAGATGTTGGTGAGGATTCAGAGAAAGAGGATCTCTTTTGCACTGCTGGTGGGAATGCAAACTGGTGCAGCCACTCTGGAAAACAGTATGGAGGTTCCTCAAAAAATTGAAAAAGAACTAGCCTATGACCCAGCAATTTCACTATGAGGTATTCATCCAAGGGACACAAGGTATGCTTTTCGAAGGGACACATGCACCCCCATGTTTATAGCAGCACTATCAACAATAGCCAAAGTATGGAAAGAGCCCAAATGTCCATTGCCATTCACAACTATGTGGGTATTATATGACAAATATCATATGACTTCACTCATATGAAGACTTTAATATACAAAACAGATGAACAGAAGGCAAGGGAAGCAAAAAATAATATAAAAACAGCAAGCAGGACAAAACATAAGAGACTCTTAGATACAGAGACAAATGGAGGATTACTGGAGGGGTTGTGGGAGGGGGAATGGGTTAAATGGGTAAGGGGCATTAAGGAATCTACCCGTGAAATCATTGTTGCACTATATGCTAACTAACCTGAATGTAAATTAAAAAAATAAAAAATAAAATTAATAGTGAAATTAAAAAATGGTTTTTAAAAATCAAAATAATAATATATTATGGCATGGTAGAAAAATCTATAAATTCACATTTACTATTCATAAATAAAGTTTTTTTGGAACACAGCCATGCTTATTCATTTACCTGTTGAGTATAGCTACTTTTGTACTACAACAGCAAAATTGATTAGTTGTGATTCAAGTTTTCCAGTCAAAAAGCTTTAATTTTTATGTAATCAAATTTATCAATAATTTTATAATTTTGAGTCATGGTGAAAAAGGTTTTTCTCTGGTAAGAAAGGAATTTAACCCCTGGAAGCGGGGGGGGGGGCGGCAAACTGTGGTGTTCCATTCTCAATCAGGACAATTTCATCTAAAAGAACTCCTTAATTCTTTATGTAGTGGCTGATATTGACAACAACAATAACAACAACAGCAACAACAACAAATGTTTTATTTTAACTGCAAAGGCATTTGTGTTAATGGTGGCTTCCTTAATTTAGTATTATGTAAAGGTAGCTAAACTATACTTGCTAACATTTTTCTGCAATGTCAGCACATCTGTAGTGAATCTATAATTGATTGAAGTCAAAACAAAGAAACTGATTTAAAAACTGTTTAAAGTTTGAGTACAGCTGACACACAATATTACGTTAGTTCTCAGGTGTACAAACATAGTGATTCAACTTCTCCATATGTTATACCTTGCTCACCACAAGTGTACCTACCATCTATCACCATACAACACAATTACAATACCATTAGCTAAATTCCCTGTGCTGTGTTTTTTATTTCCATGACTTATTCATTCCATAACTGGAAGTCTATATCTCACTCTCCCCTACACCCCTTTTGCCCATCCCCCTATGCCCTTCCCCTCTGGCAACCATCAGTTTGTTCTCTGTATTTATAGGTCTGATTCTGCTCTTTGTTTGCTTGAAGAAAGTAATTTTGGAAGCATAATCTCCAGTTTCCTTGTGTACCCTTACTGTTTTATTTGATCCTAGCATTTTTAGAAGACGAAAGGAGAGCTAGTGAGTTAACTTCTACCAAGAATGAAAACAACAGCATTAAAACCAAATCAGAATAGAAAATGAAGGAGAAAAAAACCCTTTAGAGTTCAAAGGTTTTTTTTTTTTTTTTTTTTTTTTTTTTTTTGCTGTACACATAGATGATTAGCTGGTAGAAGGGACTCTTGGGTCCATGGGAATCTTAACTTATTGACTCTTCCCTCTTAAAAAAATTTTTTTTTACATTTATTTATTTTTGAGAAACAAGTGAGACAAAGCGTGAGTGGGGGAGGGGCAGAGAGAGAAGGAGACACAGAATTTGAAGCAGGCTCCAGGCTCTGAGCAAGCGGTCAGCACAGAGCCTGATGCAGGGCTCAAACCCACGAGCTGTGAGATCATGACCTGAGCTAAAGTCTGATGCTCAACCAACTGAGCCACCCAGGCACCCCTGACTCTTCCCTCTTTTTAAAGCGGAAACAATAATGCCCACTTGATGTCATGTGGAGGGAGAGCTCCCATTGATCCTTTTCGTTAGTTTTGGATACCACAGAGAAGTCTATGCTCAGCAGATATGGCTGTATGTCTCAGCTTCAGACAAGTTTTAAGTTGTCCACTGCCAGAGGAGCATCTCAATGCAGTTGTATGAGGCAAGCCAGCGGCCCCTGCAATTAGCACCCTGAGTCATTATGCACTATGGGTGCCTGCTTTGTCCTGATCAGCTGTCATTCTGGGGCAGGGTTGACTAGGCTCTGTGAAGATGAAGCAGCTTTATGGTGTCTTTTGTCTTGACTGGGGAGGGCGGAAGAAGCACAGGTGAAATGATGAAGTGTGACAGGATGCCGAAAGGATTCTTCCTGTGAGAAATATATTTTCAATTTATTAGAAAATTCCAGCAACTGGGCTTATTCTTATTAATTTTTGTTTATCAAAGACCTTGGTTATATAATAAAAAGAAATTAGTTTCTTTACCATAAGATAGTATATAACATCTGCATTTTAACTGCAAGTGTGTTTGGCATAAACAGACTTTTTATTTCTACCCCTCAAATAAGATTTGAAATAAGATTTTACCAGTAACAGCTGAGGGTGTGGTAAGGGAAAATAAGCTAATAATAGGTATCCTTTTATTTCCCCAGGTACTATCCATCTCCTACCTACAAATAGACAAATTATTATCAACGAAAGAATGTGTCTTATTGCTTGCTAGTTAAATAAGTTAGCATATTGCTTGTTAATTCTGCTTCGCCAAGTTGCCAGAGGGTTGCCAACGCTGCCCTTTTATTTTCTTCCTAGGTATTGGGAGACAAACAAGTCATTGGCCGGATAATTTAGATTGCTATGACATCCTAAGCAGTTATGGGAAATCCTTCTCAAGTTTCGATATATAAAAATTACAAATAAAATATAAAAACAGCAAAAACTAAAAACCCTTAAATATATGCTTGAGCTCCAAAGAAAGGGGACTTCTCAGGTAAATGAATGAAGAGGGAATTGAAACTCAGGTCGGTGGGTTAGCTGTCACATGAGGGCCTGACAAAGGAATCGGGACTAGAAGTGGGATCTGTGGAGCTGAACTCCCCACTGGACTCAGGCAAGAGAAAAAAATGCACACAGAGTTGGTCCTAAACATGTAAGACCCACAGGGTTCAAAATTCAAAATTGCCTAGTAGGATTCTTCCATAACCCAGGGAACATTGGCTAATAAATTTCTCCTCCCATCTAGCTAAAAATGATAAGCAACGAGCAGAAATAAATGCCATGAAGAGTCAGAGAAGGCAGTAAATGGGAGAGTTTGCTTGCACAAATACTGTAGACATAAAATATCTGAGAGACCGTAGGGGCAATAGGTAGGCAATATATAAAATAGGTATCTTTGGAAACAGGCCAGAAAAGAATATGGAGGAAAAGTAAAATTTACAGAAACTGAGGTTTGAAATGTACAGCTAATTAAGTGAACAGTGCAATCATTGAATGGAAATAGTTAATGGAAAGACTGATTAAAAAATGGAGAAAAATTAAGCATAGAGAGATAAAGAGATGAAAAAATGTGAAAGCGATGCTAAGATCTGTAGAGGATAAAATAAAAAGATCCATCAATGTATGCTGATAAAATTCCAGGAAAAAAAAAGAATAAGAGAACAGGGCAGAAGGTGGTATTAAAAGAGATAATGGCTCAGAGTTTCTTAGAATTGAAGACAGTTCTCAGGTTGAAGAAGTACACCAAGATCCAACAGGGAAGGGAAAAATAAATTACACTCAGAAAAACCACAGCAAACTGCAGAATATCAAGAAGAGAAAAACTTCGTTTATCAGGGAGAAAAGCCAGCCAACTTATAAAGGAACAATGATTAAATTGGCAACTGATTTCTCAGCAGCTGCAATTAGAGCTACAAAACAGTGAAATAATAGTTTCAGTGTTCTGACGTAAAATCATTGTCAACCTAGACTTTATACAGCGAAATGATGACCTGAGAGTAAAGGCAAAATTAAGATATTTTAAGCCATGTAAAGAGGGAGAAGACATGTTTCCCAGGGACAGGCGCCAGCCTGTTGTTGGTACTGAAGCTCTTCTTTAAAAGTTTAGGTATGTTGAGATAGATGCTGAGTCATAAGCATGGATGGTCATGGATTTGGTGGGTTGGTAGGCTGGTGGGCTAACCACCCATTACTCTCCCCTTTTAGGGTGTCTTCCAGGATGAGGAAGCTAAAGTGGCATTCTTATACATAATTCTCTATGTTCCCCAGGCTCCTTGCAATTAGATTCCAGTAGTGATTTATGCTGAGTCCAATGTACTCACACGGGATTTGCATTTGCTCTTGGTGCTGCTTCTGTTGGCAAGCAGAGTTATGACGCTTTCATCCCTGTGCCGGAGAGCCAGCAGAGGCCCCAGGGACCACGAGGTACCTTTCTGACCACAGAGAGGAAGTGTGGAGAAGATCCGTTTCTTCTGGATGTTGTTGGAGAAGTTTGGCCAGGATCTTGAGACCTATAGGGATTTTGTGAGTTGCAGGGATTTTTGTGTTTGTGGTGGCTGCTTATGTGTAGTCTTTTCCTCACTGAAGTGAAAGACTGTGGTTGGGAAAGGACAGTTCTGAATGAAGCGATTGTATGTGGAAGAGGTAGCAAGTCTTAGTAACCCCATTCTGAAGTGTGGCCATGGTGTATGCTGTGCCTTGCACCGTGTCCTCTTTACTCACTAACACACCCATGCCCTGGCAGCTGTGAGTGTTGGCTACTAACACTCATAGCTGTCCTTCTCTAAAGAAATGCCCGAGATGATGATATCCAGATTACCTGAAAATTTATGCATCATCCTCCAGGGGAAGTCCTCAGCCAATCCCTGAATGGCAACAGGGTACAAAAGGCCAGTCTTCTTATTGCAGGGGTGACCAGCTCTATGGTGATTTGTGCTCTGGAGCTTTCCCGTGAGTTCAGGCTAAAATGAGCCTCCCCCTGAAGCTACATTTTCTCTTAGCCTTCCCACCCTTCCCTAGCCTACCTTTTGTCCTCTTCTGAGAATTCACTCGGTAAATCTTGAACAAGAATCCTTATTAGGGTCTGCTTCTAGGGAAACACATCCAAGGCAGTTGGTGCTAGGAGTGGGCCTTCGAAACAGACCTTGAGGATAGGATTTGCTTAGTCTCAAATGGGATGCAAAAAGGATCTTGTTATTGGTGGTGAGTGGAATGCTGATAGCTTCTAGAATGCAGAGACTTTCCCCTGTGGTGAATTGGGATCAGATACAGAGGAAAGAGGGTACACTAGGTAGTGTAGTTTCTTGAGCATTTGAAAGGGCTGGGGGGATTAGATACTGTAAGGACTGTGGAATTGGAGGTCTGCTGCTAACTGCAAATCATTTATTGCCAGGAAGAAATGGGAGGTTTAGATATGTTAATTAATAACTTCAAGTTCAGTGTGATGCTCAAAGAACCTTTTTTTTGACAATATTTCAAGAGACTTTCATCTTCTGCAACCAGAGGGCCACATAAACCATGATTTGGACATAGGACTGAATTGTCCAGCTGGAGAAGACTTTAGAGGGGGGTGAATTTTCAGCTCAGGTAAGTCTCCTATGTCAAAGTCAGGGCTGTGCTATGGGAGCCGTGGGACCCCAGGAGTTGAGATGGGTATACCTGTACTTGAGAACTTTGAATCCACAGGTTCCCTTGAGCCCTTTGCAGGAGTGGCCCATTTCCTCATATGTGAGGAAAAAGATCACAAACACAGAGCTTGCTCTGAGCATTGGCCCTTATTTCTGGTCCTGACCTCCAAAACCACTAGAGTCAAATCCCAGCATAGCTTGGAGAGAGAAGTGTTGGGCCTGCCTGAGAGGCAAAGAATATGGACCACATGAACTGCAGAACTTGTTTAGCTTATATTGGCAGGAACCAGGAGAATATGAAGCATGTCTTGGAGACCCCTGATAGACAAGCAAGAGTTTGTCAATATGGGGCATTCTTCTCTGGCACAGGTTTCAACACTTGACATGAGCAGTTGTAATACCTTATAGATTGGCACCAGAAGCCTGGAAAGCTATGACCTGCGCTAAAAGAAGTAAAAGGGCAGAGCTGCTGTGGCAGACTGGGAGTGGTTGTGGCGGACAGGTTCAGAGAATTAGGAATGCTAATATTTATCCTCAGGAAGACCTGGAGAATACTGTGCTCACTAAGTTAATAGGAAGTTCCCTGATGAAGGGGACACCAGCTTCACTGGGATCAGTGGTGCTTGTTTTCTCCAGGTTAGTGCTTATGGTAGTAGCATTATAGACTAGGCTTCTTAGTTTCAATGGGAATAGTAGAATCTCAGAATAGCTGAGGTAAGGCATAGCATTAAATCATCAGACGTGACACGGAGCACCTGAAATATATTTGGCCATTCCCTTGGTAACTTCTAAGTACAGTATAAAAACGGAAAATCACAAGTCAGACTTTCCTATCAATTAAGATACAAAAATTTAAACATATTAGTGAAGTGAATCTAGCAATGTATGAGACATTGGTATGTGTCTATATAAATATATATTTATATTTAGAACCAAATTAAGTTTATCTCCCAAATAAAAGAAATTACCACACTACAAGAATAAAGGAGTAAGATCACATTATTGTTTTTGCTAAAGAAAAAAGAATTGGTAAAATACAAAAACTATTCATGATTAAAAAGCAAACAGAAAACCTCAAACAAATTATGTATAAAGTAACATTCCTTTATCTGATCAGGGTAGTTGCAAAAAAGAAAAATAATGGTGACATACAGAAATCATTCCTTTCAGTAGAAGGAACAAGACAACATGTACCTACCATCAGCACTTCATTCAGCATTGCATTGGAATTCCTACTGGATAAAATAAATAAAAAAGAATAATAACAAAAATAAGGACTGGAAAGAAAGAATGCAAATTGCCATTATTTACTTATGATATGACTGTGTAGTTAGAAAATCAGAAGAATTTATAGCTATATTTTAGAATGAATAAGAGAGTTAATACATTTTCCTGGGTGTGAAATAAATGTACTAAGAGCGATTGCATTTCTGTATAGCAGCAACACACAGATGATAAGATAAAAGATTTGGCTCCACAGTAGGAAGAAAGTGCAGGCAATCACAGAGAGGTCTGAAAATTCTGCATACGGTCCTCAGGGGCCTTTCTCAGTGTAATCCATTTCATCTTCAGATTATGGGTCACCAAAGTACATATGGGTCCCCTTAGTTCTTGGGGAGTCCAGGAATAAGATTACAGAGACACCTGTACATAGCCCTGGGCACAGCTAAAGCTGGCTAAAGCCAGGCTGTGTATTGGTTAAACCAGGGGCAAACCATCTCTACATAGCCTTAAACAAATGAGGAAAGTTCGTACCTCCAGGAGAGTTTCAGATCATTGGGATAGATGGAATACATCTCACCATCATAAAGGCAATATACAAAAGACCTGCAGCTAATATCATCTTCAATGGGAAAAAACTCAGAGCTTGTCCTCAATGGTCAGGAACAAGATGACTCTCACCATTACTATTTAACATAGTAGTCCTAGCCTCAGCAATCAGACAATAAAAATAAATAAAAGGCCCCCAAGTCAGAAAGGAAGAAGTAAAATTTTCGCTATTTGCAAATGACTTGATACTCTATGTAGATTTTAACCAGCACAATGTAAATCACCAGCTAGAAAACCTGGTCATGTTTGGGCCAAAAGTCAAGCCAGACTTCCATGTTGCCCCAGGCCAGCTGCAAGATAAACTTATTGTTATACAAGTATATAAAAATATCTGAATCAAAAGTCTTATACAGTATTAATCTTTGCTAATTCTGTGTATTAGGTAGATGACTATGCATTACAATATTCTCCAACCTTGTCTGTATTTTTTAAACTTTTCAAAGTAAAGAAGTGATTGGCAGGAGTTAATTGTGGTTGCTATTTGTGTGTGTTGAGGTTTATCTTTTTTATAGAAACAAATGTTTGTCTATTTTATATTTATAAAATGTGATCACTATAAATAAATTATAAACTTGGTCATTTTTTGACCTTTTAATTATAGGCCAAGTACAATTAAGTTGATAGCCTCCTCAAAGATTCCCTAGCTTGTATTTATTCCTCTTAATACATCTATTTTTCAATATATAATATCTTAGCAGGGGTCAGAGTTACTGCCAAGATTTTTGTTATAATTTAGACTGGCCAGTTACCTGAAAAGGTAAAAATATCTTGATAAGGCTGTTGAGATTGGCAATAGTTTCTTTTTCCAGGAATATTTAAACTTCTTTCAAATAAATTAAAATTTTTCTCAAAAGTTGTTGTATTTTCATCATTTTAAGAAATTACAATAATAATTACTATTGTTTATTCTCATTCATTGCTTTATAAAAATGTAACTGAATAGTCTTTGGCTTAGATATTTGACTTTGTATCTCAAGAGAAATAAATTACGTAATTCTTAACAAAATTTTACAGATGGTCTCAAACTTAAGACATCACCTCAGTTTAGTCAAATCTATATTTTCAAATATACTGAATGTCCTGTTTTTTAAAACTATCAATGAAGTGTCTTTGGAAAGAAAATTTTCCATAAAGTTTCAAATAAATCCTTTTCAAGGCATGTTCCTAGTGGTCCCTAAGGAAATTACCTTTCATAATACTAGATTAGGAGAATTCTGTTAGTGGAACAATTCAAAGAGAACTTGTATCTTTCCTCAGGAAATTAGAGTTATATTTGGGGCACTTGCTGCAGTAATGTACTACTATTATTTTTTTAAGGTAATGAAAAAAGTAAGTGAAGCAAAGTGATCTGACCTGGTCCACTGGGAGGCAGCGAGACACTGCCTGGGCTCACAGTACCACTTAGGCCCTGGGACACACTGTTGCTTGTCTCCCAAGTACAGGGTGGGGATGTTGTATCCCATAACCAGCGACACAGTGCCTTTTACGGGGTGAATAATCAACACTTGTGCTTTCCATTTAATACAGAGAAATGTTCAGGAGTGACATTGATCTCCAGGTCAATGTAGCTGACCATTTATGTCTGGGACTTCATTTCATTTTATGCCAAGAATGCAGTAACATTGTGAAAATAAAGTATTGTTTGCAATGTCTGGTTTGATTTGTGTATTTTAATCAGTTTTTAAAGCCATTGCCTTTTCTCTGTGTGGACAAGGTTTCAGAGTTTGCCATGCACGAAGTTTCCTCTAAAAGCTGAACATAATTTTAGACTTTAATAATTTCAACATATGGAAATAAATTATGTATCTTTAATACATTTGTGAAACCTAACTAAATTCACATCTAAATTGGTACAGTGTTTTGACATCTTTCTCCTTCTTGATTGAATCAGAACTATTTATTATTAAGCCTAAAAAACCTGGGAGACTGGAAGTAGTGAATATGTGCAATGGCTCCATAGGTCCCGATTATAACGTGTTTATTACCTAATAATTACCTTAAAATACAATAATGTGGAAATCTGAGTATGTGATAGAATATGAGGAACTTCACCAAAATGTTTACATTTACTATTAGTACATCACAGTAAGTGCTGCTCTGAAAGTCAGCAAGAGCCCTCCTTCTCTGAAAACCATACCACCACCACCACTGCCAAGGTGACAGAAAGCAAACCATTTACCCTTGCTCCTCTCACTATACCAGAGGAACCTGGAAGCATGATATACTTTAAACTACCTTTCTAATGTTTTTGTTCCCTGAAAATTATCAGGATGGTTTTTGTAAGTTGTGTTCCAGAAATTTTGGGAATCTGTGAGACAAGAACTGACTTCCTTGTTTGAAAAAAAAAAAAAACACAAACAAAAACTAAAACAAGAACATTCTTTTCTGAAAGGATTATTTCATGCAGAATCTTCAACATATAGTATATTTCTTTAAATCCGACTCTAGATTGAAAACAAAACTCATATACTCCCCTTTTTGAAAAGGCCACAAACACCATTCCAGAAGGAAGACCTTAAAATGTTTCTACTTTATGAAACTTAGGACGCTTGAACTTTTTAAATTAAAATGTTTAATTTCCATGATATCTATCAAAGCTACAAAAAGTAGAAACTTAGAGTAGCTGCAATACATTCACTCCACTGGTTTTACCATGAAAACTAAAAACCAACTTGGCCTTCCTTTACCAAACCATTTCTATTTATCATAGGATTATTCCACTTAAGAATTTACTATTAAGTATAAAAGCAATCGATATAGAGCAAACATATCTATTGATTCACACACACCCACCCACCTCCCTCCCCCACCACACATACATTTCTTTAGAGGTAGAGATAAAAGGCCACACCATACCTCAACTACTTGGCCAGTGGCTGCAGGTGTCCAGCGTACAAATGTTTTCTTCCTCAGCAGCGAAGTATGCTATCACCATGGTTGGATCTGGAAGGGGGCTGAGAAACTGTAGGCAGAAGTGTATCAGGGTCTAATCCCACAGTTCCAGCCCTCGGCACAGAGGAGTGGAGGGACATGCTGTGCCTCTTTATTGGGATAAAATACCTTATGCAAATTTTATAGATTTGCAAACTAGGCAAAGCTAATGAGTTGAAGCTAATGAGATGCCCAGGCCAATATATCCCTGGAAACTGCAGTGTTTTTGTAAAGACTGTACCGTCTTGTTATCTTAAGAAAATTTGGACACTGGTCCCAGGTAGTTTTAACTATCAGGCTTCAATAACAGTTTTGTGCATACTGGTCTTCCATTAGGGAATTTGGCTCAAACTCCAGCTCCGCCATTAACAGTTCATTACGAGTTAGATACCAAATTTCTCTGAACCTCTGTTTCCTATCTGCAAAATGAGGGGTTTAGAGTAGACTAGATGATTTCTAAAGCTGCTTCTGGCTCCATTTCACATTTTCTCACTGCATATCAGCAGCCCACCGTGATCCATGATTTTGCCTGAACCACACCGAACACATATCATCTTCCTTCCTACTTTACTCTTTCCTCCCCATGAACTCCATGGTCCCAAACTTTACTTGTTTTCCTTGATGCCTCTTTTCCTTCTCTATCTCATTCACTCCTTTTTCTTTTCTAACCCTTCAGATTTTGGCATTTTTCTACAATTCATGCTCTTATCCTTCTTTCTTACTCTATAGCTACTCTCCCTGTGTGGTCTCATAAACATTAGGTGATCACAAGCTATGTGCTGTGGACGCTTCTGATTTTGGAGTCTTTACCTAACTGCTTTCTGTGCATTTTCTTACTTCATGTCTCAGATCAGCACGTCCAAAACAAATTCAATGTCACCCTTGTTCACCTAAGTCATTCCTGTATTGAGTTTTGATTCTTCCCTTTCCTTCACCATTTCCAACGAATCAGTTAACTCTTGAGCATTTCACTTTCTCACTGTCCTCCTGCAGGATCTCTCAAGTGAGGAGACACCACACCCACCTTCCCCTCTCCTTGTCTAGGGTCTTGCTCTACCAGGCCATTCTTCTGGCCAGCTCTCTCTTGGGTTTGAAAGCCTTCATTGACTTTTCATGAGCTGTAGTGTGGTACTTGGTTTGTGGCCTCAGGAATATTTTGAAATTTTGGTTAATGTTTGCAAATCTATACTGGCAGCAGTCTTTGATTATAGGCCAAACAAATCATATTTCGTAACATATACGTGACAATTTTTCGAAAGCATATAGGTATAGGTTATGATTACTAATATAAATAATAAATTCCTAAATTTTAGTGAATTTGTAACTTACTGATACTGTGTATTTTTAAATGTATGTGAATAATAAAAGTGAAGTGATGATCATGTGGAAGCCCTAAATTCATCCATGTGGAAAAGGGGTACTGACATTTGAAAAAGTTGGTAACCTTTGACTAAGCGCCAAGCTTCTCAAAAGTGACTCACAGCAACATGACCAGACCTCTATGGCTCTTAGCTGCCTCTCCTGCTCATTTTATAACTACCTACCTAGTATTTTACAATCCAGGCACATTTAACTCTTTGTGGTCCCCATTACACAACATGCTATTTTTCTTTTATGTGCCTTTGCCGCTGTAAACCTTTACTGCTTGACTTTTCACTGGTAAATCTTATTTTTTCTTGAAGACCCAAATAGAAGGTTACTTTATCCAGGAAGTTTTCCTTTATTCTACGAACCTTCTTACTCCCAGTTCTATATGCATATCTCTGTCTTTATACCCATCAAGTTGTATTGTACTTAAATACTTAAGCATTTATTTCCCCCACTGGACCATAGTTCCTTCACATCTCTACCTTTTCAGGTTCTACTTGGTATGCCCAGGTCTCTTGCACTTTATGTGCCATCAATAAGCATTCAGTGCCGAGCCCTTTTAGACTTTCTTGAAACATTATTAGTTGTCTCCAAATACCATGATGTTTACAGGGCTATTGAAAAAAATGACTTTAGAGGGAAATCCTGTATTACAAACTGATTTAAGCCAATTTGGCCATTCAAAATTGTGACAATATTTTGGTAGATATCAGTAACCTCCAGAAATCAATGGTCACTGAGGCTTATAGCTGCTGCTTACAGGTGAGGTTAACCCCTGTTGTCTCAACCAAATTCTGTCACATGCATAAATATTTATTAACAAAAAGGTATTTATTAACAAAAAAGCAAAGAGTCTGTAAGCTTGAAGTTCCAGCTTGCGGTCATTCTAGGCATTCTGTCAAGCACCATGAATAAAAGGTTCATAAGGCAGTTGAAACAATATGCCGGAAGCTTCATTGAGCTAAACTTCAAGTCATATCAAGTGACAAGATCTTTCAGAAAAGTGTATACAAAAGACTCAGAAAAGTCCTTAGGCCTAGGGAATGACTCTTGAAGATATTGGCTGTTAGCCTTGCTAAATACTTTGCTTCTTTCTCAAGAGTTGAGGTACTGGTATTATTTCTAGTTGACTTACATCTTGAACACCACTTATTTCACCAATGGGGGAAAAAGTCCTATATTTCTTTTGTTAAATAATAAATCCTTCAGTATTGGAGAAAATGAGAGCTGAAACACTTGAAGTATCTATCTCTGCAGTGTGGGCTTCTGATTACAGTTTTTCAAATGCTAACAAACTACCCTGAGTCAAAATTAAAACATACATGAGGCGCCTGGGTGGCTCAGTTGTTAGGCATCTGACTTCTGCTCTGGTCATGATCTCATGGTTTGTGAGTTCGATCCCTGCATCGGGCTCTGTGCTGACAATGCAGAGCCTGCTTGGGATTCTCTCTTTTCTCTTTCTCTGCCCCTCTCCCACTAGTGCACACACACACTCTCTCCCAAAATGAATAAATAAGCTTAAAAATAAATTAAAACATACTTGCTCACATATTTATATCACACTGTCTATGCGTAGATATTTTTAAAGTTTCACCCAATAAAAATCCTTCCAATAGATTATGAATGGCAACTACCAAAATCAGAAGTCATTTTACCTTTTAGTAAGCAAGGTAGAAAGTAATTTAATGAAACACTATCCTTGTAGTTAATGTTATTTTAATACAGAGTAGAAGTGCATGTGTTGGTTTGGTTTATAAAATAGACTGAAATGTCATTTTTAAAAATTTTGATGTCAACAGTTATTTTTAATGCCAGACATAATTTCCAGGTTCATAATAAAATTCACTTTGTATTATAACAATGAAAACCAGAGTTCAATCTTTGTGATCTCAAGATTGTGTCTGATGACTCTGAACCTACGTTCGATAGTTGGTCTTATGAAATAAACTGACAACAGGTAGATTAACAGGAGAAAATGTATAGAAATGTATTAATTTTTAATATTACATGCTTGGGATATCAAAGGAAAACAAAAGTGAATTAGCAAAAATCAGTGAGATTTCGGAGCTTACCTATATCTTAATGGGGACGGGGGGAGGGGAGAGTGTAGGCCACTGAGGGAGAGTAAATGAATTTTAGGAAAGATGTAGGGCCCTTCATGGAATAGATGTATGAAATATTATCAGCTCAGTTTATTTTTTTATTAAGCTTTTTATTTTAATTCCAGTATAGTTAACATACGGTGTTATAGTAGTTTCAGGTGTACACATAGTGATTCAATAATTTTATACATTACTCAGTGCTTGTCATGATAAATGATAAGTGTACTCCTCATCCCCTTCACCTATTTCACCCTTTCCCCCATCCACCTCCCCTCTGATAGCCACTAGTTTGTTCTCTATAGCTAAGAGTGTGTTGGTGAAATTCCCAGGGAGGGGTTTATGACAATAGAATTCCTAGGGAGGGTCTGTCTTTAGGCAGTTAGAAGGAGTTCAGAGAAATCTCTCTGCATTCTCTGGAGTGCAGAGAAATTGAGCCTTCAGCTCAAAGTAATCAGTATATCAAAGTGGCATATTTCGGGCTGGCATGTCCTGAACATCTTCACATGCTGTGGATATACATGAAAAAAAGTCTATCAATAAATGGTATGTTTTGTCAGGAGGGATTTAGATACAGTATAGTCCAGTTTCCTCACATTGTAGATATAGTGAAGGGGCAGCTTTGTTATGCAACTCACCAACTCTTAATTTCTTTTTGGTAAAGTGTAAAGTAACCCCTAACTTCAAAATCAAGGTGTTACTGCCTTCTCTGAAACCTGTTGATTTATGGTGTAACATTTCATCACGTAAGTTAACATTTTCTTCTCTTCCATTGTTCCTCTCTGTTCGCTTCTCTTTTAATCAATTTCAATGACATTAATCTCAATGGCATTCTTACTAATTGCTTGCCAATAATTTCAGTTTTTTTCTGCATTTTGGAATTTTGCTTTATTCTATTATTCTTTATTATAATTTTTTATGCTACTTCAATCTTTTAAACTTTTTGGAACTTAAGAAGCATTGTGGGGAGGAGAGTTTAAGCTTCACTTTCTTGCTTTCTTGATTGGTTGCAAATGAAACAATGTATAGGTTAATTAACAAGTTTTAATTAGAGTAATTGCAATTCAACACATAAAATCTCTGAAGACAATGTGCCCACCTTTAAAAAAACTAAACTGATACCAACACCATTCTTCACAGAACTAGAACAATAATCCTAAAATTTGTATGGAACCACAAAAGACCCTGAATAGCCAAAACAAACTTGAAAAAGAAAAACAAAGCTGGAGGTATTACAATCCCAGATTTCAAGTTATACTAAAAGGTGTAGTAGTCAAAACAATATTGTACTAGCACAAGAATAGATATAGAGAACAGTAGAACAGGATATGCAGTGGGGAAAAGACATTCTCTTCAACATATGGTGTTGGGAAAACTGGACAGCTAAATGCAAAAGAGTGAAACTGGACCACTTTCTTACAACACACACAAACATAAACTGAAAATGGATTAAGGACCTAAATGTGAGACATGAAACTGTAGAAATTCTAGAAGAGAGCTGAGACAGTTATTTCTTTGACATCAGCTGTAGCAACATTTTTCTAGATATATCTACTGAGGTAAGAAAAATAAAAGCAAAAATAGACTGCTGGGACTACATCAAAATAAAAATCTTCTGCACAGTAAAGGAAACAGTCAACCAAAGTAAAAAAAAACCTACTGAATGGGAAAAGATATTTGCAAATGGCATATCTGATAAAGGGCTAGTATCCAAAATCTATAAAGAACTTATCAAACTCAATACCCAAAAAACAAATAATCCAGTTAATAAATGGATAGAAGACATGGGTACACATTTTCCCAAAGAAAACATACAGATGGACGGCAGATACATTAAAAGATGCTCAACATCATTCATCATCAGGGAAATGTAAGTCAAAGCCACAATGAGATATCACTCACATCTGTCAGAATGGCAAAAATAAAAAAGAACAACAAGTGTTGGTGAGGATGTGGAGATAAAGGAACCCTGGTGCACTATTGTGGGAATGCAAACTGGTGCAGCCACTCTGGAAAGCAGTATGGGGGTTCCTCAAAAGATTAAAAATGGAACTATCCTATAATCCAGTAATTGCTCTACTGGGTAAACCCAAAGAGTACAAAAAGACTAATTCAAAAGGATATATGCACCCTTATGTTTATAGCAGCATTATTATAATAGCCAAATTATGGAAGCAGTTCAAGTGTCTGTTGATAGATGAATGGAAAAAGGAGATGTGGGATTTATAGTAGTTATAAATATATCCATATATATACGGATAGTCTATTAGTCTATATATCCATATATATATATATATGGATAGTCTATTAGTCTCTCTCTCTCTCTATATATATATATATTCAAAACCAATAGACTATATATATAATGGAATATTACTATGCCATAAAAACGAGATCTTACCATTTGCAACAACATGGATGTAGAGAGTATAATGCTGAATGAAATAAGTCAGAAAAACAAATACCAAGTGATTTCACTCATATGTGGAATTTAAGAAACAAAGCAAAGGAACAAAGGGAAAAAAAGAAATAAATCAAAAAACACACTCTTAGCTATAGAGAACAAACTAGTGGCTATCAGAGGGGAGGTACATGGGGAAGGGTGAAATAGGTGAAGGGGATGAGGAGTACATTTATCATTTATCATGACGAGCACTGAGTAATGTATAAAATTATTGAATCATTATAGTGTACACCTGAAACTACTATAACACCGTATGTTAACTATACTGGAATTAAAATAAAAAGCTTAATAAAAGAAAAAACTGAGCTGAACAGAACATTCTGGTAGCTGTCAACTACTGTTTTTGAAAATCTGGTGGAAACTAAAATAAATCACATATGTTTTGTTCTTTCAAATACCTCTTTTAATCTCAGTAACTCAGATCATACTGAATAAATCAAAATTGATGGAAATAAAACAATTGGTGAAAATGTTTAAAATGAAAATGTAGCAGTTATACATACCATTATTGACAAAACATTTTAAAATGTCACGTTGTTACTGAGGCAATGCAAAGGATTTTTCATAAATTTGGTCTTAGAATAATGAAAAGGAGTGACATACGTTATTCTCATATCCAAACCTTCAGCAGGATTTTAAAGGAAATTTTTTTGGCATTAAAGTTTAAAATGTAGTCTTCCTTTTAGCCTTATTTATATTCATTATGAATATAATGGTGCACAACTAATTATCTATAATGTATTCCATTTTGGGGGAAGTGGTCCTACACTGTGGACTGACAGCTCTGAAGCCCGTCTAAATGTTGACGTACAACTTGCTTTTTTTTCAAACTACTGAGAACATTTTTTTACAACTATCAGACGTCATTCCACATAATGATGTCTTTTCCAACATTCCGCAACCATTAGAGCTACTTCCGTGAACGGTTTAGTATTTATCATCAGAGATGTTTTGCAGAAACTAACTTACTTGGGTTGGTTATAAGCATACAAAGTTAAAAGGAAAATAACCTTTCACACCATGCTAAAAGAATCATATGTTCTGCTGCCATGAGCACTACA
The DNA here is from genome assembly GCF_027475565.1 of Acinonyx jubatus. NCBI lineage: Eukaryota > Metazoa > Chordata > Mammalia > Carnivora > Felidae > Acinonyx > Acinonyx jubatus. The sequence goes on from NC_069382.1 coordinate 67,900,059, forward strand.
TATCATGATGAATTATAGATTAGTAGGCCATATCTCCTGAAAAATACAGAGAAGTACAGGAACATATTCTACAAGGAGTATTGGGTAATAGCCTCATCAATGTCTAAGTCACCCCTAATGAGAATTATATTAATTTTTTCAGGCCAATGCAGTGGTCTGAATCAGGATTCAGCAATTGGTGGCTCTGAACTTCAGAGGAAAGATGTTTTCTATTATCAACCGTCAAGACTCAGGGAAAGAGAGAAAAAAAGACGACACACGGGGCTATAATCATGAAGTATGTGGTGGAGGTAAGAAAAAAAAGAGTATAGAACCTAGAGGAGGTGGTTAGAGTGATCCTGAAATTGCCTAAGTTGCTACAGAGTGCACAAATGGTATTGACTTCTTGTCTGTAAATTAATTTGTACTTTTCTTATTTGCAAAGATTAACGTGTTTTCCTATGTGTTCAACAGTGTCTCAGAGTATGTTTGCCAAAGGTAAACATACAAATGCTAAAAAAATCTTCATTTACACTTTTAAATGTTTATTTTATTATGATTATTATTTTGAAAGAGAGAACATGAGTAGGGGAGGGGCAGAGAGAGTGGGGGTACAGAGGATCTGAAGCAGTGAGCTGGATGTAGAAGGGGGGGTAGGACTCAAACTCGATTGCTCAAACGACTGAGCTACCCAGGCGCTCCTCTTTTACACTTTCCAAAAATCAACAAATGTTTATTAAATATCTGTTATATTCTGGTGATTTAAAAAAAAAAAAAACCTAAGAAAGATGGCCCCTATCCTGAAAGGCTTCTAAATGTCTAGAAGGCTATCATCTTTGCATGTAACTAGTCTGTACTGTGAGGTAAGTATTAGATTAGTGGGTGAATCAAATATTACTGAGACAGAAATGAATTCCTCTGTAGTGTCTGGGGAAAGTTTTCTTCAGGAAAAATATTTCCACTCGAAATTATCCTTGAAGACTGAATTGAGTTATGCTAAATTCAAATCATTTAAAAATTTAATTCAGGGCACCTGAGTGGCTCAGTTGGATGAGCATCTCACTTTGGCTCAGGTCGTGATCTCGTGGTTTGTGAGTTCAAGCCCCATGTCAGGTTCTCTGCTGTCAGTGTGGGGCCCACTTTAGATCCTCTAACCCCTTTCTCTTCCCCTCCCCCACTTATACTCTTTCTCTCAAAAATAAATAAATATGTTAAAAAATTTAATTCAATTATACATTGGGGAAAAAAATTATAGCCCTATCATAAATGGAAAACCACATCACCTGTTATAAGTAGTAACAGTAAAAATAAACATAATGAAACAAAAGCAACTTAAGTATATTTTATATTTAAATAAAATAGACTATAAGTAATGCTAAATCTAATCAATTCATAAAATACATATTAGAATTAAAATGGACTTATTTAAACTGTCGCTAATAAGATGACATTCAGGTTAATGTTTCTTTTTCAAAAAATTTTTTTCAATGTTTATTTTTTGAGAGAGTGTGTGCATTTTTTGAGAGAGAGACAGAGACAGAGACAGAGCATGAGTGCAGGAGGGGCAGAGAGAAAGGGAGACAGAACCTGAAGCAGGGTCCAGGCTCTGAGCTGTCAGCACAGAGCCTGATGTGGGGCTGGAACTCATGAACTGTGAGATCATGATCTGAGCTCAAGTTAGCTGCTTAACCTACTGAGCCACCCAGGCCCCCGGGTACTGTTTTCTATATCATATGCTACCTTTGAAGAGTCATGGCAAGTTCAGTTACCGAAAATTGCACATGTTCACATAACATGAATAAGGATATATTACCATTTTATATATTTATATCTAGGTCTATATTATCTGGCTGTCTCTTCAACTGGATTAACATGATATGCTTTTAATTTCTATATTTATCTATGTTGTGCATTTCTGGATCAAGCTAGATTATTATCACTTAGAACAGTAACTACCCACTTCCCTTTGCATCAGTTCTTTCCCTTTCTGTAGCAACATGAGGAGGACCCCATGAACAGACCTGTGTGTGCAAAGAGGTGTTTGTTATTACAGGAAGGGAACCTCAAATTAGGAATCTAGGAGCTTAGATATGAGAAGTACAGTCTCTGGAGAGACCAAAAGAAGCCCAATTTCTCTAATGTAAAACAAATTCTACTTGGAAAGAAAAAGAAAGGAGTTTGGGTTCTTGCCCAAAGAAATCTAAATAAATGTCTCCAGAGGGGAGATGAGCATTTCAGAGTTTATACTCCAGGGCTTTAGATTTATAAATAACCAAATGAAAATTCGACCTCTTTTTATTTTTCCAGAGAATCGTGAAATGTTAAATGAGGTGTTTAGAAATTACCCTTGCTTACAAGCAGCCTCAAAGGTGTTGCCCTCATAGGGAGAGCGATGTCTAGTCATGCTTCGTAATGAGTATCTCTAGTGACTGCACGAGGAAGGACTTCATACTTCTGTAGGTGGGAGATAGTTTCCTCTCTGCTGATTCCCATTTGTTTGGGTCCACTAAAGTCACCTATTTTGTCACCCACCACTAGTGTCGTTGATTCAAACCGTGCAGATTTGGACAGAATTCATCTGTCCTCTGCACCCTGGCCTGATGTCGTCTGGCAACTGCCTGAGCCATTTGCACCTTAAGTATTTGCATGGGAGGCTGAAGCCCTACTCAGTCGTGAATTCTCCCAGCTACTCTTAAAGGTCTTGCTTCTTTTTTTGAGGCTTATTCCTCTGTTGATAAGTCAGGTGTCCTCTGTTCAAGGAGTTTCTTACCTCTATACCAGCCATTGGATTTCTACTTAGTTAATTAATACATCACAGGCTAAAAAAAGAAAATGTTCTCACTTAGAAGACTGAAAAAGTTGAAAGGCATGGTTTGTGTGTAGGAGCAAGTGGCAAAGGTGGTAGAGAAGCTGTACAAGTGGGTGGAAATTGTGATGGAGACCATTATTAGTCACCATGAGGGAGAATGTTTCCAGAGGAAAATAGTAAGTATTTTTCACCTGTGACTTTGAAAGTTTAAAAATGCCTTTCTCTTTGTGCCTCATCTTTTTCACGCTCCACTTTCCTTTTCTCTTTTTAATATAAGTGATGAAGGAGAAGAAACAAACTATTAAACAAATGCTGTAAGTATGGGTGCTCTTGATTTCTTTCCTGCTTTTCCTCTAAAACAAAACTCCTTTGAAAATACTCTTCTCCACATTCCTAATCCTATCATCAGTGAAACTACAGGTATCCCTGCTTTAAAAAAAATTAAATCCAACTTAGTTAACATATAGTGCAGTATTGGTTTCAGTGCTAGAATTTAGTGATTCGTCACTTACATACAACAGCCAGTGCCCATCCCAACAAGTGCCCTCCTTAATGCCCATCACCCATTTACTCCAGCCCCCCACCCAACACCCCTCCAGCAACCCTCAGTTTGTTCTCTCTACTTAAGAGTCTCTTATGGTTTGTCTTCCTCCCTGTTTTTATATTATTTTTGCTTCCCTTCCCCCATGTCCATTTGTTTTGTTTCTTAAATTCCACATACGAGTGAAATCATATTTGTCTTTCTCTGCCTGACTTATTTCACTTAGCATAATACATTCTAGTTCCATCCACATTGTTACAAATGACAAGATTTCATTATTTTCTGAAAGTAGTATTCCACTGTATATATATACCACGTCTTCTTTATCCATTTGTCAATTGATAGACATTTGGGCTCTTTCCATAATTTGACTATTGTTGATAGCGCTGCTATAAACATTGGGGTGCATGTGCTTCTCGGAATCAGCATTTTTGTATCCTTGGGTAAAAACCTAATAGTGCATTTGCTGGGTCGTAGGGTAGCTCTATTTTTGATTTTTTGAGGAACCTCCATACTGTTTTCCAGAGTGGCTACACCAGTTTATTCCTGCCTGTTTGGAATGTCATGTTTCACCACTTCCTTTTTACAAAGGGCTTATATTACTAACCTGCTTTTGCTAACTAAAAGAAATCTGAAGAGGATTTTCAGATTATACAGAGGAATGACAAAAAGGGAAATTAAGTTCAGTGTTGGTTTTGCAGCAAGCTGTATAGAGGCAGCACACACTTGGGGCAGCAAGAACAGCCCCGCCAAGCTCCTTCCTCGGGATCTACACTCAGCATCTCAGCATCAAGCCACCAGAGCTTTGAAATGTGTCTGTGGGCATGTGTTTGTGTATTTCTTGGCGAGACATGTCCTAAGGTATCAGAAAAGCCAAAGAAAGTTTATTTTTTGGGTCTAAGAATGCTCAAAAAATTTTCATACACATTAATGGTAATTTCTTCTTCACCTTATGCCATTTTGGCTTATGGAAGTTTGCATAGGAACATTCTATATTCAAATAGTAGGAGAGACCTGCATTTTACTATGCTTGCAGCCCTGAGGAGGTTTGTCTGATAGGTTGACTGAGTAGCAGCTGTGAAGCACTTCAGGTAGTTTTGGTTTTAACTAACAGCATTCAAGAGAATATAATGAGATGATAGACAAATAAGATTGCAGACAAAATCTGACTTTATTTCTTGGACATAGAGTGTGGTTATAAATGAAGATAAGCACATGAGGAGGAAAAAAAAAAACCCTAGCATTTATCAAATACTTACTAGATACCAGGTAATATGATGTAGATATTTGAGTCAATGCTTGACCCTGAACTAAGGAATGTACAAAAAACTATGAAGGGAGAGAAATACGACTGCCTTTTGAGGCCTTATCTACAAAATCAGAAAAATTATCCTAAAAGGAAAGAAGAATTATAGGCCCAGAAGATTCAATTATAAAATAACTGAAGGTTAATATCCCTTTCTTCATTTACTGTGCCAATCAAAAGGGAAGCTGATTATTAATGGACACTTAGAGAAAAAACAAAAAATAGAGGCAAATACTGACAATTCCCAGCTATGTATGAATCAGGAGACCTCCACACTGGAATATTATGACATGGCAAATATAGCTGTCGAGGAGGAAAGACTTTTCCTAGACCCTCTTATGTTCTGCGTCTGAGCCTGATAATTAAACTGACAAAAGACAGATTAGTAGGAGAAAAGCATACACATTTTATTTGATATCAATATTTGTACATGTACACAGAGCTTTCACGTATAAGAAACGAAGACTCAACAAAATGGATGGGTCTGAGAGCGTACATACCATTTTAATAAGGAACAATAGCTTTTGGAGATGCTACAGGTAAAAGCTATGTGTGCTAGGGCGGTAAACTGTAGGAAAGTGACTGGCAAATATAAGAGGGAAACTAATGGAAGGTAAGGGTTATTTTGGTAGGTTTGGTCATACTGATGTTCATCTTGGTGTCAGCTCTCCATCTCCAGTGATAAAAACTGATAAGAATATTCTCTTCTGGGAAAGGGAATATTTCCCACAGGAAATTTATGCCCCACTTTTAGGTAGAAAGGGGAGATTGGAGACCCTTTTTGCATCTGCTTTTCTTCAATTGCCTTAGGCTCAAAATAATCAATTTACCAAAGTGGCATTTTGGGGGGGGGGAGGTATGTTTGATCCCTTTTGTGGACATATGGTGGGGAAAGATAAACTGGTTATATATATGCCCAAATTGAATAACCCACTTTCCTCATTCTGATTCCTCATTCTGCAAGAACATTTCTATTCAGTTGGCTTTCCATGTAGCTCACTTCTGGGGACAGGATGCCACAGGGAGGTACACATGGCAGAGAGCTCTCATTAAAAATAAAGTACTAACGTACAACAACGTATACTTGTCTCTTCTGTCTTTTGATAGGTTAACAGAATTACTGAGGCCAGTCTCTCTAGGGTCCCTATGACTTTAAGTTTTTGTACTTTCAGGACTGAAATACAGAATCTAACTGTTGTAGAATCACTGAGACCAATGTCATTTCTGGACACCTACAAAGTGGGGACGCTAGTGAGCATTGATCGGGTGATCATCTCTTTCTTTTATTTCATTCATTCTTTGAACTTCTATAGGGATTATTTTCTCCATTTTACAAATGAAGAAGAAACTGAATCTTAAAAGGTATAATATACCAAAATTTACCCAGAAGACAGGGGGCAGTGTTGGAGTTTAACCTAGGTCTACAACGTGTTAGAGCCTACCCTTACCGGTCACTACATTTACACCTTTCCAGAAACAGTACTGAGGTATGTAGAAACAATAAGCAGCTAAAAGTCACTATAAATTATTAGTCTATATTCAACTTTGTCATACATTATTGTTGACCTTTGATCTCATATAAGGAAGGCTCGGTTGCTATATACTATAAAAATAAACAAATAGAAGTAAATGTCCATCTGAGAAAATAGAATATGTAAATATCCTAAACAACATACACATAAGTGCATGATTTCACGTCTTAATCCTGTTTCACTTATGCAGCAGAGATACTCTTAGAGTAACTATTAATTTGATGACTACTTACATTTATATTTTCTAAGATAATGATGTCAGTGAAGCCTTTCTCTTAAGTATACTTGATTAGAGCAATGAGAACCATAATAATGAGCTCTTAATCTTACAGCATGGTAGTTTACATAATAATGCTTTCATTTGCATTATTTCCCTTTTCTCCAAATAACCATGTGCTAGGCAGGGCTGATACTTAAAATTTTTATTTTGTATGATGAAAACTGAGTTTTATGTTGTCAGAAATGTTTCTCAGACCCTCTAAAAAGTCCTGGATGTGGAATGTGGCACAAGGCAATCAGTAAAAAATTGTTTTGAGTTCTGACAGGTACACTATCTTTCTTCTATTGTGACTTTGACGTGCATCTGACATTACCACATCATCCTAGCTGTTTATGCTTTTTGCTTTGTCCCTTGCAACCTACTAAACCAATTTGGGATTTGGACTTTTTCCAAATTCATCTTTGTTCTAGTGACTGCTGATACCACCTTGTCTTCCAGGCTTAAGTGTTCATTTCACTACCTCTTTGTGTGACAAATGTCTGGAACTTTGCTGTTCCCACTTCTGTGCTCTTCAGCAGTCTGACAAGTAGAGTGTCTTCATAACAGATAAAGAAACCAGGGCTTGGAGCAGTTAGCTGAATTTTCTAGAACCACCCCTACTAGTAGATAGCAGGATTGGGATTTTAACATCTGTCTCTCTGATGTCAAGCTGTATGTTCTTCCTGTTAGTTATTAATTTTAATGCAAATTCTAACATAAAATTCCAATACAAAGTTCTGTTTCCAGAGTTCAAGCACAACCTCCACTGTAACTTGTCCACGTCTTTGAGAACCGTGGAGTTTAGCAAATCTTCGGAGCAATGTTATAAATCTGGTCTGAAGATCATTTGCATTCTCATTAGCTGTCCCTCATCAACTAGTCATTCCATCAACTAGAAGCTGGGGCATCATCACAGCATGGGCTATTTTCAAGTTCTGCCTGGCACAGTTGTTTGCACAGGCGTATGGCATGGGCACTCCTGCCACTGAAGGAATATCTGATCACAGTGAAACAAGCTGCTTGCAAATCAGTGATATTAATTTCCTCTGACACTATAATTTTTTCTTCTTTTTGCAAATCTTTTAAATTTTTAAAACATTGGCAGTACCACTTTTGGAATTATGTATTAAAGAAAAGTAGACATCTCTTCAAATAATTGCTCCACTCAAAGAAGTGTGGTCTCCATTTGAAAACGTTGATTCCCTTTGTGGTTGGGTTCATGTTGAGCCAATTTAAGGTAGATTAATTTTGTGCTTTGGAAAGCTGCAGATAAAGAGTCAGTTGATACATTATTCTAATCACTAAACACACATTTCACATGAGAAAGGACATAACCTTAATAAAACAATTCCCTGAGAGCAAAGCTTTTAAATGAGTAACAAATACAGCTTTCATAAATCATGCAGAGCAAAATTCTTGAGCAGGACAAATAATACAAAACACTGCTTCTACTTGGCTCACCTAGTCGCAGCAAAACAAGGCCATTCTTTGCCCAAGCTGTGAAGTCTTTTAGATTTGTCTCCTGTGAAGACAAATACTTTAGGAAATGATTTGACAGCCAGTTTGGTTCTCATATGGGCTTACTGCCTTTCTTGTAGTGAGTTTTTTCAACCCCAAACGGTTCTTGCTTTTAGTCAGGGATTTGATCATAAGCGTGTTAACTCTAAGTTGTGAAATAAAAGGTTCACCTCTCATTAGAGGCATTTCAGGCAATAGCATACTTGATTTCATTAAGTACAATACATACTATGTAGCCCTGGTGATTCTCTACCAACAGACAATATAAGACAGTGGGCGGATTAAAAGCATAGATTCTTGAGTCAGACTAGCTGAGCTTGAACTCTGGCTCTGGCACTTAATTAGCTCTATGTTTCTAGAGCTTGTGCTTCAGTTTGTGCTTCAGTTATGTAGTCTGTAACATGGAGAAAGATTGATAGTAGCTATATTATAGACTTAGTGTGAGGATTACGTATTAAGATGTGAAAGACTGGTCCAAGGCAAGCACCATAAGATGACTACGCTAGGCTAAAAAGGTCATTTTAATTGAAAAACCCAGGGAAATGCATGAGTATTAACTATATATACTGAGCTTACCTCATACTGTGCAGTTTGCCCCTCGATCTTGTTTTTTCCCCTCTTCCTTTTGGACTTAGTAGGCTAAGTATGAAGCTGAGGCTGACCCATTCCCTGAGATGGGTAAATAATTTAGGACTGTGGTGTCAAATATGACATCATTAGCCACACGAGGCTATTAAAATTAAAATTATATTAATCTAAATAGAACAAAATTAACAAATTCAGTTCCTTAGTCATGCTAACCACATTTTAAGGGCTCAATAGTCATGTGTGGCTAGTGGCTGCCATGCTGGATAGGGCAGATACGGAACATTTCCAACTCTGCAAAAAGTTCTGTCGGATAGTGCTGACAGAAGGTTTGATCGTGTGTTATCTTTCTTGTTCCATTCTAACATAAAGCTAAAATAAATAGCTTCTTACTTACAAATGAGACGTATTCCATAAGCTAATTTGCAAGTTGGTTGGAACTTTGAATACAACTGCCTATGGACCAATTACATTAAGATTATGGCAAAAGAAAGCATCTGAAGAGAAAACGGCTAACAAATATAAGAAAATGTTCAAGCTTATTAGGAAAGGAAATTGCAACAATGAGTTTAGTTTTGATTATACGACTGGAAAGATTAAAATAGTGGTCAGGTAAAATGCTGGTAAGTGTGTAGTGAGGCTGTTTTGGTAAAACTTATCTTTAAAATAATTTAGCAATACATATTAAAAGTCTTAGAATTGTTTATTAAATTTGGCCCTGTACTTCATCTTCTAAGGCTTTAACATAAGAAAATAGAGATGCTTACAAGATTCAGTACAAAGGTGCTCATAACAGCATTAATTATAGTAATAATTGAGAACAACCAATCGGGAGAGGGTTAGGTCAGTTATGGCTTTCACATATTAGAATGTTGTATATTAATCAAAATGTTTTTATAGCTTATTTTACAATGTAGGGAATGCTCATGTATAAATAAATGAGAAAATGATATTTAATACTGCATAATATGATCAAATAACTAAAATATCCTTGGGAAGCACTGAAACATAATTAAAATATCAACAGTGATGACCCAAGTTTTATGGGATGGTGTGTGATTTCTTCTTTATACTCTATATTTTCAAGTTGTCTACAGGGTGCATGTATTTCTTCTTTCAGAAAAAAATACAAGAGTATATCAAAACTATTTAGTGTAGATTATTGATAGTGAGTCTAATAGCGCTATAAACACAACTAATCAGGGCACCTGGGTGGCTCAGTCGGTTGAGCGACTGACTTCGGCTCAGGTCATGATCTCATGGTTTGTGAGTTCGAGCCCTGCGTTGGGCTCTGTGCTGACCACTCAGAGCCTGGAGCTTGCTTCTGATTCTGTGTCTCCCTCTCTCTCTGCCCCTCCCCCACTCATGCTCGCTTTCTGTCTTAGAAATAAATAAACATTTAAAAAAATTTAAACACAACTAACCACACAAAAACAGTCAATAACTACTAGACACATCATCTGTACTATGTCCTGTGTGAGATGCTTAGGTTAACACATAGAGCCAAACAATGAATAAAATTGATGAAGCATGAATAATGAATCTGATTAGGGTTTTCACACGAGATACAGACATATCCTACTAGGTTACGCTGTGGAAACAAATTCACCCCAAATCACAGCTACTTACAACGAAGATTTATCTCTGTTCATGTTAAATATCCCTTTTAGGGTGGCTGTAGCTGTGACCCATGTCCTCTTTATTTGAGGACCAATGCTTAAGAAGCAGCCCCTGCTTGGAACGTTACTGATCTTCTTGGCCTAGGGAAAAAAAGAGAAGGTGGATGCACTAAGGGATCTTAAAACTTCTTTTATGAAAGAGCTTCACTCCATTTACATTTCTCACCTTTCTCTCTGCCATGAGAACAGAATGTTCCAGAAAGAAGCTGCTCCTTCAGCCTTGATTCTGGAACGAGGAGGATGTAGAACACCAGACCTCAAAGCAAGACAGGGACCCTGTTGAGTAAGCCACTGTGATGGGTTGGATTAGTGGATGCTGTAACATCTGAAATCGCTATGACAATCCCAAGATGTCCTGTCTGGGCCAGAGGTACTGCCATGGTAAGAGCTGACCTGTAGTGGATACATGCTATTTTTGCTTGATGTGCCCCTTCCCTCCTTTGTGATGGATGTGATCTTTCTTTCTCTTCATTCATTTTCTATTGGGGTGCCACTCGCAAATTCCTCCCTCCTCACGTGGGAGTCTACAGTCCACACATTCATGGTAGTCCATTACCCCAGGTTAGTGATTGCTCCAAGGGTAAGCATGTGGCTGAAGTTCTCTTCTAGCTGACGTAGGAGGTGCTTTTCTAAAGAGATGTTGGAGCTAGAACAGTAGGTGGCTAGAGCTGCTTGTAAAGTCTCACTACCATGTGGAGATAGCCTATATGAGAATAAGGAGAGTAAAAGCAAGCAAGGATATGTAGGGCTGAGAGCCAATCATGGAAAACTTAGGGGAACAGAGGTAGAAAGGAACAAGATGGCAGAAGGGAGAGAGACAGAGCACCCACCAATTCTAAATTGAGTCATGCCCGAATACCATTATACTTATTCACTTCCTATTTACATAAATGAATAATTTTCTATTTATCTCATGCTGGTTTGTGTTGGGTTTTTGTCCCTTGAAATGAAAAGAGACTTAACTAATACTTGAGCTGTGCTTAGGTGAAGCCATGCAGAAATTATCCCGTTGCTTCTAATAAAATCCTTTATTAGAAAGACTGAGAAATGGAGTGAAGGTAGCCACAGGGAAAGCTGGTAATGCCTGTGTGTGGGCCTCTTCTTTGCTACAGAAGAGCAAGGAAAAGTTAGAGGTGTCATCTTTATTTTGTCTGATACAGACTCTTAATCCAGACAAACAGGCTGCTAAACAAAGTTGGAAGAACAGAGATCAATAAACAGATGAAGACTTATGAACTAAATGCTTTCTCTTTGAGCCATGTCCATCTGTTGCTGGAAGCAGCTTCTTCCTCTGAAGAGGAAACAACAGAAATTGCAAGGAGATAACCCACTGACACAGGAACACAGCAGGCTTAAAAAATTCTCAAAGTGATTGCTGGAATTAAAGCTATAATTTACTAGCTCCAGCCCCTCCTGCACAATATTCTTGAGCAAATTGCATAACCAAATATAACAGCTTCATTAAAAAAACATGATATTCAAAAAGGCCTAACACATGACCTTTCTTCAGATATAACAAAACAGCAGAAAAGAAGTGTGGGAAGTAAATGACAAATGAAAAATTCACATAAGTAAAATGATTTCTTCAGTATGCAAGAGAATGGGACAATTCTTGGTTTCTAAACATCATTTCCCCGTAAAAGGAACTAATTTCTTTGAAGGAAGTATTGCTAATGGTCTGCATAGGAGAAGGTACAATGTGACTTAATGCACCAGAAAGCAAAAAAGTGCACAAAGACTGATGAAGGAGGCACTGAGGGGTCCTTCCCACTGGCCAACTTTGAGGAATTGAAGTTTTAAAAACAATGGTGTTTACAATAGATATTGATATATTGAACATAAACAACAAATTTCCAAGTCCATAGGAAAGGAAAGGAAGGAGGGAACAGTGAAAGTTTATTTTCACAGAAGAATACCAGGTAAAAAATACACAATTAATGACAGAATTACAAAATCACTTTTTTGCAATCACTGATATAATTTATTCAGGCAGAGATCATCACTGGGTTCTATGCCAATGGATGAACAGGATATCAACAAACTCTCAAAGTATTTTTTAATAATGTATGAACATGACAGGAGACATCTTAACCAAATTATCAAACTTAGCATCTCTCTGGATATGATACAATGTGATGTTAACAACATTACCTATTGTATTCTGATGAAAATATCTAAACGGAAGCTATTCACAAGTAAATAATCAGAAAAATCAAAATTACAGACTAATTTATAAGACAACAGGCCTGGATTCTTTAATTAAAAAGTCAATGTCATTAACGATAAAAACAGGTAGGACAGGGGACAGGTATAAATAAAAAGGCAATAAAGAAACTTGATAACCAAATTCAATGTGTAAGTCTTGAATGGATGTGAATCAAAAAAGTGGTAAGAAACTATAGAGGGACATTATTTTGACAACTGGGACAGTTTAAATACAGACTAAATGTCAGATAGCTATTGTTGTACAACAAATCCAAATTCAGTGGCTTAAAAAATAATTTATTGTTTCTCAGGGTTCTGTGGGTTGGTTGGGAGGTTCTTCCATTGATATGGTTAGCACTCACTCATGCAGCTAGAGGGAACGACTCGATGGCTGGAATCCTCTCTTCTTAGGCTCTTCATTTTCAAGGCGCCGGATCAGCTTCCTCGGTGGTACCAGCAGCCCTCCTGGAGGATGGCCCCAATAGGCACATGCTCATCCAGTCTCTGCTTGCGGCAGATTCCTTTGTTGATGTCTCAGAGGTACATAGTGGCCTTTAGTGTAACAGTCAACTACAGATATCATATTAGATAATAGTTTTGGATCAATGTTAAATTTTGTGGCTGTGTTAATAATATTGTGATCATAAAGCACAATATTCTAGTCTTAAGCAATAAGAGCTGAAGTCATTAACAATAACGTGACAGGATTTGTTTCAAGATTGGTGGAATTTATCTTCAGAAACTCTAGGGAGGGAGGGCAGGAGAGAGAGACAGAAAGAGAGACAATGAGAGAGAGTGAAAGTGAGAGAGAGCAAGTAAAGGGAGCAAAATGTTAGCAATCATTAGAGTTAGGTGGGGGTGTAACAGGGGTTTCTATTACTATTCTTTCAAATTTTCAAACCTGGGTTTGTTGCACAAATTTTCAATATGTTTGAAACTTTGCAAAACAAGATTTGGTGGAATTCAAAAGATCCCTGGCAAGCTTGTGAAAAGCATCCCTTTTCCACGTCTCAGGTCCTGGATTCAGGAGGCCTGGGATCTGCCTGTGTGACAAGAATCAAGGTGACTCTATTACCTCTGTGGTTCATACTTGTAGAAACACTACACCACACTATAAAAGCAAAAAGGGGCCCATAGACTTGAAGACAGAAGGTCAGAAAATACAAATTATATGGAAAAAGATAGAAAAAGAGAAGTTATAAAAAATGAAAAGGTAACAAAATAAGATGGAAGAATTGAAACCAAACATAGTGTTTATAGGGATAACTATAAATAGAATAAACTCATTGGTAGATGAAAGGCCTCACACTGGATCACAAACAAAAAGTCAGCTATATGCTGCTCACCAGCAGTCACCTAAAGATAAGTCAAAAATGCATTCAAAAGACAGAACTTTATAAAGACAAATTTTACCTTTTGCAAAGAAGATCTAACTGGAATTCATTCTTCTGAACTAAATAGTATAACATCACAGAATTCAAGAAGCAAACCTACAAGAAATAGAAAAGGAAATGAATAGAAAAACAATATTTTCAGGAAACGTTAACTCACAGATTAAATTTTAAAAATAAATGCTTGGTTTAAAGGATGTGAAAAAGGTAATAAATAAAGTTGATTTAATTTGTACATGCAACATTTAAACACCTGAGAATGGTCATGACATCTTATTTTCAAGCTTCCATCATGCAGTTATAGAAATTGATCCTATCTTGGTGAATAAAAACTAATTCAATAAGGGGTGGGTGGGTGGCTCGGTTAAGCATCTGACTCATGGTTTCAGATTAGGTCATGATCTCATGGTTTCTGGGTTCAAGCCCCATGTCAGGCTCTGTGCTGACAGTGCAGAGCCTGCATGGGATTCTCTCTCTCCCTCTCTCTCTGTGCCTCCCCTGCCTGCTCTCTATCCCTCTTGCTCTTTCTCTCTCAAAATAAATAAATAAAAACATTGGAAAAACCTAATTCGATAAAATTTCGTAAGTAGAAAGAATATAGATTACATTAATTTTATGAAAAATAAAAATTATAGAAATTAAAATTTAAAACTTTAACCATCTGGAAATTTTAAACTGCTATCTCAGTTATTCTTGTGTAAAATGGAATATTGAAACTGGTGGTGCAGAATATATCTAGAAAATGAAAATAAAAACTCTAGATATAGAAATTTAGGTGGCTTGTCTAAAACTGTATTCATAGAAAAATTAATAGATGTTAAGAATTTTTACTTACTAAAAGAGAATAAAATATTAAATTAAACACTTAACTCAGATTTAAAATAAGGAGGATTAAAATGATTAAAACAGAAATAAAAGTTAGATAAATAGGACTGATAAATAAAACCAAGAACTGTTTTTTCCCCCAAGAACTGGTATTTAAAACTGGTGACAATCAAATATAAAACGATGCAGTAGCACAACTAAAATACTAAAATATTTGAAAGATGTTAATTGTCCCTGAATTAAATTTACAAACTTATATGCTATCCAATCAAAATATCAACAAATGTATTGTTGCTGTTGTGTTTGTTTGCCTGGAACATGCTAGACTTATTCTAAGGTTATCTTGAAAAGTAAATATATATATATATATATAAAGAATAACTAGAAATAACATGAAAGGGACAAACAATAAGAGTGAATATGCTGAACAATTTTAAGATGTATTATTAAGACATAGAAAGTATAACTCTTTGGTCCTAGCACAAAAAAATGACTTCTTGTTCCAGAGATTTACTCAAGTACCTATAGGAATTTGACATACATTAAAAACATTTCAGAACATTGAAGGAAAGCAGAATTATTCAACAAATGGGGTTGAAATAACCCATGAGGTTTTTGGAAAAACACTATAGGTAAATCTTTACCCCTTGCTCTATAATTAACTCCATATGAATTAACATTTTAAATATAAAACATGAAAATAAAAGTGTTAGGAAAAAATCATAGAGATTTAAAATAATTATTTTGATGGTGTGACCAAAATCTATCATTAAACGGGAACACTCGATACATTTTACCTCGTAAGACTTAAATGTATGGGTGGTAATCATCAAAAAAAACAAAATAAAAAATAAACTAAGAAAAGTATTTACCAAAAAATACACTGCAGGCAAAGGGATTAAAT
This sequence comes from Acinonyx jubatus, assembly GCF_027475565.1. Lineage (NCBI taxonomy): Eukaryota > Metazoa > Chordata > Mammalia > Carnivora > Felidae > Acinonyx > Acinonyx jubatus. Next base: position 67,915,592 of record NC_069382.1, read on the forward strand.
CCCTTAATACACAAAAGGATCCTACAAATTTTAATTTTAGGCCCCCAAACTCCCTAGAAAAAATTGTCAAGAGATATAAACAAGAAGAAAGGTCACAAAAAGGCAATACGAAGAGCTGGTATATGTAGGAAGAGTTGATTAATTCTGCTCACAAACTAATACACACTTAGACACACTTGGATGTTTAGATGCCATTTTAATCTAATCACACTGGGAAATAATTAAGAAAGTGATAAAAATCATTTGGGCAGTGTGTAGAGAATCTGTTAGCAGAGTTAAACTATAGTTACAACTTTTGCTGAGCATTATGGGAATATCTATCAAGATTTAAAATAAGATAGATATCTTACGATACAATAATTCTAGTAGGAATAAACATACACAAAAAAGCACAAAATATATATGTATAAACATTAATAGCAGCATTTAATTAGATTTTTTAGTAACAAATATAAGAGATGATGTCTAAGACCGTGTGTGTGTGTGTATGAAAGATAAAAATTGAGAGATAGGGAGAGAATGAGAGAATCAAGCAGGTGCAATTTAATTTTCAGTTTTATACTTTTGTTTTTAAATTTTTTTTAAAAGAAACTTGTTTTATTGGTAAGCCAATTTAAACTACATCTTTGTCCAGTTCAGGGAGAATGTACATGGGCATCATAATGTTAAAAAAACAACAAATTCTCGTTCTATAAAGAGTTTTATTTTTTAATTAATTTTTTTTTGTTTGTAAAGTTTATTTATTCTGAGACAGAGAGAGAGAAGCGGGGGGCGGGGGGAAAGATTGAGAGAGAGAGAGAGAGAGAGAGAGAGAGAGGGAATCCCAAGTAGGCTCCCTGCTGCCAGTGCAGAGTCCGACATGGGGCTCGAATCCATTAACGGTGAGGTCATGACCTGAGCTGAAATCAAGAGTTGGACGCACAACCAACTGAGCCACCCAGGCACCCCTAAAGAATTTTCTTTTAGTGTAGTTTAAACTTCAACCAATATGAATAACAATTTATGTTGATGAGTTTCTCGCTTTCTCTTCTTTTTTTCTCTTTCACACACACACACACACACACACACACACACACAACTAAACTTCATAGGAATGGGGCCATTTTGGCCCTTTGGATTTCTGAGAGACTTTTCTGAAAAGTTTGCCTGAATGAATAGTAGGTCAAACAGCTGGGGCTGCAGAACTCAGTAAAACCACACAAAAGCTGAGGGAAATTATGTTTTCTTCCTTTGATTTATGATCTTGAAACATCTTTTCAGGAGGAGAAATCAATCCCACAAAGCACTGAAGTTAAGAAATAATTAGGCATTTTGAATTTTTCAACAGCCACAGAAAAGAGATCCACATTTACATAAAATAGTGTAGCATGTAGAGAGAGCCTGGTTTCTGCAGAAAATCCCTCCTATATGGAAGTGTTCAATTCCATATTGCCTTCCAATTGCTCCCCCACCTCCCAAATAAAATGCACAAAAATCTATTGGAATATATTGTGAGATTTAGATTTTCATATATTTTCTTACTACTTATTGAAGAATATGTCACATTCCCATATTAAAGTTGATGATTTTATTACCAAGACAATACATATATGTGATTTTGAATTTCAGACCTGAGGTCCTCAATAAAAAGCATCACAATTAAGATGATGCAACTGAAGAGACAGGATTCTAAATGACTTTGTTGTGTAAATGAAGAGAAATGAAGAAGGTTCTGGAAAATATCTCAGCTTATGATCTGAGTATTTTAGACATGTCCAACTTTCCTATCTCCATGGAATTTGCTTCTTGGTAATTTTCCACTAAGAATTTTAGTGCTGAAACAAACAGGATCATTTGGTACCCCACTTTACATCAGACATTTTCCTTAGTAAAACATCATTCTGAACCCAGGAAATAGGAACTGAGGACACACATTTCTTTAGCCAGTCCACCCAGTGATGGTAAGAACCCATAAGAATCCATATCCAGAATCTATCCAATTACAGCAAATGATTACTTAATAGCCTATTGGGAAAACATTTCCGCCTCTGGGTTGCAAAAAGGTCTTCAAAAATAGCAGGGCAGATAGTCCCAGGTCTCTGTGACCTAAAATATCTAATGAAGCTGAAGAATTATTAGAGCATCTTAGAGAAACCTGAAGCCATTCAGCCTAATGATTTAGTAATGATGTCTCTGTCATCTGGTCAGAGAATAATGTGGCTTCTAGCTTAGTATTTATTCAGCCACATTTACCAGTGCCAGTAGCACTGGCTTTGAGAAATTTTCTATGCCCTGGATATTCTCAGGCAACACACTCTTCTGGTTAAATAACTCTAAAAATGGATTTATTTTGTGATGTGTTCCACCTCTAGGAAATTAAATGATAAAGTCTAACTAATAAAGTCAAATGTAATAAAGAACCAAGACTGAAAAGCAGACATCATGCTGAAAATTCGACTTGTGTGTATGAGGTATAAGAAAAGTTTTTTCTTAGTTCAAATTTAAAAAATCCATATATGGCAAAGTACGATCATTTCAGAGGAGAGATGCAGGGAAGGGGGAGAAAGAAAGGAAGCCCAAACTTAAAAAAAAAAAAATCTACATTTTTTTTTTTTTTTAAACATAAAGACTATCACAATTAAACCTGCACTGGCCTCTGGTGGTCAAAATGGAAAATGTATTTGTACAGATGAATTACATGAATGACTGTTTAATATATATTAACAACTAAAGGTAGACAACCAGACATTTCACTTTGAGTAAATACTTCATTTTAACCAACTCACTTGGCTACAACATTTCTCCTAATTATTAAAATTGAATGTTTCCTCTTAGGAGAGGTTTCAGTTCTAAAGTTTTCGACTTTAATGCAGGTGCTATAAGCAGTAAGTTGATTGGCTGACACCACTCATAAACTTGGGATTTAAGTATTCACATGTGTTACAATTTATGTATAGGAAAGAACATTTTCCTGGATTTCTTAGGCTACTTCATTTTAGGAAAGTAGCCTATGAAATATTTAATGCCTTATTTTATCATGCACACTAAAAGAACACTATTAGGAACATAGAAACATACGTGATTGTCGAAGAATATCAGGATATAGAATCTTAACCCAGCAACTAAACTTAATGCTTTTTTAGTGGTTACTGTATGTAATATTAGAGACATCTTAGTGTACTGATCCTTAAGAAAAACAAAACAAAACAAAACAAAACAAAAGATGTATAATTCATTACAGCTCTAAGAAATATAAGATTTTTAATTCCAAGCTTACTTAGAATATTAATTTTTCTATTTCAAGAAAATTAAAGCCTGCATTTTCCTGGCTGTTTACTTTAACATCTTCTTGGATAATTTCATGTGGAAGCCAACAGATTTTTTTACTAATATGTTCCTTGAGCTTAAAAAAACCCACCAAAATGTATAGATAATTTTATCTGGCTCCTCTTCTTATTTTAATAGCAAGGCATGTTTTTTACAAAGGAAGATATGACAGAAACTGTGTTTTACTTTTGTTCTTTCCAATAATTAGAACATTTAAAATGATTTCCTGTTAAACTGTGTAAATTTTATCTACTGTATTAATTGGATATGAGCTATTATTAAAAGACAGCAGCAACACAGTGAAATTATAAATGGTCTTGAATTTTAACATCTTAATTTTTCTCAAATAAACTTCTCTCAATATAAAACCTAAATATGTGATAGAAGATAATTTTAGCACCAAACAAGGCCTTTGGGATTTAGCTTATTTCAATTCATTCAATAAACATTCATTGTGCACCTATTTTATAAAAATATTGTGTTGGCTACTTAATCAGTGAAGGAAAACTACAAAGATAAAAATGTATCTTGAGATTAAGATGCTTGTAGTTTTTTAAGTTTATTTATTTATTTTTGGGAGGGAGAGAGAGAGAGAGAGAGAGAGAGAGAGAGAGAGAGAGCCAGCGGGGTAGGGCAGAGAGGGAGAGGGAGAGAATCCACTGCTCTTAGCATGGAGCCCTACATAGGGCTCATTCTCACAAACCGTGAGATCATGACCTGACCTGAAAGCAAGAGACGGACACTTACCAACTGAGCCACCCAGACACCCCTGATGCTTATAGCTTTGAGGAAAGACAAGAGGGTTTAAAGAAAGTGAGATTATGAAATGGAATGTGAAGACATGCATTGTATCAAAGAAATGACACATAGCACACTTAAGCTGAAATAAAGGCTCCTTTGAGGAGAAGGGCAGATGATAAACTAGAAAGAGGAGCATTATTTACAATTTTTAAAGAGAGAGAGAGAGAGACAGCAGCATTAAAAAAATATATGGAATGGGACACCTGGGTGGCTCCGTTGGTTAAGCATCTGACTTCAGCTCAGATCATGATCTCCCAGTTCATGGGTTTGAGCCTGGTTGTTGGGCTCTGTGCTGACAGCTCAGAGCCCGGAGCCTGCTTTGGATTCTGTGTCTCCTTATCTCTCTCTCTGCCCCTCCTCTCTACTTGTGCTGTCTCTCTCTTTCTCTCTTAAACATAAATAATAAAAAAAATTTAAAAAATATGGAATACATTTAAACCGGAAGAAAAAATTAACAATTTAATAGTGATATGGGTGATAGAAGCAAGGCTTTAAAACTTGATTTGTGTGATGGCAGGTCAAATGTACAACTTTGTAAAAATTTGTCAGCATGTGCATTTATTGCATATAAATTGTGCCTCAAAAAAGTAAGGGTCGTATTCAATTAAATTTTTTCTATTAGTTGGGCTCTTACTGTCTCTTCAACTCCTCTTATCCATGTTCTATCAACTTGCAAATTTCATAAATTGCTTCAAATAAGTGTAATCCTCAAAGTTCCCTCAAAACTTCTCTGTCTTACTAAATCATAGTCTTAACATGTTTTCCCCTCAAAATTTATGGAAGTTTATCACATAATAAAACATTTTATGTATTTTTAAAATTTATCATGAGTGAATTGACCACCAACCTCATAATGCTGTGCCCAGTCAAGTAAATGACAACTTACTTTACTTCTTCTATTAAAAAAATTCTTTTTTGTGTTTATTCATTTTTTTTTTGAGAGAGAGAGAGAGAAAGGGAGATGGAGAGAGAGAGAGAATGACAGAGTGTGAGTGGGGAAGGGGCAGAGAGAGAGAGAGGGAGACATAGAATCTGAAGCAGGCTCCAGGCTCTGAGCTGTCAGCACAGAGCCTGATGTGGGACTTGAACCCATGAACAGTGAGATCATGACCTGAGCCAAAGTCAGATACTCAACCGAGTTACCCAATGACCCCTACTGCTTTGATTTTTAAGAGGTATATGTTGGGTTTCAATTTAGAGATACATTATATATGTGGAAAGAATACATTGAGTTTCCTTCCTCAGAGTGTATATAATGATTTATTTATTTATTTATTTATTTATTTATTTATGGGAGAGTACAAATGGGGGAAGGGCAGAGAGAAGGGGACAGAGGATCTGAAGTGGGCTCTGCACTGAGAGGCTGACAGCAGCAGCTTGATGTGGAGCTTGAACTCACAACCCCGAGATCATGACCTGACCCAAAGTCCAATGCTCAACTGACTGAGCCACCCAGATGCCCCCATGCATAATGTTTTTAAGAGTTGGAACCATATTTTTATTAGGCTCCTTATCGCTACACTGCCCCCGACCCATGTTTTTACTTCATTTGACTAGAGCTTAATTTGATTTCAATAGAAGTGAGTGAAATTCTGTCAGACTAGGTACGACCCAGAGGAAAACTTCCTAAGAATTGCATGTTCTTTTCTGTGTTTATAATAAACAAGGTTTTACTATAGTCTCAGACACATTCTAAAACAATTTCCACAAATAATACCAAGCAGTGTATTTAAGGGTTTAAACTCAAATTCTTTTTATGGTTGAAGAGCTAATTACCACAAAATGGCCTACCATACATGTGATGGTTGATTTTATGTGTCACTTGAATGGGTCACAAGGTGCCCTGATATTTGGTTAAACATTATTCCTAGTGCGTGTATGAGAGTGTTTTGGGAAGAGATTAACAATTGAATTGGTAGACTGAGTCCAACAGATTGCCATCTGCAATGTCAGAGGCCTCATCCAATTCATTAAAGGCTGAGTAAGAGGGGATTCACTCACAGTCAGCCTGACCGGTTTTGAGCTGAAATGTGGGTTTTCTCCTACCTTTGGGGGACCTGGACTCAGAGTAGAACTTAGAGCATTGGTTCTCCTGGTTCTCCTGGTTCTCAGGCCTTCAAACTCAGACAGGAATTTAGGAATTTACACCATCAAGCTCTCCTTCTCAGGTTTGTGACTCGGATTATAACTATATCATGAGCTCTCCCAGGGCTGCAGACTGCCAACTGCAGATCTCAAGACTTCTCAACCTCCATAATGATGTGAGCCAATTACTTATAATAATTTTCTTCATATATATATATATATATATATATACACACATTTATATATATAGGTTCATATATATATATATACACATATATGTATACATATGGTTCATATACATATATATAGGTTCATATATGTATAGGTTCCTATACATATATATGTGTGTATATATATGTATATATATATGTATATATGTATATATATGTGTATATGTACATATGTATACATATATGTATATATGTATATACATATATGTATATGTATATATGTATATATATACACACACATATATAAAGGTTACTCTAGCGTCAGTGTAAACAAGTGATAAGTAAGTCACAGCACACATTGAAATTCTCTGTTCAATTTTATTTTTCACTTTCCTCAGGATGCTTAAAAGATAGGAGTTTAACTGTCGTCCAGAGAGTTTGTCTTCAACAGGAGAAAAGTGAGATGACTTCCACATAAGGAGCCCAGTAGCTAAAAAAAACAATTGAGTTAACTCTGATATCCTTGGTGTGCTAGAAGAATCTTACTGTAAATATCAAGAAACTTAAAAAAAAAATCCTACTCTTTTTCTTATCTAATTCCTGTCACAGCTTTTTCTACACAGAGATGTGTGCCTAAAATGCTTTATACAACATTCCAGGTCATATGATTTATTTCTTTCTTAAAAATAAAAAAAAAAACAAATGAATATTACTTGACATATTCTACTTTACTTCATGGAGGAAGAGAGTATGCCCCATCCTATACTATCTAAAGATGAAATGCTGAACTTTGTTGAGGCAAAAAAAGCCACTTTTTGAGATCTTCACAACATGTAATTGTTCTACTTATTCTATGTTTGCTTTGTAACTTAGCCAATATCTTTATCTGAGCAATAGTACTGCTAGGACTAAAGGTTTTGGGTTGCATTTGTGCATCTTATTTTGTGCAATGTCTTGTATGCTCATTGGATTAGTTTTCTAGGGATGGGACAACAAATTACCACAAACTTGGTAGCTTAAAACAACAGAAATTTATTCTCTCACTGTTATAGTGGCTAAAAAGTCTGGCAAGAGGGTCTGAGGGAGAACTCCTTTCTATGACTGTCTCCCAGCTTCTAGTGGCTTCCTGAAATCCTTGGCATTCCTTGGCTTGTAGTTCCATCACTCCAATCTCTTCCTTCATCTTCATGTGGCCCTCTTCTCTGTGTCTCTGTGACAAATATCTCTTTCCTTTCTCTTATAAGGTCATTGGATTTAGAGTCCTTCCAAGATGATATAGAGATCCTTAATTTAATTATATCTGTAAAGACCCTATTTCCAAATAAGGTCATATTCACAGGTACTGGAAATTAGGACTTAGACATATTTCTTGAGGAACTATATTCATGCAAGGATAATGTTTAATTATTCTTTGGTGTTGCTGTTCATGAAAATGTGACAAAAGAGAAATTGAAATTAAAATGTAACAAAATGTTAATCAGAGGCTTTATGCTTCTTGCAAAGTTGGAATAATAAGAATCAAGCTAATCCTTCTACATTAAAGAAACTGCAAAATGGGTAAAATATATGAAACACTGGACCATAGGCAGGACAGGACTATGATCCCTGTTAGAAGGAGAAACAAGTTGAGCCCTATTATTTTTCAATTTTACTGCCTAGGTAGAGTTTACAGGCTGCAGTGCAGTAAGGGAAACACAAATAGAGCCCAGAAGCCTTCCTGAGTTGAGTAGATAGTAATAAGAATTTGGGAAGATCAAGGCAGGTAGAATGTATGTATATATAGTTGGAGATTTAGAAAAAGAGTGAGGGGATGGAGAATCAAAGCAAGTTAAAAACTTATAAGAAATAGAATAAATAATAGAGAAGAACACAAATCAATGAAATAGGAAAGAAAAACATAATAGAGAAAACTCAACTAAATCTAGAGCTAATTTGTTGAACAGATTAATAAAACTGATGAACTTTTAGCTAGAATGTTCATAAATAGAAAAGAAGAAAAAAATTACCAATATTAGGAATGAGAAAGGAACATCACTACAGATCCTACAGATATGAAAAGGAGAATAAAGAAATATTACAGGGGCACCTGGGTGGCTCAGTCAGGTAAGCATCCAACTCTTGATTTCACCTCAGGTCATGATCTCGTGGTTTGTGAGATTGAACCCCACATGGGGCTCTGTGCTGACAGCGTGGAGGCTGCTTGGGATTCTTTCTCTACCACTCTCTCTGCTCCTCCCCTCCTCATGCTCTCTCTCTCTCTCTCAAAATAAGTAAACATTAAAAAATATTATAAACAATATTGTGCCAATAACGTCTCCATGTTCACGAAATGAGTAAATTCATTGGAAGACATAAATTAAGAAAATTCACTCAAGAGGAAATAGATGACCTGAATCACCCTATATATGTTAAAGAAAGCAAGGCCTAGATAGCTTTACTTTTGAATTCTACCAAACATTCAAGGAAAAATAGTATCAATTCTTAGTAAATGTTTCAAAGCTACTACCCTGATATTACATATCCCTCATGAACACAAAGACAAATTAAATCCAGCAATATATAGAAAGGCTAATAAACAGATCATGACCTAGTAGTGTCTACCACAGGAATGCAAAATTAGTTTAATATTTGAAAATCAATCAGTGTAATTCACCATGTTAACAGAACAAAAAGAAAAAGCATGATCATCTCAAAAGATGCAATTCCCCCCCCCCCACAAAATATAGTATCATTCCTTGATAAAAAAAACTCTCAAGAAACTTCAAACAGAAGGTAATTTCCACAACCTGATAAAGAGCATCTGGGAAAAAAACATACAGCTTATATTATATTTAATGGTGAAAGATTGAATGCTTTTCCCCTAAGATTGGAAGTGAGATCAGGGTGTCCCATTTTACCACTTCTTTTCAAAATACGGCAGAGGTCATAGCTAGGCCCACAAAGCAATGAAAAGAGATGAATGGCACCTGGATTGAAAAATAAGAAGTAAAACTCTTTATTTGCTGACATCCTGACTGTCCACATAGCAAATCCTAAGAAATCCATAAGAAACCTATTAGAGCTAAGAGCTGAGTTCAGCAAAGATGCAAGATACAATCTGTACTCTTTATTTATTTTTTAAATTTTTTTAAATTTAATGTTTTTATTTATTTTTGAGAGAGCGATAGAGTACGAGCAGGGGTGGGGCAGGGAGAGGGAGACACAGAATTTGAAGCAGGCTTCAGGCTTTGAGCTGTCAGCACAGAGCCAGATGTGAGGCTTGAACTTGTGAACAGCAAGATCATGACCTGAGCCAGGATGGATGCTTAACTGACTGAGCCACCCAGGTGCCCCTAATCTGTGCTCTTTAAAAAAAAATATCAAAATAAAAAAGCTTTCTTATAATTCTCTTGGTTTCACCATGAGCAATTAATTTGGTTAAGGGCTCATTTTAAGGATTATCTTTCATGATCGGTTCCCTTTACTGTATTCCCTCAAAGTACCCCCAAATTTTCCTTCACAGCCCTCGAAGATTTTTACCTGATTTCTTAGGATTTTCTGATTAAGTTCCATGGCTGCTTTATTGATGTGTTTCAATGCCTAGCCTGTGCCTCAGCTGCAAGGAAACCACTCACTACATATTTAAGGTATGATTCAGTAAATTTACTAAGAATGTGTTTTAGAAGAATCATTGGCTAATAAATTTTGGACTGTAAATTAAAGATATTCTTCAGGGTACAATGCAAAAAAGTTATTTTTTTTTTCTTGTGTGCCATGCATTGTGCTAGGTCCTTGAGGTATAAAGATAGAACAACTGCTCTCAAGGAGTTCACAGTAATTTTAGCCATCACATGCATATAAAGCCAATATAATTCTCAAATATTTTTGGAGGAAAGGGAGACAATATAGCCTTCTCTGTTGGAAAGAATTACTTGAGTAGAGTTTTATAAATCAAAACCTTATGGTGTGTATGAAAGATTTATAGACTTTTATTAATGTGAGGTATAAATGAATTAGAAACAGTGCTTATAAGACCCTGTTGGTAAGAGAAAAAATACAGTCAGTGTCTTAGAAGGTTCTTCAGAAGATCATATGAATGCTTTAAGTTAGGCTCTAGTTTACAGCCTACTGTTTCTATCCTAGAAACTATTCTCATCCACCTCTCCTCTTCATTTCAGTGATTTATTTCATTAGGACTTGTTGGAAATTCTCCATGTTGAAATTGGGATTTTTGAGTGTGTGTGTTTGTTTTCATGGGATTTTGTCAACATGAATTATGTCAGAGATTTTGTTACTGGAGAAAGATATTATTAACCTGAAGAATCTGAGTGAAAACAGACTTGACCACCAACCTCAGAGATAATTTATGTGGAAGGTAAGTGGTTTGACCCAAAAAAGAAAAATAATATAATGCTCATTTATTATTACCATTTTTTGCCAAATAATTCCATTTAAACAGATTGGTTTTATGCATTTTATTTTTTTCTCCTAAAAGTCTGCACAAAATTAAATGGATACTTATCTTTAAATTTTCTCTCTCTTTTTAGGAAGGAAAGACAGAATTTTGTTTTACTTTTTAATAACCTAGTTCTTTGAAATCTTTTAAAGAGTAAAGTATAAGTCACAAATTCAAAAATTTTGGAGTACAAGTATGATAAGAATCACCAGGAGTATTTGTAAAAATGCAAATTCACACTTTCCAGCCCTGGAGATTATAATCCATTTAGTAGTTGTAGGAAATCCAAGATACACTTTTTTTCAACATGTAGAAAAGGTAGGTGATCTAGTTTAAGCAGCTTAATATTTTACATCCCCTCAAAAATAAACATTATACACTGAAGATGGATTCAAAGAGTAATTGAGTATTTTTCTTAACTATACTATTAATTTAAAACTGAATTTCTGGAACAAGACACATCACATACTTAAATATAACAATTCCAAATGTTAATCATTTTTGTTTTAGTTGTTATTTTGAATACACATGTATGCTTTTTTCCACTAGGGAAAATAATTGAGAATGAATTATAATTGTTTTAGATCATAAAAGTAGATTAAAAATGGCTGTAAGATAAAAGAAATCAGACACAAAAGTGTACATACTATATAATCCCATTTATATGAAATTTTAGAACAGGTAAAAGTAATTCAGAATGACAGAAAATAAATTGGTAGCCGGGGTATGGGGATTAACTACAAAGGGGCATAAGGGAACTTTATGGGTTGCTGGCAATGTTCTGTATCTAGGTTGTAGTGGTTATTACGTGAGTGTATATATTTGCTCATAACACTTCCACTTAAGCATTTTATTGGATGCAAACTATACCTCGTTAAAGTTGATTAAAATAGGCTATATTTGTGAGATTTTTTTTTAATGAGGGTAAATTTCTGAATCAAGTGTTTTAGGTAGCTCACATAATCTCCAGCAGGACCATAAAATTGACCTTGGAGGCTACATAATCAGGAATGTCACATCCTACTGCAAGGAATTCTAGAAAAGTGAGTTTCTGGATTCGACCTTTAGAAGGTGGGATTTTTTAAGTTGGGTAATTTTCCAACTTTGTCTTGAACCCTGTCTTCTTTATTTGTGTGCATGTGTGTGTGCATGCTTTCTTTGAAATTTAAAAACATTAAAAAAAATAAAGAGGAACATAACATTCATCCATATTCTCTTTATCTAGACTTAATTACTTTAACATTTAGACACATGCTCTGAGCTCTTTTGCTGTTGATTCTTTAACACATATTAAAGAACCAATGTATGAATTCATTGCCATAAAAATTAGAGAATTACAGATAATGCTCAAGCTGACATTAACCCCAGAGTTGCCATTTTGATCTCATTTACCCTCACTAGAAGCAAACATTAGTATGAGTTTTGTGTATTTTTTCTAACTTTTTGCATATATAGGCATGCATAGAAAAATATATATATTACTTTGATTTTTGAAAATGTACCTAAATGGTATCATGCTGTGCACATGGTTCTAGAACTTGCCTTTTTAACTCAATGTGTTTTTCAGTTCTACCAATATTGATACATATAGGTTTAGTGGTTAGCAACTCTAAGTGCAAATAAATGAGCACAACAGGAACAAATGTAGATTTGGTAGCTCAGGAGAAATACTGTACTATTAACTCCATAAAACTCATTAGGAATTTTTAGGAATTAGGAGTTTTTATTCTGCTAAGAAAAAATTTTAATAATCTGGATGCCAGCCTCACTGGTCTCCTACTTCCCTACTTCAGGTAGTACCTTCTCTCTACACAGAGACAGCCAAGCAATAAAGAGTTAAAACACAACAATCTGACCATACTAGATAAGAAAAAATAAAGCTGCAAAACTTGGAGAGAGACATTAACATCCTAAGTTGAGCGAAGAAAGTGTAGAATTGGCAATTGCCTGTTTATTTATTATTATTTTTAATGGTTATATATTTATTATTTAATGTTTATTATTATTTTCATTATTTATTATTTAATGTTTATTATTTATTTATTTTAATGTTTATTTTATTATTTTTAAATGTTTATTTATTAAGTAATTTAATGTTTATTTATTTTTAAATGTTTATTGATTATTTTGGGTGCAAGCATAGGAGGGGCAGAGAAAAAGGGACAGAGAGAATCCCAAGCAGACTCTACACTCAGCACGGAGCCCCACAGCAGGGGCTGATCTCACCACCATGAGATCATAATCTGAGCCTAAATCAAGAGTTGAACGCTTAACCAACTGAGCCACCCAGGTTCCCCAGTAGTTGCCTATTTAGACTAACCTGTATACAATGAGTTTTTGTATGGTAATTATTTTGAAAAGCTTATTTTTCCCCACACTACTCTAACACTAAAGGCATTGTATGGTAGCAGAAACTATATAGTGGTAATAAGATTAAAAAAATATTTTTCTTCTGCAATTGTTTAATTTCACATTTAAAACTCTGCATATAAATTGGCAATCTCAACTAAAGAATAATTATGTTAATTTATATTTAAAGTTATCAACATAATTAATGGTATTTCAGGTTAAAGTTAAAATGAGTTTTGGTAAGGTGTGACAATTAAATAATTCAATGAAATCGAGACTCCAGTATCATTTTTAAAAGTGCACTCATAAAGAAGAATAAGTAGTTGTTTGGATGGGCTGGCGGTGAGGGCAATAGCTCTTACAAAATATTCCCCAATCTACAGACACATTTGCTTTCTCAAACAGCACATAATAATAATAACTAAGGATTATATAACGTTTGCCAAGTGCCAGACACTCATGAACACATGGTACAGATTTTAATTCACTTGAACCTTGCAACAATCATCATTATCACTATTTTCCATTTTACAGATGAGGAATCTGATACAGGAAGCTCAGGAACTTGTTCAAAGTCATACAATTAAGATGAAGAACAAGTGAGATTTAAACCCATTTGGGTTAGCTCTAGAGTGCATACACTTAAGTAGAATGCTATTCTGTCTCTTCTGAATACACACACACACACACACACACACATATGTATAAATAACATGTCCATTATTTTCTTTAACCTAATGGAAACCACCAGTTAAAACAGGAAGAAAGTCTCCAGTTTAAAGAGAATTTTACAGAAGTATATTTCAGAAAAAAATAATAAATTATACATACAAAGAAGATTTTGGTCCCTCTAAATTCTCATTCTGATAAGCTAGACCCTCACTACAGCAACTCTAGAATTCCCCCTACATACATACATATGTGTGTGCATTTATGTATGTGCACTTTTTGTTTGTATATGTATTATACATATAATCCCAACGGTGGGAAATTTTTCTTCTCTGAAGAGGATTTTATCTGGAGATAATCAAGAGCATTTTGAGCTAAGACCAGTGGGTGATGTAGAGTTGCGCAATATTAATTTGAAGTAAAAATAAGGTTGGGCTAAAAATAATGAAATGGCCTTTTTAACATTCAGTGACCAACCATGACATTTACTTTTTCTAGCAAAGGATCTAAATATCTTTGGAATTCCATTATAAGGTGGGTCTTCTATTTCTCTCCCCAACATTTTTCTTCCTCTCTTCATTAATGAGGGTAACATGTTGGAAACTTGGACATATACAAAATTCTTTGTGTATATGAACTCCACAGTTTTGTAGCTTATGCAACAAGCAGAAGTTGCCTTGCCCATTGAGTCCATATTGTGGTAAAAGGAGCACTCTAGTGCTGTGAGAATGCAGACATTGTAGTCACCCAGGAAAGTCTTCCCTTCATAAATAGTTCATTAGCAGATTTTTTCATTTTTACACTTGACTGAAACTTAGTTTTCTTTATTTTCACATTTGTGGGGAAAAAAATCATTTACCCAGTCCAAGACAAGTGGAGATCCATTTGCTGTATGAAAATGAACTCTGTCCTTGGCATATTTGTGGAGTTCCGTAGTGGTGTTCTCTTACCCACTGCTGCCATCTGCTGGTCTTATGCCTGTTAGATTTTAGAGTAAGCCGTGCATAATGCTCCAGTCAAGATGATGCAAAATGCAAATATCATCAATAGGTAGTTTTGTAGACCCTGAATAATAAAAAAATGTAACTGTAATTAAGAAAATTTGAATCAAACATGCAGAAAGCACAGACTCTTAAGATTGCTAGGGACCTTGCTAACTCTCTGCTCCAGCCACCTGCATGCTTTTTGCTCTTCCTCCAAGCAATCATTCAGATTCTCTTGAAAACCCACAAGAGCCTTGCTAATTCACCCACTCAGTAAATACATGTGGGCATCCACTTTGCATCAACATGTGCTGGAGTTAAAATGGTGAGAAAAATGTGCCCTTATGCAGATAATTATACAATATGGGAGGCAGAAGTTAATCACAGAAAAGAATGTTACAAAGTGAGAGGAATGTTAATAAGTAAACAAGCATGATTGTTTCTGAGGTGTGTTACAAAGGAATCTCAATGAGGCTGGTTTGGATGGTGGAGAAATTAAGCTTCTAACTGTAAGTATCAATTAATTGGGCAGGGAAACAGGTAGGGACTCCAGGTAGAAGGAATTTTATGTGCAAAGCTCTGTTGTATGAAAAAGTATGATACTTGCCAGGGAAAGAAAGTCAATGTGACCCATGCAATGAGTTAAGTGGATAAAAACCAGGTTGGAGGGCTATGGCCCAAACATACACGGGGCTCATAGGTCATGTACAGTTTGAGGTTTTATTTTTCCAAGTAATGGGAAGGCAAAGACATAGGCAGCTGGACATGGTGAAAAGATGGGATTCACATTTTATAAAGCCCACACTTATTTGCGGATGGTGAACAGATTGGAGGGGTCCAGAACGGATGCAAGGAGATCGTTAAGGAGGCAACTAGAGTCTGCTTGGGGACAGATGACGAGGTACAGATGGAGAGATAGAGCTCGATCTGAAGGGTGAGAAAGGAACAGAGAGACTAAGTTTGCCTTGCCCAGCTATGGGTAGGTCCACTGATCTTAAAGATGGGAAACACTGAGAACCACTTCCCAATGTGGCCAGTCCATCTCTGATTAACAAATATCTTTCTGTGTTAAGTAGAAATATTTTATTTACCATAAGTTCTATCTATATCCAGGGTTACAGATAGATTGATTCTAATCTCTCTCCCACAAGATAAACCCTGAAACATTAAAAAATAATTGTCTTATATTCCTGAAGCAATTTTTTTTCCTGATCAGTATTTTAGCTCCTTTGACCATTTTTCATATGAAATAGTTTCAAGCTTCCAGGCTATTCCCATCTGAATACTGGCCAGGCTGTCTGTATCCCACATTAAATATAAACCCTGGTGCTCTAAGGTAAGGTTTGAACATCACGAAGTAAAACAGGACCAGCACCTCCCTAACTGTAGATTTTCTGTCTATGTTTAGACACTTTATGTCTAAAGTGCACTAAAAGTGCACTAAAAGTGCATCTAAAAGTGCACTGAGATCTCCTGACAGTCAAATAATATAATATCATTATTAGCTCTTATTAGGATTAATGCTAATTAATACATAGCCAAAATTCCAAAAAGCGTATAGTCTCTTTCTTCAACCTAATAAAGAATTGGGAGAGAATGGATTAATTGACCTGTATTTGATGATGAGAGAAGTCTTTGTAAGTTGAGTTGGGGACAGCTGAATTTTCTGATTCACTGTGAGTAGGAATATTACCCAAAGTTCCTCTAATACAAGTTCCACGAATGAAAACAGCACCACAAAGCCTTGCTAAGTACAGAGGAGCTTATTAACACACACACACACACACACACACACACACACACACACGCACTCCTACTAAGACTTTAAGGTTCCCTGATATCTTGTCAGTGTTGAAGACTGCAACCTTTACCTAGATACCTGTACTGGTGGAGAGCAAGCACTCAATACCTATTCGTTCAAAGAATGAATACACTCAGGTGATTTCCAAATGTCATTTGTGAATTAAACAGTTGATAGAATTACTTAAGTAAGAAAAAACAACATACGGGGCCCTCACTTATTACCATTTTATAACCTGATTATGGGACTAAGCTCTCTGATTATTTGCTAAGCTCTCTCCTTTATTGTCTATGTAGACAGAAGAATAATGTTCTCAGAGAGTAAAATATTTTTCCCTTTAAGGTGAAGAATCTGCTCAAACTTCCCAGTCTCCTAGAGAAAAAGACCAATTATATTTGGACAACAGCAATTGTTTCCCTTCATCAAAGGTGAATATTAGCACTTAAAAGATCATGCTAACATTCTCCCCAAAGCAAAAAGGTTTTAACTTGGATTTCTGAAACAGTTACTAAGGTCACAAATCATCTCATCCTCTATCTGAGATTAGCTACTGACCTATAAATTGTTGTAGTGATAATCTCCTGTATTTCTGTAGACATTGTGGCTAATGTGTGTTTCTAAAAATAATAATTTATATCTGGCTTAAAATAGCTAAATATAAAATTCAAACAAATTTCAAACAAAACAAACTTCCCAAAGAGGAACAGATAGCAGATATAAAAGAACACTGGAAGTGGAAAATACCCAACTGGTGCCCTATGGCATTAAGATTAAATGAAATCATTAAACCCTTTAGCACAAAAAGTACTTGGATCTCAGATTAAGTTCTTACTCCTGCAGGTTGTAGACTTTCCAACATGTGTCTTTGAGTACTGCTTCGAGACATAATTGTGTTGATTTTGTTTTCCTCCAGGGTTTTATCTTGTTTCTAAGAAGAATAATGTTTAAAAATTCTGATAGGATTTTGGTGTCAGTGTTCAGTTGACAGCTCTTTCTTAAACTCGGTGGCATGTAAAGTATTTAAAACTTGCCTTTAAGCCACCCATTAAGAAGCAGTTAGGCACCTGCATTGAATGATAAGCCTCACTGGATACTTCTTAAATTTTGTTTGTAGACAGATTTATAAGTTCTTCTTCTGCTTTTTTTTTTTTTTAAATTCCCAGAAGGTCAATAAAAGTCACTCTCTGCTTTCATCTTGGCCCTCTCTCTCTTTATTTTTACATACATACTTGGCCAAACTCACTCTCAAAATTCCAGAGACAATTGCGTTGGAATTTTGTAGAAATCACACTGAATGTGAATTGGAAATAACTGTCTACTGACAGCAGTGAGCTGCTCCCTCAGGAATACGGTGAGCTTCCCCATTTGTTCTGATATTATGTTTTGTAGGAAGTTTTTGTGGGAAATTGAGTGGTTTTATAAATCTAGCATGTTTCTTGCTTATTATTTTCTTATCTTTTAATAATTTCTATAGTTTTCAATAATATTCATTTTCCACTTTTTAATCAGTTATTGGTATTAGAAAGCTATTGATTTTATATTTATCCTATATTTCAGCACATTACCAAATAATCTTATTGGATCTCAAGATTTTCAGCTGACTGGCTTGAATTTTTAACGAAGATAATGTTACATGCAAATGACAATTTTCTCATTTTCTTTCCTACATCTATGTTGCCTCTTTCTTAATTTTATTTTATCACACTGGCTAGGATCTTCAGAAAATATTGAATAACAACAATAATGGAGAAATCTTTTGACTTCCAACTTAAAGAGAAGACCTTTTGTTTTCAGCTTGATTGCGGTGTAATTGAGAGAGAACTTTTGTTTCACCTTAGCTATTTGTTTGCTATTGTTTTTTGACAGACAGCTTTCTCCTATTTGAACATTTTGAAGAGTTTTTTTTTCTTAATTAAAACCTGATTTTTAATTCTAGCACATGCCTTTTGAAAAAATATTATCACATAGCTTTTCTCTGTTTATCTAACATTATATTACAGTGATTAATTTACACATTATAAACTATCCTTGCACTCCAAAGTTAAGCCCTACTTGGCCATGGCTTTTCACTAAAAATTTGGTCTGAGCTGTCGTTTTAAAGGTGTCCATAAGCAACAAAAAAAGCTTTCTTTGAATGTCTTTTAGTTCTTTTTAGAGGACTAAGGAATTAACAGTAGGCTCAATGGTTAGGGTTTCTCTCTCCCAAGAGGTTCTTGTAACTCGAAAAGAAGATTTTTGATTCAGTTACATTATTACTGCAGTAGTAACTAAGGTAATTTCCAAATCCTTTATTTTAAATTTATTTTTGGTTTGTGCTTCTTTTTAACTATAACTGCAAATAAGCTATTCTCACTTGTGATTTTCTAAGGCTTCAGTATGTTATACTAGATAATAAACACCCAATTTTTAATAGAAATCATGGGGTACCTGGGTGGTTCAGTCGGTTGAGTGTCCGACTTCGGCTCAGGTCATGACCTCATAGTTCGTGAGTTTGAGCCCCGCGTCTGGCTCTGTGCTGACAGCTCAGAGCCTGGAGTCTGTCTTCAGATTCTGTGTCTCCCTCTCTCTGCCCCTTCCCCGCTCATGCTCTGTCTCTATCTCTCAAAAATGAATAAAAATGTTTTACAAAATTAAAAAAAATTAAAAATAAATAAATAGAAATCATTACCCTGATTGGGGCAGAGGAAATACTTGCAAAGAGATTACGACATGTTTTGGACATAGAACTACTTTTTGTGGAAATCAACCCTAACTAAAATAAATAAGAAATGTGTATGAAAGTAATTTATGGCTCTATAAATGTTTTAAGTTGTCTTATGCATTAAAAAAATAAGATATTGGTGCATATATTCCAAACAAATTTATTATTTTTTAAATTTGAGAATCTTGTACTGTCAAATTATGGTTTTCTAAATCAAAACATTTCATTTAAAATACAGGAAATGATATTTTATATCTAATATTGAATAATCAATCATTTTAAGGATCATCCAGGTAGATGGGTTGCCTTTTGGTTCCCAGATATTAGTGACATAAGATTGTCTTAGAACCAGAAATTATTTGTTATTATAGCTGCAGATTAAGATAGAAAATATTACGTCTATGATGCCTTGACAGAGTGTCTCTAATTTGTATAAATATTTTTTAGTAAAAGCTATTACAAAAATACTATTCACATATGTTCCTCAAATTAAGGTAAATGGGAAAAATTCTGAAAACAATTAAAAAGTATTTTTTTAAGATTTTATTTTTAAGGATTCTCTACACCCAACATGGGGCTTGAATTCATAAGTACAAAATCAAGAGTCACATGCTCCACTGACTAAGTCAACCAGGTGCTCCTACAACAATTTTTAATGCAAACAACACACACACACACACACACACACACACACACACACATCCTAGAAGTATTTAATAAATGCAATTTTAAATCACCATCATTTACACTTGAAAGAGAAGTGGTAATAGTCCCTTGCTACCCCACCATTTTCTTATAAAGTTGCTGGTTTGCTATGGAGCCTTTGAGAGACATGAGAACCAACAGAAAAATCTATTCCCAAGGTCCATTTGCCTCAGGGATATTTTAATCTTAGGATAAAAAAATCTTTCATCTTGTTTATCTGCCAGATTTTACATTAAGTAAAATTTCCTTCTCATCATATTTTATTGGTTATTTAACCAAAATCTCTTAAAGGAAAATAAAGTCAACTAAGGCATTTTTGGACTGGGGGTTGGGGTGGAGAGAAATATGTTTCATAATAATTATCACAGCTTTAGTATTTTCTTTCCTTGTTAGGGATGATAACATTTTGAACATCTTCACTTGTTAAATCCTTTCATGTGTTTTCTGCCCTGGGCTTAGGAGTCACATACAGTTTTCAGAAAAATAACAGAAACATAGTATTAAACATAGTATTAAATACCTTTCTTACCTGGACCTACCCCTGTTTTCTAAATCTGCCCTTTCTTGTACATACCTGTATTTCCTTAAACTTGAAGACACCCCACATTGCAGCTATAAATCCTGGACCCTTAAATAAAAAGAAAAGTTCTAATTAGATTAGTTATTTTTCTGTGACGTACTCTACACACAGTAAATTGGAGAGATGACCTTATGCTTTGAGTAACTTTTTGCCATGAAAACAACAATATTGTCAGCTTAAACTATTCATAATCTCAGCTCTAATTCAACATTAACCAAGGTAGCATTAGGTAAAAAATAAAGATTTTTTTGTTTCTTTATGATTTTCATATTTATTGTATTGATGCTGTAATATTTTGTGCCATGTAATACTTTTCTTTAATGTTATCTACTTATAATATTTTAATAAACTAATAGTTTATGTTTTTCTAACAAACTTAGGACAATAGAAATAGGATTAATAGAAGTAAGTGTAGGAACAACTGATAACTTTTTTGGGAATGAGGCAATCTCATAATTGAAGAAACTGTAGTATGTTCTCTGAGACCCAGCCAATAATGTACTTTAAAAAATTTCTTGTGGCGCCTGGGTGGCTCAGTCGGTTGAGCATCCGACTTCAGCTCAGGTCATGGTCTCACGGTTCGTGAGTTCAAGCCCTGCGTTGGGCTCTGTGCTGACAGCTCAGAGCCTGGAGCCTGCTTCCAATTCTGTGTCTCCCTTTCTCTCTGTCCCTCTCCACCCCACGCTCTCTTTCTCTCAAAAATAAATAAACGTTAAAAAAATTTTTTTTAAAAATTCTTAAACTGATACTATTGCACGGTGATGAACTAGGTCTAACATTAAATCCCAACGAATGCTAATGACAGTATTATGGAAAGATACAAAAGCCACGTGAAGATAAATAGCAATAGGTTTATTCAGACAGGAATAAAATAATATAGGAAAAGGAAATGAGAAGAAGTAAGGTAGAAAGGATGATACTGCAGTTTGAAACTTTTAGCTATTAAAGTTTGTTAACTTTTTATAGCTGAGAAGGAAAAAAAAATTGGAATTTGGTCTTTGTGGAAAAGGTGTATTGTATCAGCATTTTTAGGATTCCTTTTCAAGCTCTGCACAAACTCTGGAAGAGTTTCACATAAACAATTCCAACATGTTTTTCCCCTTCCACTACTCCAACCATCTACACGGCTGGGTCAGCAAAGTTGGACTCTACTCCCGGTATGTAAGCGAAGCAATAAAAATACTTTACTCTGTTTATCAGCATCTGGAAGGTTCAACATCAAAAGAGCCAGAGAACTAGGTCAAAGGAACTGTCTTTTATCAGTGACGTAAGGTCCTAAGCCTCAAAATCCAAATCAAACAAGAAGCATCTGCGTCCTTCAGGCAATTCCACACTGACTTGGGACAGGATAAGAGGAAACAATAGAATGGGGGATATAATATTAATGTTATCATGCCAATCGCTCAAGAATTTTATCCTCTCTAATCTGAAAATTTATATCCATTCAGAGAACATAATAGAAGACAATGCCAAAAGGTATCATTGCCCTTTGAGGCTTTTTGGGTGATGATTTCCTAAATATTAATTTAGACGTGGTCTAAGGGTTATTGTAGGGAGTGATGTGGTTATAGGAATGGTGCTTTGCTAAACGTAATGCAAGCACAGTTCAAAGTGTGGACATCTTCTTTGATTCAGGCAGAGGAGAGCCAGGTAGGAAGGAGTTTTGGATAAGAAATATAGCTGATTTTTTGGCAATTGGGATTGCATATTTTCCTTCCATAAAATGAATATAAATTGCACATTTGTAAATCAGCCTTTGAAAATGAGGTGAGCTTGAGCTATCTTCAGAAGCTGAGCTTCTGAATAAACTGATTCAGCTTTTAGATTTATCAGAGAAAATTTAGACCAGAGGGAACAAGCTTGCTCCTGCTACATGGGTTTTTTTCTTCTGTTTTCTTCCCTCCCACCTCCCTCTCTCTTTTCCTTTCTCCCTCCCTCCTTTCCTTCTTTCCTCCCTCCCTCCCTTCCTCCCTCTCTCCTTCCTTCCTCCTTCCTTCCTTCCTTCCTTCCTTCCTTCCTTCCTTCCTTCCCTCTTTCCTTTTTAATTATCATTTGCTAATAAATAACATAGAGGCTGCTTTCAAGAAACTCACAATCTAGTTACCAGTGAGTACATAACAGTGGAAATATACATACCTGGGAAGAACAGTGCTTCCGGAATTAAAAAAAAAGTGCTCTTTTGATAAAATAAAATTGATCATATTTATTATTGTTGAAGCTGGGTAATGGGTATGTTTGAAATTTTCCACTAAAAAAAGTTAACGTAAAAAAAATCTAGTTCTCCCAAGAAATGAAATAAAGAAAAATATGAGATCCTTGAGGAAAAGACTGAATCTTGTCTGCATGTGGAAAAGGTTGTTTTTGGCTAGAGTAATGAAAGTGAAACAAAACAAGAACCTAGTAGTAATGTTGCTCAATTCCCTCAACTCCCAGGAACACCTGTTTTCCCCAGGTAACAAACCCCAGGCACCAGAGGAAGCTCCACCTGGTGGGTGAGAAGACTTTGCTTATATCACGGTGATTCGAGAACAGTCCTTCAGACAGGTAAGTCTCCAAAAGCCACAGTGATTACTCCCACCGACCATCTGCCCATACCTCACCTACCTCAGCAATTTATTTCCACTGAATTAGGCTTTAATGTTTTGTCCTAAGTCTTTACCATAATTTAATACAAGAAAGAGTGATGGAAAAACCAAATCTCTGTCTACTGTAAATTTGTTTGAGGAATATTATTTATTGTTACTCAGTGTCCTCTGTAAAAGGCCCCATGTGATACATTCTATTAAGAATTTAGTGCCAGAAAATAAATGGTCTCTTCTGAGGAAATAATATGTTAAAAAGAATTAGCTACCCCATTAACTCCCTTTCGTAAGCACAGCGCAAAACTTGATGTTTAATCATATAACTCATCCAGAGACCGTAGTTTGCTTTAGCACTTCCTGAAAGCCTTCTTTAAAAAGTACCAGATGAAGTTCCACATGAGGAGTCTGAAGTACTTTCTGTCTCACAAGGTTTTCATGAGCTTCAAGTGCCAGAATATATGCAAGAGCATTTTTAATTTATAAACTGTCATCTAGAGATAAATATTGTTATAAACAGCAAATTACAATGTATCCAAAATAGCATTAGGTAAAATGACCGGACAAAAACTGCAAGGATATCAACGATTAATAAACCTACTAAAATGAGGTTAGCAATGTTCCCTTAGTGGTCAAGGACGTGAGACCAGAGGCTGCTGGTGAATCCACATGAAACTATTATACACATTGTACTCTTAAAAAAATCAAACTCCATGACAGTCCTCAGTGATTCACTAGGGTTGCTTCAGAAAAATCAGATTTACCTTTAAAAAACAAAACTGGGGAAAGACGAGTTAGCTACTTACAGCAGTGATTATTGGAAAACTGACCACAGCACTGAGAGAGTGGTTAGCTATGAACCAACAGCAGGTAGCTATTGCCCAAAGAGCTCCTGACAGGAAACCTGAAACACACACAAACAGTGCACACTTACAAGCCACGTTCCTCTCCTGAAAAATCCATGCTCTAGATACAGCAGGAATATTAAGTTGCTCATATCAACGCATTCCCATTGACATTGTCGGCCAACATGGATTTTTGAGCTGTGTTTTACGATAATTTTGGAAACCAAGTCATTTTTTTTTTTTGCTCTTGATGGCTGTGGGTATAATTATCAATTTTTTCACTTTCTTGACATTAAATAAAATACCCAATGTTGTGGTTGAGGTAAAGATTGGGTAGTGGAGAAGGACCAAGGGACGATACTGGATCTGAGCATGCTCTGTGAACACCATTTATGCTAAACTATAAACATAAAGATGCTTAGAGCTAAGGGTGAAAAAAAAAGCCTCCTAGAATTTGAAAGAAAATACCAGATATAAATTTCAGGATAGTTTAGCTAAGTGTTCAGTACATATCATATCATTTTTTATAATGGTATAGCAGCACACATTGACTTTACTGAATCAGGTATTCAAAATGAATCTCTGACATACGTTTTATTTTGTTCTTAAAAAAATTTTGCTTGTGGGCTTATGTCCCAAATTGCATTATGGCAAACTCTGAAATAAGTGAGAAATTATATGTATTTTTTACCACCAATGCCGAATGGATTAAGCCCAAAGCATGCGCATTCAACATATGCTTTTTTCAAACTCTAAAACGGCTTCTTATTATTTTTCAGAGAAAATGTTTGTTGACCTAAGTGACTACAAATTTCTATTTGTTGACACTTTAAAAAAATAGTCATAGGACTCTGACTTTTAATAAACATCCTGAGGTAATGAAGAAGAAATAATAAAGTCTGATGGTCAATTTACAAGATATTCTGGTGTAGGAAACCCTTAGATTCACTGCTCAAGTTTCAGGTTCTGTGATGACTAGTATTTCATATCCAGTTTCATGGCTTTTAAATCCTTCATATTTAGTTGTGAGTTGGGTCAAAGCAATTAGGGAATGAACATATACACAGACACACACAGGATGGCTTGGTTTCCAGACGACAATTAATCAAACTAAGTGAGTATACTCTCACAGAGTAAGATTTTTTATAGTAAATATTCTTACCTGGCAAGACTGCTTCAGGATATAGCTTAGGGTTATTTTTCATGGCTATACAGTAGGCGAAAAAGTAGACTGTACTTGTAAGAAAGATGCCGCTGAAGTGTGCAAAAACATAGTCTAAATCTGAAAATACATATTATAAAACTCTCAAATGTGTCATTCATTTCAAATATATTTAAGGTTCTAATAATAACACAAATCCACCAAAATTAACCTTAAAAGTAAACAGTCATTAATTATATTTTATTATCCTAGTTTTCTACATGCTGTTTATATGGAATTAAATTAACATATTTAAAACTTAGAAATATGAAGTGGTCAATTAGTTATTATAATCAAGTCTAAAAGACTTTTTTATGATTATCTTGGAAAGATAAATAAGAAACTATAAACATTATGTGAATACGATCTTCTTTTTAAGAATTGTATTCAGACTGGGGTGCCTAGGTGGCTCAGTCTGTTAAGCATCTGACTCTTGATTTTGGCTCCCATCATGACCTCATGGTACATGAGACTGAGCCCTGCCTTGGGCTCTATGTTGAGAGTGTGGAGCCTGCTTGGGATTCTCTCTCTCCCTGTCTCTCTGGCCCTCCCCTGCTCACACACGTGCTCTCTTTCTGTCTCTTTTAAAATAAATAAACATTAAAAAAAGAATAGTATTCAGACTTAATTTTTATCAATGGCTATAACAAATCTCCAGGTAGACTGTATTTGGGGGGTGTGTGTGAAAAAATTACGGGAGTGCTAATTTTATATGGTGACCAATTTGGAGACAAGCATCTCTCTTGCAGATGACGTTATATGGAAGGATATTCAGGAAGTTATCCCAAAGAGAGTTTTATTCAATTGTTTATTATAAATCTCATTACATTATGGTGGCCCAATATCTGAGAAACTGCAGTTCCACTGATTGTTTGATTAGGTTGTACTCTAGTCATACAGACGGGTGTACTATAATTTATTGGCTGGGAAGCACACATTGGATGTTCCTCTCAACTAAAATCTTGACAAAGATGAGCGGCCATGTTTTTTTTTTTTTTTTTTTTTCAACGTTTATTTATTTTTGGGACAGAGAGAGACAGGGCATGAACGGGGGAGGGGCAGAGAGAGAGGGAGACACAGAATCGGAAACAGGCTCCAGGCTCTGAGCCATCAGCGCAGAGCCTGACACGGGGCTCGAACCCACGGACCGCGAGATCGTGACCTGGCTGAAGTCGGACGCTTAACCGACTGCGCCACCCAGGCGCCCCTGAGAGGCCATGTTTAAGGAGAAAAGCTTGAACATCAAAGAGTTTGTCTATTCTTCTAAAATCTTAGACCCTAGTTCTGCATCAACACATCTATGGACCACCACAAGAGGCAACATAACACAGTTTTTAAAAGCACAGACCACCTGGGTGGGATCTTCAATCCACTACTTGCTAACTTTGAGACTCAGACAAATTACCTAATCTCTCTCTTAGTTTTCTTAACTGTAAAACAAGGATAATAATGGCATCTAACCCAAAGGTCACTATGAGGGTCAACTGAGTTATTATTGTAATGTGCTTGGAACAGTGTCTAGCACAGTTCACGTACTACTTATGTGTTCGTTAAATAAATGAAATAAAAAATTATACCTCCCTAGGATTATTTTTGAATAAATTGGAATAAGGTGTATTCCTACCAGACTACATTCAAATTGTCATAGGATAGATCCCTAAGAATTGATTGTACTATTTACATAAAGAGATTGTTGAGTACATTGTTTATTATGTCCCAGGACCAAGAACAACTGTACTCCTGGGTAATTAGTTCTTTTTATCTTGCATTCACTGATTTGTGGGACTGATCTGATTTCCCTTGTGTCTGTAAGAAACCTTAGAGCCAAATTTATGGTTCATTTCTAGCCAGTGTACAGATGTGTCACAGAGTTTAGACTCATTCCTGGTTCCGTTTTATTTTTTCACTCTTTTTTCTCCTTCTCTTTTAATTTATCCTATGTTACTCTATTTTTATTTTTTTTCCTTTACAAATGAAAAGAATAAAAACACCAAAAGTATGTATACACTCTTATAAAAAAGACAGAAGTTAGTAAAAGATCTGAGTGGTGTTCATGGGGCTGAATATAAAAAAGGAAGGAAGAAACAATGGTCTTCCTTCCTCACTCTATCCACTCAATTAACATTGTTCAAATACCAGCTTTTTTTATCAGTCTTTCCCTCATGACTTTTGCCCTTCAAATTTTCCCTTATCTGAACATAGATCACATTCATTTTCAGTACCATCTAATTTAGAACTTGATTACCCACAATCTCATTCTTTTATGATTTCATTGATGGAAACGATGCTGTAGCATAATGATAGGACTGCTGCAGTAGACACCCTTTCATCTCCTGATGAGTCTGTACAAGGTTATTTCATATAGTGTTAAGTTTATACCAGAGAGACTAATTCTATCACTAGAAACTGAGATAACTTGGGAGCCTATGTTGGGCTTTTCAATGCACTACTTTATGCTTTAAAAACAATATCCTCTAACGAGGCTATACTTTGACCTTTATTTCATTTTAAAGTGATATGTACCGCACTTCAGTTTTTTTCTTTTTAAGAGGAGAAGAGTACATATTTTCCCAGAGATTAACTAACTGGAAAATAATCTCCAAATCTTACTATAAAGCCAGGAACCATGTGTTAACATCCAAGTAGCTGATATAAATCTTGACTAAAGTTGATTATATTTATATTTGATGATCATGTGAAAATAATCAAACAGTCCTTTATTACTTTTAATCTATAGTGACCATTTACAATGCAAAATATCAAATCTATGTGCCAGGATTTACTATGTAATCACATTCTTTTTATATTCTTAAGTAGAAAAACAGGTATGGAGTTTATTTATAAAGTAAAATGTTTTACTCTTACCATACTGGCTTGCCCCTGTGTATATGCTATCATTTCTTTTGCTGTGGTCCTTTATATAAATGATTGGCACAAACGTAGACCCGTAGAGTATTCCAGATATCACTGCAAGACTGCAGCCCCTTAAAAAACAAATACATCACTGCTAATCTTGGCCCACAGCAGTATTTCTGACAAACACACAAATGGAATCATAATGAAAGCATGCTTCAGAGTATAAATCACAAGCAGTTAAGCAGAAATCACTCATCTATCTCAAGCTCTATGACTGTCAAAAGTCAAAGAAATACCCTGCAGGGTCAGAGCAGCATCAGGGCACAGACTGAAACTTTGGTCCCCCACTGTTTAATAGTGGACGTACACAATTTACAGAAGTTATAATGGATTATCATTGTAAATTGTCATTACATAGATAGGACGATTGCCATCATAATAAACTTGGCTCTCTAAATATGAACGATTTGTGAACTGATGCTGTGCCCTCTGCTTCTTTTTTAACCAATAACACCCAACACAGGGCTAGGATAGACAAAATACTAAATGCATGCTTGTTCAAAACAATGATGGAAATCCACAGACTTGCCTATGTCAACTATGCCTTAGTCAACTATGGCACGGTCAAGAAATGCTGATTTAATAAAATAATTTGGATATTTGCAATAAGACATTACTTTTTGTAAAAAGAGAATATTTCATCTTAGCACGGGGTTCATGTTGACTCCTCAGACTTGGGCCTTATTCACATGAAGCAAGTATTCCCAATAATCTTAAGGAGAGATGATTAATATTTTGGAACAATCCCTTTAAGTTAATACAAAGGATAATGGCATGAAACAGGAAAGTTTTACGCAAAAAAAAACACCCCAAAACCAAACAAACAACAAAGCCAAACAAACAAAAACCAAACCCATTTCTTTCCAAGCTTAGAAACATATTCTTAAAGTTTATTTTAATAGGAGCTCACAGGGCCAATCAGCTCTATCCACACTGGAAATCCCTGTGTCCTGGTGAAGCCTGGAGCACATAGTCCTGAAAGGGGTATCCCAGGCACAGACTGGACTAATAGATCAGGTCTAGCCAATAATGAGACAATCAAAAATGGTCAGAGAAAGACAGGTATCACATGATTTCACTCATATGTAGAATTTGGGAAACTTAGCAGATGATCATAGGGGAAGGGAAGGAAAAACAGAGAGAGAGGCAAACCATGAGAGATTCTTAAATATAGAGAACAAACTGAGGGTTGATGGGGGTGGGGGGCTAAATGGTGACGGGCATTAAGGAGGGCACTTATTGGAAGGAGCACTGGGTGTCATATGTATGTGGTGAATCACTGGGTTCAACTCCTTAAGCCAAGACTACACTGTATGTTAACTAACTTGAGAATTAAAAAATAAATATACATTAAAAATGGTTTTCTTAATCCCTTAAGAAGGGAGAAACTTTGTGAAAAAATGTGGTTTTTTTGAGAGACCAGTTTTACTTTGAAGCAAAAACAGCAACATGTTCATCTTCCAAAGCTTATTTGTGAGCTCATTCTTTCATTCACTCAATTGATTTAAACATTCATCAAGCATTTGTTATGCACCAGGCACTGCCTCTTTCCCACTGTGAGAATAGTGTACATACTAACAGAGGAAATGCTTTATATTCTTCAAGTGCTTATGTGTGTCACCAGAGAAGGTCCAAAACAGTCATTGACTGTAAATCGCAAGCTATATGCTTACACATTTTCACATTTCTCTGCAAATCCAAACACGTCCCACAAGAAACTCTAAAACACAGGGGCTGATGGTAAGCCAAACTCTCTCAGTCTTTATGATAGTGGGGGGTAGAAATACATGGACCCAGAGCATACTACTATATTTGAAAATGAATATCTTGAGATTATAAAATCATCTAGCACATGAGTGTAGGGACTTCCAGCGGACGGCAGGCCTCCTGGGCAGTGCAGTATTAGAGAAGTGATTGCCTAATTCGACTGTGATTGCTGAGAGCATATCGGTCACTCTGTGCTGTGGCCTATATTACCTCTTTTACTTTAGGCACAAAATTGTTGCAAAATGAGATTGCTTTAGTCAGCTTCTTATTGGCCAGAGATACTGCACTAGCTTAAGAATTCCATGAAACACTGAGATCAAGGACCTCTGTACCTAAAAACTCAGCAGAGGACAAGAAGGTCTCTCCACCATCAAACTACAGGAGTCAGAGCTTATGTTACCATTTTCTTCTTGAACTCAGATGAGTATCACTTCACTCCAGTAACCCTTGCTTTACCCAAATATGAAAGAGAATAACGGAACCTCTTCTTACACTATGCGCTGTTGCAGTGTAGAGAGTTTATCCACCCAGGAATAGTCACGACAGGGATCTTGAATTTTGTTGATCACCTATTGAAAATATTGGCATGAACCAAAACAAAAACAGCACTCCTTGATAATCACATTGGTGACAAAAAGATTTTCAGTGTTTTTCTCTTCTTTCCCAAACATACTTTAAAATATGAACAATTGACATTATGCATTCTGAGTCTGTGGATATCTCCAGACTCAAATGTTTCTGATTCTGTTCCTCTTTCATTCAGAATGGTTTGACAGTTGGCAACTTCTCTGTTTAAATTTTTTCAGTTTAATACATGGCTACTTTGATACACCTATCAAAAGCAACAGAAGTTAACAATGCTTGTGTTTCTTTTGCATATTTTAGTAATCTGTTAAAAAAATTAGAACCAAGGAAAACTCAGACTCTTCTACGGAATACCTAAGATTGATAGGCAGTTTTTGTTTTCGTTTTTGTTTTTGTTTTTTTAACTGAATTACTTAATAAAACATGTCCAGCCATGTTTCATGATTAGGTTAATATTCTGAGTCAATAAAAATTATAGGCAAATTTATAATATTTATAATATTGAATATGATCATCTTTGCCTTTCGGCTAAAGTTTACTTGATGTAATACTCTTACTGCTCTTGTAAGAGATAAGAAGTAAGATTTGAATTCTTTGTCATGTGTTAAGTCAAGTTTTCCTTTGGCAATACTGCTTTCTTTTGTGATGAGGAGTTCATAATGTATGGCTGTGTAATACCCAATCATGCTGCTTATGTATCTTTACACTTGGTTTGCTCATATCCCTCCATCTTGCTTAGGAAAATCTAAGGCAGTTAGCCTACAATTTATCTTGTACCAGGTGGCATTTCTTTTCTCGTTCTCTCCCTTGGCTTGAAGAGTGGTTTGAAGATTCAGGAGGTATCCGAATCCATAGGGTAGGCAAGGAACATGGGAATGCTCCTTCACTCAGTCCCAATTTGTCCCTTGTCTCTGTGACATTTTCCAGAATAGAGATGACTATGGGTTAGCAAATCTCTTTCCCTTATACTTCAGCTAATTATTAGTTAACTTTTCCAACCTAACTAAGGGTTCAGTCACCTTATTTGATGAGGGTTTTGATAGGGGAAGAGGGAAGAGAGAAGAAAATGTTAATTTTCAAGTAAGGAGTACAGGGAGCACCCTCAGGGAGGCAGTACGTCAGTGGGGGCGTGGGATTCCAGTTTCAGAGGGCATCTGGATAGCAATGGAGCCATGGCAGCTAGGAGAGATACTTGAAATAGAAAGGACTAGAGTCTGGGCTCATGGCAATGGGGGTTCGCCCTGAAGTCATTTCTGTGTATGTGGTCACTGGCACCTGTCTTCTGTCAGATCTCTTATAAATGTTGCCCCTATTTAATCTAGATTTGCTACTCCAGACTCATTTATGTTCTTCAAACTCAACCAGTGATTTGTTACATATTTATTGTCTTTATCTTTGAGTGGAAAAGGATGTGGCGAAAAGAGAAAAAGGAAGAAAATCAAGTCCTACTCCAACTTCCCTATGACTTGATTTATCCTTTCACTGGCTGCCTTTGATCTATTTCCCACTACTCTCTCAGGGCCTTACTTTCAGACCTCCTTCCTCTCTCTTACTAAAGTAACTTTCACATTCTTCTTCAGCCTTTAGGGTCTTCTTATTACAGAAATCCTTAAGCCATTCCAAAATATGGGCTTGTTTATACATCTCTCAGTTGGGATCTACCAATAATAGATAGAAGTAGGTCTCTGTGATTGGTGAAAAGCTTTCCTGTGGCAATCTTGATGGGTTGCTACCTAGACCTAACTATAATAAATATGTAATATGAAAACATATTTTAGACAGCCCGGATGAAGGAAAAAAAGAACTACTTTCCCATCTGTGTTTCAAATCTATGCACTTTCCTTTTACCTTAATTTTATGTTTCAAATCATATGGTTTTTCATATTCTACTCACATGCTCTGTCATTAACGGTGTGGTGTCCACAGAACTCGTGCTACTTGGTATTTCGCTTTTAATGAACAAAAATATGAAAGCACTGTAACAAAAGTAAATTTTAGTGATGGTTATCATAAGCCTGGTTCATATCAAACTGCCTGCATTTTATGAGAAAACAGCTTAAATCTAGTCCCGACGATATGATTACTTCCAAACTGCCTCTTCAGTGGCCCTGTCATTTCTCTAGAACCACCATTCTCTTTGACATCTCTCATTGTCCTTAATTGCAACAAGTTAGAGGCTTAACTTATAAGATTTCCCCTCAAATCAGATTTTTCTCTTGATTCTATTGTTTCAGCCAATAGCTGCATCTTTCTTTTAATTCTTACTTAACTCTGGAATCACATGGTAAAAAATTACCTTGAATGAAAACCACCTTGAATGACTATTTTGCACCTATGATGCCAACAAAACCCTAAAAGTTTAAGAGCATCCTCAGGTGGACAGACAATAGAAGACAACCACTGATGTGAGTGCAGAACTATACAACCCCCACTGAGGAGACTCTGGGGCCCTAGAACATGGTACATCCACACTCAGGTGAGGCCACCTTCATGGTTACACAATGGGATGCTACATGGCTACAAAAAAAGAAATGAGGCTGACCTCTGTGCTCTGATATGAAAAGATCTCCAGAGTATATTTTAAGAAATAAAACACACACACATAAGCCTGATGATTTTTTCCCGTTTAGCATTCTCTCATAATGCATTGTCTATTCACGTCCAGTATCTTTGTAACAAATGTTTCACTTAACATTGACTTTTGAACCATGCAAATAGGTTAAAATGTGTTAAAATACTGAATGAACTTCAGAAAATTGACACCTTTGGTATACTTTTGGCATTCCTTTAAGATTTTTTTATGTTTTTATTATTTTATTTATTTATTTATTTACTTTTGAGTGAGAGACAGAGTGCAAGTAGGGGAGGGGCAGACAGAGAGGGAGGCACAGAATTCGAAGCAGGCTCCAGGCTCTGAGCTGTCAGCACAGTGCCTGATGTGGGGCTTGAACTCATGGACTGTGAGATCATGACTTGAGCTGAAGTCCGACGTTTAACCGACTGAGCCACCCAGATGCCCCTTGGCATTCCTTTTAAAAACATGCTTGCATTGTTCAAAAGTTAAGACAAGATAAGCTTTCAAAGTACATATGATGCTGAAATAGTGTAGGTAGCTAAGTGCACAATAGTGCATATAATGTGTTATTTTTTAAATACAAATTAAAATTTCTTAGTTTCCTTAGTTCAGTCTCTCACATGCTTTAAAATCTTGAATGGTTCCATATTCTTTTCTATTGCAAATTTAACTTTCCTTTTTGAATTTTATTACTCTCTGCATTATGTTCCTTACAACCTACTTGACATAGTTCTCCACATGGACTTTCATCCCTGACTGGTCCCTGTTTCAGCTTCTCTTTCACCCTCTCCAACCACCTGCTCCTGCTTGTGTTTCTTCCTTAGCTAGACACACCATGAACTCCCCTTTTCTTATCCAAACTAAAGAAGAATTGAAGTGCTGAACTTGAGAAGAACCCTCCTCCCTCCCAGCTCAGTCCTCACAGAATCTTCCTTTTCTCTGAATCCCCACAACACTAAGGATAGTCATCACATAATCCAGACCATTTACCACAAGTTCTTGTAAACTTTTTTCTCTACAGGTTTTCTAATTCAATGGAAGATATGATATCCTTCAAAGTTCTCAAAGTACTTAACACTCAGTAAAAATGAATGCATAAAACCTAATTAAATGTGTATTTCTTAGTTAAACATGTGCTTACATACATGTTAATTTGCAAAGCTATCATTAGACATTTCAACTGCATTTTCCTCACAAAGTTACAGTAAAAACCCTCTACTTTGTATCGACCAGTGTGTCTTCGTAATAACAATACAGGATGGTAGAAATACTTGAAGGGTACCAATGAAAGTCTTCGAGTGTTTCTTCAAACAACTGTACGACTCGGCAACAAATCCGTTAGCCTCTCTGACCCTCAGCTTTTTTTAATCTAAGGAAATGGGGATGTACCCATTTTTTCATCTAAGGAAATGGGGGTATACCCACTTAATTCTTTATAGAAAAGAATTCATAAAATTTTCAGTGTACTTTTTGGAACATGGTAAAATCTCAAAACAGGTTAGTAAATAAAGAGTCTATTGGATGGAAGAGGGAGTTTTGATCATGAGAAAAAGAAATCAAGACTAAGCAATCAGTGGTTCTTAGATTGTGTGAGCAGTGTTTGTCATAAAATAGGTAAGTCATCTCGATTAGATCAAGAGGGGGTACAGGGCACTAAATTAAGACAAGGTAATGACATTTAATTTATGTATGTGAACATAAAACCAAATAGATCACAAGGTCTTTTGGGCTACAGACTTACAGAACTTGGTACAGTGTGTCAGACACAAAGTTTCACGATAAAGTCTATGAATATTGTCAAAAGCATGGGAAAAAAATCAATATGTTTTACCTAAGGGTGCTTCTCTAAATTTTCAACCTTTCCAGTCTCCCTAGATTTGTGACCCTATACATCTTACTATTAGTAAAACTGGTGTATTTGTTTTTACACTCACAACTGAATTCAACAAACCTTTATTGAGCAGCTATTAAGTGTCAAGCGCTGTGGCAAAGTCTAATGGTGATGGTGGGAGAGATGGTATAACAGAAAATAACAGACTTTGCCCTTCAGGATCTCGAAGTTAAAGGATAAAGGAACTGTATGAATATAAAACAGACCCTGAGAATTTCTGTAATAGAAGAAATACAAAATGCAGTGGAAATTTAGGAATGACTCATTTGAATTAGGAAGAAATCAAGAAAACACATAAGATGGAAAATCTCCATTGATGTGTAAAGGTGGCCACAGAGGCTGAGGAAAGGGTCTTAGGGCTGAGGGAAATGTCTGCAGCATGTTGTGCTAAATAATCCTGACTCAATGACTTGACAATACAGGGACAAGGCTGATCTAAGAAGAAGGGTTGAATCTGTAACTGTGGAGGACATGCCAGATTAAGGAGACAGATTTATTCTGAATCCAATGGGGAGTCTTCCAAGGTTCTTAACCAGAAGAATGATGACTGATTTGATAGCAGATACGAGCAAGTTAATCCGGCAATAGGAAAAACTGGAGTTAGGGAAAGTAGATGTGAGAGATTTTTATAATCATATATAGGTGGATATATCATAGGGAATTGGTGGAATGGAGAAGAAGAGCCTGTGAAACATTAAGAAAAAATTTTGCAGCAGGATTAGATACAGGATGGGGTATGAAAGGAAAAAAACTCAAGATGACTAAGGTTTTGAATTTGAATAACTGTGGCTAATACATTCTGCAAGAGGGGAAACACAGGAAGAGGAAAGAGTCTGCAGGGAAGGGTAGAAAAAGAAAAGCAATTCTGACTGCGAAATACTGAAGGCAGAGAGAAAAGAACTAAAAGTGTAGTGTTTGTGGAAGGCTGACCATGTGCCTGACCCACCAGGGTCCTCTTCCGTGCCTTATCTCACTTCAGATTGGGTGCGAGGTGCCTGGGGGGCATCTATGTAGAGATAGAGATGTATAGCTTGGTCCGTAGTTAGATATAAGGACTGTGGCTCTGAAGAAAAGTAATGGCCAGAAACAAAAATTGGATTTCCTCACAACACGACTCTCCAGGATAAGCAAGTTAAGTGAGAAAAAAACGGGGAACAGACTCAAGGATAATCCAAAGCATTTTTTAATTGGAAAGGAAATCTGCTTTTTTATGAACTCTGACTTCTGGATCTTCATTAAAGTTTAAGAGAACATTGTTTCTTAGTTTCAGCTCTACTCCCATCACCCACCCTTATATATTCTCTCCTGAACCATGGATACTAGAAGGCTGAAAACTGTATCTTCCCAAACTGTATTAGCAGTTAGGTTTGCCAGGGGGAGGCATACAGATAGGCTTAAAGGTTGGGGGAAGCCATTTTGTTTTGATGGTGGCTCTGGTGGTTTCAGGAGCAGTGGTAACTCAGGGCAGAGGTAACCGTATTGATTGGAGAGTGAGCCCCAGGGCTTTGGGAAGAGCCCCTTCTCCTTCTGCTTCACTGGGCCTTATCACAATTTTGTAAAAAAATTCCCTGTGTGAAATCCTCTGCTGTTTAAAATACACAGAGTGGTTTTGGTTGTAGAACCTGACTGATACTTACCTTACATATAGGAAAAATGTAAGGTTGGAAATCATCTAACCAATCCTTTAAAAACTGGACTGTATAGACAATAGGAGCAATGGCTTCAGTTTTAAAAAGAAAAGCAATATCCCAGACAAATGTGACTGCATTCCAAATTTCCTTATACTGGCCATGAAACTCCAAGATTTTTCAGTGGGTGCCCTTTGAACAAACTGATTTAACTGAGTTAAAATGATGAAATGAAAGTTTCCAGAAGGGCTGCTTGGTAAAGAAACATAGAAGGGAGCTGGAATGCACTGCAGGAAGAGAGCATTACATTTCTGTACCACAGACCAAGCTTCAAACCAAGCTGCGTGATTCCCCAGGTGCACTGACTAGTTTACCACAGAGCTGAACAACACATGCCCACGGGGAAAACAGTAATTGAACATGAACTAGTTATTAATAAAAGTGTGATTATTATAATAAAAATTACCCAATTTATAGAGGATTAGCCATGTGCCTAGCAATATACAAAGCACGTAACATATTTCTATTCATTTCCTCTTCAACATATCTGACAAAGCTGGCACAATTATTATCCCCACTTTAACACCAGATGAAGAAACCAAGGCTTGGAGAAATTAAGAGATTTGCCCAAGGTCATACGTGTAGAAGTGGTAGAACATGAATAATTTGCAATTTTAGAGAATGTGCACTTTCTAAAGAAAGAAGAAACATGGAGAGAAACAATGCCTGACGGACTGAGTAAATTGGCCTGAAATTACCATTAAGTCAAACCTAAGGCCCGCTGCATTACAATTTGGGGGTGTAAAGAAATTGTTTTTGAGAGAGATATTCAAAGCTAGTATGCTGTATGAATTGTGCAAAATGCATAAAATCACCTCTAGCCAAAAATGTCAGGAATCTGCTATTTTAGAATAATCTATGTTATTTCTTCTCCAATTGGCCTGGAACCACTCTCTTAGGCAACATTTCAATGACAAAGAGATTGTTCCTGAATGTGGCTGGGGAAAAGCCATCATTGCAGGAGGAAGACAAATATAGTGTTCTGTCCCTGAAGAATAAAAAAGTACTAAAATCTTTCCAGGCAGTGCCATCCATTACGTGAAGCACTGACAGGGTATATAAATGGAGTCGAGAAAGGAAAGGGGACTGAATTTAAGGTGACCTAATTCCTGTTGGAGTTTTATTGATTGACCACTGCCATATAGAGATTTAAAGTCATTTTCATCCTCATTCATATAGTGCATACCACTAGATACAGATACATCCAAAAATACATATTTATATGAGTATGTGTTTTCATACATGAGACAGTAGTTATCTAACTGGGGTAAGAAGAAATTAGGTGGCAGGAATGTGGAAACTCTGTGGCAAAGAGTAAGTAAGTAATGCTAAGAGGAGAGAATCAATGACTATTCCAGGGGCATCATAACATTTATTAATATAGTATTTAAAAAAAATTTTAATGTTTGTTTATTTTTGAGAGAGAGAGCAACAGAGTGTGAGTGGGGGAGGGGCAGAGAGAGAGGGAGACACAGAATCTGAAAGAGGCTCCAGGCTCTGAGCTGTCAGCACAGAGCGTGACGCGGGGCTCGAACCGAACCCATGAACCGTGAGATCATGACCTGAGCTGAAGTCGGACGCTTAACTGACTGAGCCACCCAGGCACACCTATATAGTATTTTTTAGTTTGCAAAATAATGTGCCATTTGATTCTAATTCATGAGCTATGTACTGTGATTTTTCTAAAAAGTCACAGATAATGAAAATGAGCTTCAAAGCAGCTGATTTTCCTGAAGTCTCAGAGCTTTTGAGAACTAAAACGGGGCCTGTGACCCCAGACCTGACCCTTTTTGTCCTCAAAATATGTGAACGTAGATAAAGAATCTGAGGACAAATCATGTCACTTTTATGAAACACAGGCTTAAAAAAATGTAAACACACTGAGATCTCTGAAAGATATTCTAGATGTCTGGAAGAACAGTTAAATTAGAAATGACTGTATACCTTACTACCGATAATCCAGCTCCAATGTAATTTAGCACTGGTTTTGACA
This sequence comes from Acinonyx jubatus, assembly GCF_027475565.1. Lineage (NCBI taxonomy): Eukaryota > Metazoa > Chordata > Mammalia > Carnivora > Felidae > Acinonyx > Acinonyx jubatus. The sequence continues at coordinate 67,954,217 of NC_069382.1, forward strand.
CTTCTTCTGCATCCATTCCAAACCAGCCAAACCTAGAATTGAGAAAGTTACATCACATTTTTTTGAAAATGTGTTCATCATAGTGTTTAAGAGCATGGACTCAGGGTCAGATTCCTGGATTCAAATCCTAAATCCCTCTCTTACTAACTGTGACTTGAGTAAGTTAACTATGTTTACTGTGCTCAATTCCCCATGTTTAAAATGGGGTACCCATATGGTCGGTATAATTATTATACATATACCTTCCTTCATATGAAGATTCAGTGAGTTAGTATATGTAAATTTGGATGTTCTTTTCTTATTAAGACTAAGGAAGAAGGAAGACAAAATAAATGATTGAGTAATTGAATGCCGATTCATTGGCTGCAATTTTGTATAGGGTTTATTGAAACAGACTTTTTTTTTCAATATATGAAAATTGTTTTCCATACAACACCCAGTGCTCATCCCAAAAGGTGCCCTCCTCAATACCCATCACCCACCCTCCCCTCCCTCCTACCCCCCATCAACCCTCAATTTGTTCTCAGTTTTTATGAAACAGACTTTTAAATAACTGCTTGGTTAAAGATCACTCCTTTTTGGCATCACCTTAATTTTTTTTTTTTTTTTCATGGCTTGACTTTATAGCGATGATTACCAACAATCACTGTGAACCATTCAGGGCAAGAGTGAAAGAGGCAATAACAAAAAGCAAAAGAAAATAGCACTTGTAAGGTTGGAGGTCAGTTTGTTTTGTTATTACTGAGGTTGTTATAATGCTTTGAGAGGGAGGAAGAGAACAAAAAATAAGGTAAAGGTGACATCCTCCCTGCTTCTTCTTTTTTTTAAGTTTATTTATTTATTTTGAGAGAGAGAGAGAGAGAGAGAGAGAGAGAGAGAGAGAATTCCAAGCAGGCTCTGCACTGTCAGCACACAGCCCGATGTGGGGCTTGAACTCACAAACCGTGAGATTATAACCTGAGCTGAAACCAAGAGTCGGACGCTTAACCGACTGAGTCACCCAGGCACCCTGACATCTTCCCTTCTACTTGTCTTCCCAAACTCCACTTAAGTGTTCATTTTAATGCTTAACAAGGGCAGCACAAATAGAACTTTCTATGATGATGGGGCACTTCTACTGGTGCACTGTATACCAGGGTAATTTCTAGCCATATATGGCTATTGAGCTCTTGGTATATGGGTAGTGTGGCTGTGAAACTGAATGTTTAATTTTATCAAATTTTAATTAATTTAACTTTGAATATAAATGGACACATATGGCTTCTGGTGACCCTGTTGGACCCCTCTGGAGCTGAGGTTGGCATACTTTTTGCTAAAGGGCCAGAGAGTAAACACTTTAGGCTTTGGGAGCCAGATTGTCTCTCGTGAGCCAGACCGTCTACTCAACTCTACCACTATAGTGTAAAAGCAGTCATAGACAAAACATAAATGGATGGGTTTGTTTGTGTTACAAGAAAACTTTATTTATAAAAATGGCTGGTTTGGTGACCCTGACCCAGGCTCTAGAAAGAAGATGTGCTTTAAGACTAGAAGGCCTGGATTTGAAGCATATCTTATTCATTCTGTGATATTCAGCAGGTTATTCAACCTGTTTGGTAGCTCTCTAATAAGGTAGTGCTTACCTCATCTTTGTAAAAATGAGAGGAGAATGATGCATATAATGTGTCCAGCAAATTGTCACACAACAAAAAGGGAAAATAAACACCAGTTCCTCTCTTCCTTTTTCTGTTCTAAGGAGATAATTCTTTACTATATCTTAACCAATATCTAGACCAGATATTAGAACTTAGAGCAAAGAATAATTATAAGTAGCATATTTTATGTGTATGTCTTACCAGCTATAATCTCTGTGAGGTTAATAACCATTATTCCTCTCAGCTAGCCCAATCCCTAGGACTTGTCTTACATGAGTGTAGAGAATCTTACAGAAATTGTTTTCTGTTACCTTGAGCTTGCCCAGCCAGTTAAGGCATTAAAAGATCCCCAGATTAATATTCCAAGGCCTAAACCAATGGTTTTGATAATTGGGACAACAGCAATATTCCCTGTAGATGTAACATACAGAAAAAAATATGTTATTTCTAATAGAAAAAAATACATTTACAAATTGAATTAGTTTTTAACTTCAACTGAAGCTTATGAGATTTTGACAAATTTAGTAAAGTACAATTCCTTACTTTTTAAATAAAATAACTACATTTTTGGCATTGAACTCATGGTTATGATTGCTAAAAGAAATAAACATAAGACAAAAGCTTACAAAGAAAAATATTAAATTAGCTCTTTGCCTAGTAGCACCAATGCTTTTTATCCTTCACAAAGGTCTCTATTCTGTAACTTTTTGCAGAAGCTGTAATGATAAAATTAGTGTCAACAGTAAAATTAGTCTTAGACTTGAACCAGGGCCACCACTGGTAGAAGTTTCTGGCCCAATATGGCCCCAGACTTTGCTCTTCCATGCTCATTGACTTGTCTTTTGGAATCCTGCATTCATTGCTTTGTGCTCTGGAAGGTCACTCAAGGCCAAATGCATGATTGTTTTTTTTTGTTTTTTTGTTTTTTGTTTTTTGTTTTTACAATTCTTAACCTTTCAGCAGTCTGGCTTCAGTCCTGCAATCGCCTTTTAAAAGGTTTCCTCTCGTAGCTTCCAAGATGCCTTCATTTCCTGATTCCCTCCTCTCTCTCTTTAGCTCTTTCACTGTTTGCTCTCTCTCGGCATATTTTCTGGATTTAGATGCCCCTTAAGTATTTTCCCCTGAACACATTCTTCTTCTTGCTATATTCTTCTTTGGGTACTTGACCTAATTTCAGGATTTCAGCTGTCAGTTAGAGACACATAGTCCCAGTGGTATTGTTCTAGCCTGGACTTTCTCCAGAGTTTTAGTGCTATGCTCCCACCACTATGAGAGGCCTCCAACCAGAGGTCCTCCACTGTGGGAATGTCAGGAACTTCAGACTCAAATGGTCCTAAGCTGAACTATCCTTTTTCTTTTTGGACACATACCTCTCTGTATTTTCAGCACTCATGTCAATGGTACCACCACCCTCCTCATCACCTATAATAAAATCCCTACATCATCACTCGTTGCTCCCTTTCCTCAACTCCCCATATCCATTCAGTTACTATGACCTATTTCATCCACATCTGCAACATTTCTCAAATTATAGCCCTCTCCACTGAATCCCAAAGGAAACTGCTGGGTGATTATAAATACTTTAGTTGTGATAAAGATCTGGAGGATAGATGGATGCTTTCTTTCTTGCCCTCTCCCCATTAAACATAATAAACATGATCATGTGAATGGAAATTTAAAAGTGAACTCTTTTGTCCTCCAACTCATGAACTTCACTAAATCATTTAATTCTGCAGAGACTCAAAATAAGTGGGTACCCAATACATTGTTAACATTTTAGAATTTATTTGCTTTTAATCAAATTAACCCCTGAAGAGCCTTGATACTTTGAATTCGTTTTGCCAAATGGAATAGAAATCTCCTGGAATGTATTTATATTAATGGAAGAAAACCATCCTGACTGTCCAAGCAAAGGTACACATTCTTATATAGTTTCAGGAATTGATAAAGCAACAAAAGGAATATTTTTGCTTTTATTTTTTTGCCAGTACTTTTGAAATGATAATGTGTGCCTGTTTGCCTACATTTAAGGACAAATCTTAAAAATATATATTAGTAGAGGCTACTATTAAAAAATATTTTATGATAAACATAGAGAAAAAAAGGCTGGAGCACTTGAACTAATATATGAGTTATGCTTGAATAGATAGGGAACAACTGAAATATATTTGCTATAATTGTCTACCAAGAACTAAGAAAGAAATCATTAAGAGGAAAAAAGAAATGCACTCAAAATATTTATGCAGCATCTGAATGAAAGAAACAAAATTAATTTCTAGTATCTATGACTAAGGATTGCTCAGAATTGCTGTTGATGCTATTTTCTTTTACTGTGAATCAGAGTCATTTTGATCGGTATTAAATGATTAAAGAATAAATTCTATCATACATTACCTGTTGCCCAAATGCAGCCCCCAACCATTGCAAAAGGCCAAAATTTAGGGCAATGTAGTATCAGATTGACCGCCAGGGCAATCATCCATATGGCAGCACAAAGTACCCACTGGAGAAACATTCCTGGAAATAAGAGAAATTGGTTTCTGTTGTCAAACTGATTTGAATAAATTTAATGGTTGGAAATATCAAAGAGATATTATTATAGGAATAGCTGCAACTTATCGAATGCCTGTACGTGGGTACTTCGTACACTGAACTTTTACAACTGTTAAGCATCATAATTAACCCTAGTTTGACGATGGAGAAGATGAATGTGAGATGAAGCAACTTGGCTAAACAGCTAATGGTTTGTAGACCTTGAACTTAAACCTAAGCTGTTGACTCCGAAGCTTACCAAATACAGTGCATTCCTGCCTAAGATTCTTTTGTTTGTTTGTTTGTTTGACCTGTTAGATACATCAAGAATTTTCTACCAAAGAGTATTGGCAAGACCAAGTCTATATACCTTTATTCAGATGCTGCACTTATTGCCACCTCTCACCAAAACACAGCATTAAGAATTACAGAACAGCATAACAGTAATTTAAACCTTCAGGGATCATTTGTGCCACCCTTGGGATAAAAATAAAGCCATTTATGGCCACACATAGACCTCCTACAGTTAGCGTTGAATGCCTGTGATGAGCCAGACATTACAAACCTGAGAATAAGCGTTCTGGGTCAGGGAATTCTCTTTCTGGGCTCTGGGTTGCCATTTGCTGCCAGTTATCCGAAGATGACATGGAGATATGAGGCATATCTCTACCTGACGCCTCTGTACCACCAAGGGTTTAGGGATTAAAAGGTTAAAGAAAAAGTCTACACTGGAAGAAAGACTAGGGCAGTTATAACTCAGTGTAGCTCCTCTGACTCTAACTGGGGAATATTTTTGCCTATTTCCATTCAATTTCATGTTGGGGGAGAGAAAAAAAAATGGCTGTTAACCTCTAAGACAAAAAAGGAAGATCGCAGAGATGAGAGGGAACTTCATTTGACAAGTTCTTCATTTCACAAATGAGAAATTGAGAACAAAAGAGCTGATGAGACTTGCCCAGGATCACACAGCTGTTGAGAGACACCTAAAAGCCAGTTCCTCTACCCCTTCAAATATATTTTGTTCTTCTTTTAGTAGTTGCCATTTCCATCCTAACTCCAAAGAAAAAGAGAAGAAAAGCTCTGGAAAAAAAAGATTTGTAATTCTATTGTTTAATTAAGTAACAAGGTCTAAGGAACTGAGGGGATAACACAACTGTTTCCCACCCAGGCGTTCAGTGTAACATCTCCAGTTCTTTCTCCTGGCTACAATACGGGGCATGTGGCAAATATGGGGCGTCTGGGTGGCTCTGTCAGTTAAGCCACCGACTTTGGCTCAGGTCATGACCTCGTGGTTCGGTTGGTAGGTTTGAGCCCCACGGAGGGCTCTGTGCTGACAGCTTGGAGCCTAGAGCCTGCTTCGGATTCTGTCTCCCTCTCGCTCTCTGCCCCTCCCCCACTTGTGCTCTCTCATTCTCAAAAATAAGTAACTAAATATTAAACAAATAATAAAGGCAAGTAGATTTTTAAAAAAGGAAAAAAAAAACAACCCTCTTTCTTCTCTTTCCCTGAAGTTCACATTACTGTCAAGTCGACTGTAGTGTGCCATGTCTAGAAACACTGAACTATGCAAAGTCATATAATAAACACTACAGAGTTTCTATGGGGAAAAGGGTACAAAACTCAAAAGTTTCATCAACGCATATGAAAAGCAAAGACAAGAACCTAATAAAAATGGTAGTACAGTTTTACACTGGCTAAGTGGTGAAGAAATTCACAAGTATTAAAATAAACATGGCACTTTAACTTGAAAAAGACTTGAGGTTTGCTTATAGAAGTGGGCATTGCAAGTGTGGCAGCTTGTGAGCTTTTGTGAAGTTGGTGGATGGGGGGTCCTAACACCAGACGTGAATGGGTGTGGTGCTGATGGAGCTGGGGGATGTTGAGGAGTGCGTGCGCAAGTGCGTCTTGTGCCTTACCGTGCATCTTTATTCATCTGGGTGCAGTTTTCTGTGTTCACCTAGTGTTGTAGCAGAGTCGAAATCATACCTAAGCACAAAATTCATTTCGTGCTCAAACTGTTCTCTATCATACGAAGCTTGTTTGAAATTCGTGTTTTCGAAACAAGTGTATATTAGTAGCACTGACTAACTTCCTTTTTTTGTAAACATAAGAGATACGGCTAAAAAGCCTTCCTGATGGTCTCTCTCCTAGCTTTACCGTGACACACAATTTTAAGATTATCCTATACTGACTAAATCTCAGATAAACTGGCATGAGCATTATTAAATGATGTATCTTAAGCTGTATTCATTTGGCACCAGGTACAAGAAAATTGGTAGCCATCATTAAAACAAAAGACCGAAAAAGGGAACTTCACGTTTGAAAAGAATATAAAGTTAGCGTACTAAGGAAAAATAATTACCATCACCAGTATCATATTTTTTGAGTGGTACAAAGTTTGAGCCAAACAAAAGGACAGCCACAGAAGAGGAGATGAAACCAGTGGTTAAGTCTGTTCCATTATTGCTCATGGTTCCAGTACTGCCCAAGAGTGAGCCAGTTCACTTTAGACTTGATGCACTTTTCAAGAGCTTCTGAAATAAAATAAAAATAAGACAACTAAGAAGTTGTGAATCTGTTAGCAAGTTGTGACTTATATGTGATATTTATTGAGATTCTCCAAAGCATGCTAAGATTCCTTCCTCCAAATAAAAAGTTAGGACGTTACGAAATTATGTATTCTGTTTACACTCCATGTTCATTCATCTGTTGTTTTGTTTACTTTACCAACAGATACTTTTTGATCACTAATCTACAATTAAAAAAAAAAACTTTGGGGGCACCTGAGCGGCCCTTAGGTTAAGCGTCTGAATCCTGATTTCAGATCAGTCATGATCTTACGGTTGTGAGATCGAGCCCTAAGTCAGCCTCTGAGATGGGCATGGAGCCTGCTTAAGATTCTCTCTCTCTCCCTCTGCCCCTTCCCTGTTCACGTTCTGTCTCTCTCTTTCTCTCAAAAACAAAACCCAGGGGCGCCTGGGTGCCTCAGTCGGTTGAGCAGCCGACTTCGGCTCAGGTCATGATTTCGCGGTCCGCGAGTTCGAGCCCCACGTCGGGCTCTGTGCTAATAGCTCAGAGCCTGGAGCCTGTTTCAGATTCTGTGTCTCCCTCTCTCTGACCCTCCCCCGTTCATGCTGTGTCTCTCTCTCTGTCTCAAAAATAAATAAACGTTAAAAAAATTAAACAAAACAAAACAAAACCCAAAAGAAAAACTTTTTTTCAGAGCTCGAAAACCTTATTTCTTCCAAACTCTGGAGACTATTCTTATTATATTATAAAAAAATTTCTCTTGTGTAGGCTGACTAGTAAAATGAAAAGATTTGTGGGCCAGGGCTCAGTTTACTTCAGTTGTGTGACAATCAAATGAAAGAGCACATGTGAAGACTTTCATAACTCTCAGTGCCTCAAAAGCAAATCGGAGCCTGAGGACACATTTAGGTTCTATTGCTGCTACACACTCAGGATCACCTAGAGGCAAAGGCACTTATCAGTAGTACCCTCAGGGTCTGTATTTGTTTAAGCGACTCATGAAACTTTGTATCTTTCTGACTTAAAAAAAAATGAACAGATAGAAGAATCCTTTAAAGATCTCTTCAAGAATTTCTTAAGTCTCTTCAAGATTTCCATCCTTGAAGAATCCCTTCAGGAATCTCCTACAGTATAAGATCAACAGTGGTATGATGCGAAATAGCTTCACCTGGTCAGCAGAACTATGTGAGGCAGCTATTCGGCTACCTGTGAAAACTGGTGGCCACTAGCCACATATAGATAGCTAAATTTTCATTAAAAGGAAGAAAAGAACATTCAGTTCCTTAGCCAAGCTAACTAAATATCAAGTGCTTGATAGCCACAGATAGCCAGTAGTTACCATTCTGGGCAAGGCAGATTATAGAACATTTCCACCATTGCAGAAAGTTCTATTGGACTGCACTGATAAGCTTATTAAAAAGTTCTGGTTCCCTATGATGAAAAGGACCAAAGCCACAAATACCCAAGAATCAGATATTTTTCATAACATTTGGAAAAGGCTATTGAACGTAATTCACCCTTTTAGTTGTCGAGGTTATGTGAGAAAAAAATAACACAAAAAAGTCATTTTATCACAGGAGGTAATCAGTCTTTCCACAATACCATTTTGAAATCACATTTTGCACCTTGACGTTTTGGTTCACCTCACCTCTTTAAGCCCTTTGGAATAGAATTTAAGATAATCCAGCCTTTCTTTTCCTCCAAACTTAATGCTGTGATGACTTCTTATGGATATGTATGGAATAAAGTATATCTGAAATCGACCTTCCTTGTTATTTTTTTATAGCGATAATATTTACTTTAAAGGTGTTTCATTTTTCCATCTATTGTTCCTTATGTGTTCTTGCAGAGAATATTAAAAAAAAACCCTACCAACAATATATATATATATATATTCTTTGGCATCATTACGGATAATTTCACTGAAAACAGGGATAGCTTCAAAACTGCTCAATGAATCTTAGCAAGAAAAACATCTATTTGAAATTGTATGTGCTTTCTTAAAACAAACCCAAACAAATGCTGGTAAGACAATCTCTCCCATGGGGAGGTAGTTGAGGAAGAGATGTTGAGACATACAGAAACACGGACATAGTAACACTACTTCAATAAAAATAATAGTCTTACTGTGAAGCACAAAGAAAGTTTTGGCCCTGCAATGGCTTACACGGGCTATTGTTCAAGAGTCAAGCAGGTGGATTGCTGCTAAGATGTCAGCACAGCAATAGGTCAGAGGAACTGGATATCAGGGGGCTGAGAAGACACATGGTTTGGTGTTATCTAAGAAATTAGGTTTTTTTCCCCATTTAAATTGAAACAAAAACAAGACAACACCTTTACAAGCACACTGATAAGAAAATGCCTAACTTTCAAAAGTGGAAAATTATTTCAGTGAAAAGATGTCTTTATGAAAGCCTATAGACAGCCCTAAACCTCTTAGGTTTCACTCCAATTGAAATAATTTGAGGAGCTAATCAGAGTGCATGAACTGCATTTTGAGTGCTGAACGAACATTATCAATGTTAATTTATTTAAAGTTATTACCTGCTGATAAATGAAATTTATTGCATACAGCTCTGGTATGTTTCAGAAAGCAAGTGATCTAATTTCAAAGAGGATTGGCAATATGCACTATCTTTATCTAAATCAATGAAATTTATGTGAAAAGGTAAAGCCACATCACGTTTAGCACATTATTCCCAATTCTTTTTTAATGCCGACATGTTGAGTTAACAAGTCTCAAACCACTTTTAAACAAAAGTAGTTTTTAAATGTTTATTTTTCAGGTGTCCTCTGATATTTTATTAAACTACATTCATTCATTTGTATTTTTAGTACCTTTGTTTCATTTATTAGTGAATACTTTTTTTCTGTTCATTTCGCTTGTCAATTTAAACTTCTTTTGTTAGTATTTGGCACGTTCTGATCAATAATTCTTCAACCAAGAGTTCAGTTTTAGTTTCATGTTAATTTCCTCAACTCCCCTGGCAAGCTTTGCCGGCATCGTGGCTAACATTCGCAGCACCGGAAAGGACATATCAGAGATCTGATCTTTTCTTTTGAATCATCAGCGCATTCTGAAAAACCACGAGACACTCCACTGCAAAGCTACTGGGTTTCCTTTGATTGCGTGTACTCACTGCGCTCAGGGCTGGCGCTGAAACTCCCTCCAGCACAGCCCCCGCTGAAGCCTCCACCGCGCGGCTGCGCCCGCCTGCTCTCTCTGCTGCCGGGCCAGCGCGGCCAGCCTTTACTTCCTGCTGGGACAGTTACCTGTGACTGGGCGGGAGAAGGGAGGGTTCTAGCACCTGTGACTCAGAAGTCTGTTGCCTCGGCTCGACCTGACTGCCCCGCCAGCCACTACTTCCTGTGGGGACAATTACAGACAGACCGACGAGTGGAGGAGGAAGCGCTCTAATAAAAGAGACCCGGAGGCAGCCGAGGGCAGCAGGTTAGGAAACACCTTCCTCCAGCACCGGAGTGCAAGGTCTTGTGACTCACGTGGCTCTGAGAAGGCGTCCTCAGACCATCTGTCAATCAACCAGCAAACTAGAAAGACTTTTGTGTATTTTAGGAGGTGATTGCTCAGGGAGCTCTTTGTGTGTCACCCTTTAAATGTCACGGGGCTTGGTAGTATCTTGTACTGTTCGTGGATGAAACAAAAGGCCAAGGAATTTCACACAATCGTAAAAGGCTATGTGAAAACTGAATTTGCTTTCACTATCAAGAAATTCATCTGAACCACTAAGGTCACTAACATCTCGTGACATCACAAGATATCACTTGTAATCAGTATAATCAGTAATCCTTTGTAAATGCACCCAGACCATTTATCTGTAACTCTATAAGTCTATAAATGTTAGATATTTAATATCTATAAATATATAATATCTATTTATCTATAAATCTATATATCTATATAATATCTATTTATCTATAATATCTATATATCTATATACATAATATCTATTTATAAATCTATAAATATTAGATATTTGTCTAATAGGTACTGAGTACCTTGTGAGAATGTATGTTCTGTATCTCTTAAACTTGATTGTGTGTTACAATCACTGAGGAGGTTTTCTGTTTTATTTAGTTTTTAAAATACTAATACCTGGACCCCACGGCCGGCCAGCTGAAATAGAATCTCTGGGGATGTGGATTAAGGATCATTTTCTCCTCCAGGTGATCCTGTTGTGAAGCCAGCCTCGAGAATCATATTCTAGATCAATAGTTGTCAAATTTTTATTGCTGGTAACAATTACCTGGAGAATGAGTTAAGATACAGATTCCTGACATCTCGATTTAGATTTTGAGAAAGACTTCTCTAGTCCTCCACCGTCTGATATGTAGCCTTTAATTGCATATGGCTATTCTAATTTAAATTAAAAATTCAGTAGTTCACTTGGACACTTCTTAAGTGTTCAGTAGCCACATGTGCAGATTATAGAACATTTCTATCATTGCAGAAAGTTCTGTCGGACAGCACTGTTCTAGACTCAAGAGCCCTGGGAGTGCAGCAGTGGCCTAGGGAGACTCTTTCCTTCATGTAGATTCCAGAATATCAAGTGGCACAGATATGAACAAATAAGTTCAGAAAAGGGAAAGGGGAAGTGCTGGGTTCTGTCCCAGTCGAAGAGATCAAGGAAGTCCTGTCTGAGGAAGTGACATTTAACTGAGACAATTCAGTGGTTGGTAATGATTGTAGAGTTACAAGTGGGAGAAAGCATAAGGCCTGCCCAAAGAGGCCTTATCCTGGAAGGAAATTCTGCTTTAACATTATTCACTTTTATAAGTGATAGTGTAAGAAGCACATGGGAAGGAAAAGCATCATGTCACTGAAAGAATTAAGAAAGCTAAGGCTTCTTACCTGAGGGAAAGGATTAATTTAGTGGTTCAGAAAATTTTTGAGGAAATGAGTTCCCCTTTCCTCACAAACGCTCTCCCCCACAAAACATAGGGCCGAAAGCCAACCTAGAATTGTTTCACTTCATGATTGCAAGAGACCTCAATGATCGTGTGCTTTATCCTTGCTTCGGATTTGCATTGAGAAACTGAGACTCACATTGTTGTGAATTCCCTAAAATCTTTTTTTTTTTAATTTTTTCATTATTATTTTTGAGAGAGACAGAGAGACAGAGAGCAAGCAGGGAAGGGGCAGAGAGAGAGAGAGACACACACACACAGAATCAGAAGCAGGCTCCAGGCTCTGAGCTCTCAGGACAGAGCCTGATGCGGGGCTTGAACTCACAGACCCTGAGATCATGACCTGAGCTGTAGTCAGCTGCCCAACCGACTGAGCCACCCAGGCACCCCCGAATTCCCTAAAATCTTAAAGTGAGTTGGGGGCTGAGTCAGGCTTGAGGACATTTGTTAGGGGATGTTCCCAGGGCCAATGCTTTTCACATCATGCCACAGATCCAACCCAAACATGGATGATCCTCTATTTAAACTCAAATTGTCCTTTGAGGTTGTTTCCTATGCACTAATGTCTAAACATAAAGGTCTGTGTTGAGGAGCACTAGGAAGTCCAGGTTAGCTTCATCTACTAGCTTTTTACCTCTGGAAAAGTCACTTAATCTCTCTAAACCTGTTTCCTTTTATATATTATTACTGACATAACGAGATCTGTGTACCTCATCCTTTTATGTGGTCAAAGATAAAATGCATAAAAAATACTATTAGGACTTCTGGTTTCTGCCATGGCATTTAAAGATCTTGGGCGTTATCACTTCTGTCATCAAGACAAGAAGAAGGCTAAACACACTGAAAATCAAGAACTCTTCTTAGATCTACCAGATCATTGAGATCACAAGGTAAACACCTCCCTGAAAAAACGGTAGAGGTAGGTGAATGCAGAGCATTGCACCTTATGAGCCACTAGAGCCAGTAATGGGTAAGGGCTCTTCAACAGTAATGCTGAGGACCCAGGGTCAGGGGAGCACGCACACTGTAACGAGTTTACCTTCAGGAGTCCTGCCAGGTTCTCTCCATGAAGATCAGAGAAAAATTCCCTCTTGATTCTGGCAACGGGAGGGAAAAAGGAGCTGTTATGAAACATGCCCAGAGCCTTCTGCTCTCTGAAATAAAAACTAGCCTTCTAGGTAAGCTTCTTTATCAGAACTTTACCTGACTTGGAAGAGGAGCAATTGGGTGACTTAAGCCCCTTTTAGTCTTCCTGTGTCTCACTGGGGGAGAAAGAAAAAAGGGTCCAGGGATTCCGGCTCACTAAAATTAAGGAGTACATAAGATTAGAGTGCTTCCACTCCCCAATATCTTATCACCATGTTAAAATTGTTCCGGTTCAGTAACAGTGGATTACAAGTGAGAGAGCTGGAAGACACAGACACTGTTTAAGAAGGAGTTTCTGGGGCGCCTGGGTGGCTCGGTTAAGCATTGGACTTCTGCTCAGGTCATGATCTCATGGTTCCTGAGTTCGAGCCCTGCGTTGGGCTCTGCGCTGACAGCTCAGAGCCTGGAGCCTGCTTTGGATTCTGTGTCTCCCTCTCTTTCTGCCCCTCCCCCACTCACACTCTGTCTGTCTCTCTCTCTCTCTTAAAAATAATAAACATTAAAAAAAAGAAAAAAACGGGAGTTTCTAAGAAAACACAAAGGCAAAAGAAGAGACAAAGGAAGGACATTAGGGGAAATTGAAACCCATGACAACTACAGCTGTAGCAAATATAAACACAGCCTAACCCCTGGTTATGTAAAAAGAAAACCTCACACTAAAGGCCTGTTTACAACAGTGTCTATTATTTGATACATCATATCTAGCTTATAAAAAAATTGCAAGAAATAGTAAAAGGCAAGAAAAAAACACAGACTAAAGAGATAAATCAAACCTGAGAACGAGACTCAGATATGGTAGACATTTTGGAATTTTCAGACTTCAGATTTAAAATACCTATTATTAGTATACCAAGAGCTCTACTGGAAAAAGTTAACATACAAGAAAAGATGTGTAATATGAGAGATGAAAACTTTACGAATCAAAAGAAAATGCTAGAAAACAGACACACTGCAACTGAACCAAAGAATGCTTTTTTACAGCTGAGAACGTCAGTGAGCTTAAAGATATATCAGCAGAAAGTTTGCAAACTTAAATGTAGAGAGAACATAGCATTAAAGTAAAACACAACAGAATATCCAAAAACTACGGGAAAATTACAAAAATGTGTCAAATATGGGTAATGAGAGTACCCATAGTAAAAAGAGAAAGGAACGGAAGTATTTGAAGTAATATTGGCTGAGAATTTTCCAAAATTAATGATATATGATACCAAGTCACAGATCCAAGAAACTCAAACACCAACTAGGATAATAGCAGAAAATATCTGCATGTAGGCAGGTCACATTCAAATTGCAAAAAAAAAAAAAAAAAAAAAAAAAAAAAAAATCAGGCAAAGAAAAAAGAGAAGGAAAAGAATATAGTTCAGAAACTTGGATTCAGATAAAGAAAGGAAGGACATGAGGAAAAAAATAAATGAAGACAAAATAAGACCTTTTACTTTTCATTCTTTTTTTTTTTTTTTTTAGTGTTTATTTATTTTTGAGACAGAGAGAAACAAAGCATGAACGGGGGAGGGTCAGAGAGAGGGAGACACAGAATCGGAAACAGGCTCCAGGCTCTGAGCTGTCAGCACAGAGCCCGACGCGGGGCTCGAACTCACGGACTGCGAGATCATGACCTAGGCCGAAGTCGGCCACTCAACCAACTGAGCCACCCAGGTGCCCCTCATTCTTAATTGATCTAATAGATAACTACAAAACAATAAGAGCAACAGTGTATTAGGTGGTTACAGATTATGGTTATAGCTTATATGGTCATATAGATTATAGCACAAGTGAAACGAATGACAGCGATTTCAGAAGTGACAGGAGGGAAGAATTAGGAATAGTCTTTCATAAAGTACTTACACTATCTGTGAAGAGGTAAGGTGTTATTTGAAAGTGAATTTAGATAGGTAGTAAATGTATACGGCAAGATCTAAGGCAATTCCTAAGAAACTGGTAAAAAGAAGTATAGTTGATATGCCAAGAGAGAAGAGAAAGTGGAATCATATAAAATGCTTAAATGAAACCAGAGAAAGTAGAAAAAAAAAGGGGGGAGGGGGAGAAGACAAAGGAAACAAAGAACAGGTCAACAAATAGAAAATAGTGTAGGGTAGGTATTATTCCACCTTAAATGTGAATAGTCTGAATACAACAATTAAAAGATAGGGCAAATAAAAACAGAACCCAACTACATGATGTTTACCGGAAACCCATTTTAATTATAAAGACACAGATTATATGGGGTGGAGAAAGCTATACCATGCTAACACTAATCAAAAGGAAGCTGGACTAGGTATTTTAATTTCAGATAAAGAAGACTTCAGAGCAAGGAAATTATCAGGGACAAAAAGAGGCGTGACATAATGATAAAGGGGTTAACTCTCCAGGAAGACATGACATTCTTATGTATGCACATCACTGCAGAGTATCGAATAGATGAGGCAAAAACAGTTAAAATTGCAAGAAGAAATTGACACAAATTCACTGCTCTAGTTGGAGTCTTCAACACCCCTCCATAGTAATTGACAGACCAAGCAGATAAAAAAAATCAGTAAAGATATAGTTGAACTGAATAGCAGTATCATCTTCTGTATCTAATTGACAGTTATATAATATTTCATCCAACCACAATAGACTACACATTCTCCTGAAGCTCACATAGAGCACGGACTAAGAGAGACTACATTCTAGACTATTTAATATATCTTAACGAATTTAAAAGAATAAATATCACAGAAAGTATGCTCTCGGACCACACTGAAGTTATACTAGGAATAAATAATGGAAAGAGAGCTGGAAAATCCCAAAATATTGGAATATAAAAAACACATATAAGTAAGTCATGAATCAAAGAAGAGCTCTAAAAATAAAATATACTTCAAACTAAATGAAAGTGAAAATATTATGTATGAAATGTATGACATGCAGTGAAATCAGTGCTTAGAGGGATAGAATTCATATATTAAAGAAGAAAGCTTTGAAATTAATAATCTAAGTGTATACAGTAGGAAACCAGAAACAGAAAAACAAATTAAATCCAAAGTAAGGAAAAGAAAAAAGAAAGGCTAGAGTATAAATCAATAAAATTGAAAAACAGAAATCAATAAAGAGAATCTATGAGACAAAAAGCTGGTTATGTGAAAAGAGAAATAAAATTAAGAAATCTCTAGCCAGGCTAATTAAAAAAAGGAAAAAGAAGACACAAATTACTATTACTAGAAATGAAAAAGATGCCATCACTACTGATATTCTGGATGCTAAAAGATAAGGAATATTAAGAACAACTTTATACCCACATATTTGATAACCTAGATGAAACAGACCAATTGCTTGAAAGACACAATCTGCCAAAACTCACTCAAAGAGAAATAGATAATCTGAATAAGCCTGTATCTATTAAAGAAATTGTATCAATAATTAGTAGCCTTGTAAACAGAAAACATCAGTCCTAGAAAAGTGCACCAGTGAATCAAACATTTAAAGAAGAACTTATACCAATTATCTACAATGCCTTCCAGAAAACAGCAACAGAAACACCTCCTAACTTATTCTGAGACCATCATTATCTTAATACTAAAACCAGATAGGGAAGTTACAAGAAAAGAAAATAACCGACCAATGTCTCTCATGAACATGGATGCAAAAATCTTCAACGAAATATTAGCAAATATAAGCCAACAACGTATAAAAAAGTATTGTATGCCATGATCAAATGGGACTTATCCCAGCTATGTAAAACTGATTGAACAATCAAAAATCAGTTTCTGTAATTTATCATATCAATAGCTTAGCAAGAAAAGTCACATGATCCTATCAATAGGTACAGCAAAAGCATTTCACAAAATCTAATACCCATTCATAATAAAAAAATACTGAGCAAACTAGGAATAGAGAGGGAACTTCCTCAACTTGATAAAGAATATCTACAAGAAAACTACAGTAAACATATTTAATGGCAAGAAACTAGAACTTTCCCACTAAAGTCAGGAGCAAGAGATGGGTGACCCTTCTCACCACTGCTTTTTAACATTATACTGAAAGTCCTAACTAATATAATAAGACAAGAAAAAGAAATAAAAGGCAACAGATTGGGAAGGAGAAACAAAACTGTCTTTGTTCAGAAATGATATGTTTGTACATATAGAAAATTCCTAACAATTGCCAAAAAGAACTGAAACTAATAAGCAAGTATAGAAATGATGCATGATACAAGATTAATATAGAAAAGTCAATTGTTTTCCTGTATACCAACAATGAACAATAAAATTTATAATTAAAAACACAATTCCATTTACATTAGCACTCACCAAAATAATTTGGTATAAATCTGACAAAATATGTACAAGATCTATATGGGGAAAACTACAAAATTCTGGTGAATGAAATCACAGAAAGACTAAATAAATGGAGAGATATCATTTTCACGAGTAGAAGACTTAGTAATGTTAAGATGTCACTTCTTCCCAAGTTGGGCTTGATTCAATGCAATCCCAATCAAAATCCTAGCAAGTTATTTTGTGAATGTTGGCAGACTGATTCTAAAGTTTATATGGAAAGTCAAAACACCCAGAGTCACCAACACAACACTGAAGAAGAACCAAGTTGGAGAAATGACACTACCCAACTTCAAGGCTTATTATCCAGTACTGCAATGAAGACCATGTGGTACTGGTGAAAAAATAGACACATAGATCAGTGGGATAGAATAGATAGCCCAGAAACAGATTCAAACATATATAATCATCTGTTCTTTGGCAAAGAAGCAAAGGCAATTCAGTGGAGAAAGTATCGGTTTTTCAACAAATGGTGCTGAAAGAATTGGACATCCATGTGCAAAACAATGCTAGAGGCAGACCTTACACTTCTCACAACTGAATATCTACCATACACCTAAATGTAAAGCACAAAACTTAAAAGCTTGGAGAAGATGACATAGTACAAAATCTAGGTGAACTCTGGTTTGGTGATGAGCTTTCATAAACAACCCTAAAAGCACAATCAGTGAAATACACAATTGATGAATTGGACTTATTAAAATGAAAAAAAATGTATGCTCTCCAAGACATTATTAAAAAATGAAAAGACAACCCTCATACAGGAGAACATACTTGCAAAACACATATCTGATAATAACTTCCATCTAAAAATATTTAAAACTCTTAAAAGTCAACAACGCAAGTTGAAAAGTGGACTAACGGTCTGAACAGATCTCACGAAAGAAGATATAAAAATGGCAGATAATCGTACGAAAAGATGCTCAAAGTAATATATCATTAGTCAATTGAAAATTGAAATCGCAATTGCGAATTAAATTGCAGTTTGAACCCATGTACACCTACTAAAATAGCTAAAATCCAAAAATCTGACAATATAAACAGACAGGCTGTGGAGCAATTAGAACCCTCATTCTTTGTTGGTAGAAATGGATATGGTATATAGTTCCTTTCGAAGACAGTTTAGCAGTTTCTTATAAAACTAAACATAGCCTTACCATATTATCTAGCTATCGTGCTTCTAGGTATTTATCCAAATGAATTAAAACTTAGGTCTACACAAATGTTTATGGCAGCTTTATTCATAATTGCTAAACACTAGAAGTGCCCAAGATGTCTCTTAATAGGTGAATGGATAGACAAACCATAGTACATCGTACGGTGGAATATTATTTAGAAATAAAGAGAAATGAACTATTAAATTACAAAAAGACATGGATGAATTTTAAATGTGTACTGCTAAGTGAAAAAAGCTAATGGGAAAAAGCTGCATACTGTATGATTCCAACTCTATGACATTCTGGGAAAAGCAAGACTAGGGAGACAGTAAAAAGGCCTGTGTTTCAAAGAGTTCAAGGAGAGGAGGGGATGGATGAATATGTGAAGCACAGGGATTGTAAGGACAACAAAACTATTCTTTATGACACTCTCGTGGTGGGTATATGACATTCGACATTTGTCAGAATCCACAGAACTGTGCAACCTAAAGAGTAAACCCTAATATAAGCTCTGGGCTTTAGTTCATAGTAATGTATCAATATTGGCTCATCAATTGTAATGAGGCAACGCATCATTAATATGCAAAGATGCACACTAATGAACCCGTTCATAATAGGGGAAATGTGAGAGGGGAGAGATGGGCCGTATATGGATACTCTGTCCTATCGGCTCATTTTTTCTGTAATCTGAAACTGTTCCAAAA
This sequence comes from Acinonyx jubatus, assembly GCF_027475565.1. Lineage (NCBI taxonomy): Eukaryota > Metazoa > Chordata > Mammalia > Carnivora > Felidae > Acinonyx > Acinonyx jubatus. The sequence goes on from NC_069382.1 coordinate 67,973,164, forward strand.
AATAAATCTACAAAAATATTATTTTGAGTTTGTGATTATTTTATAGCAGCCACACTCTTTTCCCCAGTCAGGTGAAGCACACCAACTACATTAAATTTAAAATACAGTGATATATATGTGTATACACACACACGCGTGCACTATTTATCTTTTACAACCATTCACTAAATATGAGAAATACTTCTAAAGTGAGAGTTCTGTCAAGTACTATTTTATTCTTCCCTAAAGAATCAAAACCACTGTTTCCCGTGTGTAATCTCAGAACTCATGTTTATCATTTTACGACCCTTTGGGGTATGTATGGATGTAAGAGCTTTAAAAAATCTGTTATTTTCTCTGCTTCTCCTAGTTGCTAAGTGATCCTAGAGGCTCCTATAAGGTACATTTTGAGGATCTCTATAATGAGAAATTACAAATGGTGTGAAGGCAGAAAAAAACCTGCTGATTCATCAGATAATGTAGTAATGTACTTTAAAAATATTTTTAATGTTTATTTATTTTTGAGAGAGAGACAGAGAGTGAGCAGGGGAGGGGCAGAGAGAGAGGGAGACACAGAATCCAAAGCAGGCTCCAGGCTCTGAGCTGTCAGCACGGAGCCTGACATGGGACTTGAAACCACGATCTGCAAGGTGGTGACCCGAGCTGAAGTCGGATGCTTAACTGAGTCACCCAGGCACCCCTGTAATCATACGCTTTAGTGTTTAAAAGAGCTCTTACTGGTTCTTTGGAAAAGATGGAATCAATTTAACGCGAATAATTTTCAAGAAGAGTTTTACTGCATAATGAAACAAACAAAAGTTTCTAAGAATAATTTGAAATTATTAGGTAATATTAGATAAAATACATTATGGTACTGAGTGTTGTTGACTTAATGTTGAGATAGATATTCCTATCTTGATCCAGAGCATATTTTTCATGTTAAATATTTTATAATAAAGTTTATCTTGTTGAATAATAAAACTATTACCTTATGTTGACTTTTTAGAAAGGTTCACAAAAATTAAAGCTTTGTTCCTTAAAAGGTTCACAATTCTGTAAGTATGCTAAACCAGTGATAGTTTTAATCTCCTGAGTTTAAGAAAACACAAACACTATTTGCTTGTTTGTTTTTCATTTATATTAATTTTATAGTGTCTTTAAAGCAGTGTAGAATGAGAACATAAAATGAAATAGTTAAGAATAAAGGATAAAAAACAGGGAACTTATGGCTTGCCTGGGTGGGTCAGTGGGTTAAGCCTCTGACTCTTGGTTTTGGCTCAGGTCATGGTCTTATGGTTGGGTTCATGGGATCCAGCCCCCATCAGGCTCAGTGCTGACAGTGCAAAGCCTGCTTGGGATCCTCTCTCTCCTTCTCTCTCTGCCTCTCCTCCACTTGTATGTGTGCACTCTCTCTCTCTCTCTCAAAACAAATAAATGAACTTGAAAAAAAGAACAGGGAACTTAGGAAAAAATCAAGATAAAACAAAATAAAAGGTACAGATCCTAAGGACTCATATAACTACTATAATTTAATTTCAATTTTGGTCTGAGTTTCACAAAGAAAAAGGCAAACAATTGGTTAGGATAGTTTGCCATTTAACTGCTATTTTTGAATTTTTTTTTAACGTTTATTTATTTTTGAGACAGAGAGAGACAGAGCATGAACAGGGGAGGGTCAGAGAGAGAGGGAGACACAGAATCTGAAACAGGCCCCAGGATCTGAGCGGTCAGCACAGAGCCCGATGCGGGGCTCGAACTCATGGACCTCGAGATCACTGCCTGAGCCGAAGTCCGACGCTTAACTGACTGAGCCACCCAGGCACCCCTTAACTGCTATTTTTGTAAAACAATTATTCAGGAAAGAAAGGTACTAACAGCACATTTTAGAAACAGCTTTATAAACTTGGAGTGGGTCACAAAAGGTCTGTGTTTGAAGCATTTTTAATGTTACTATTAATTGAATTTTCTTACATCTTTACCATTCATATGCTCATTGGATAAATCTTTATGAAGTATGTATTATAATAAATCAGGCACTGCTCTAGAGATTGGAAGTAGACAAAAATCTCTGCATCAAGTAAGCTTTCACCTTAGTAAGGAGAGCCAGATAATAAGTGATATATACAGTGTATTAAATAGTAATATATGGAAGGGGAAAAAAGAAAAAGAAAGGAGGAAGGAAATGCAGAATGTATGTGGGTGTGGGTGTGTGTAGGGAAGCTGCATTTTTAGAAGGGTAGTCAGGAAAGGCCTCACTCAGAGAGAGACATTTGAGTAAAGGCATGAATGAGGTGGGGGAAGGGTGAGGGACTGGTGAGCACAGGCCCTGAGGCATATTTGAGGAATGGCAAAGAGGTCACTATGGCTGGGACTAAGGCGGAGAGAAGGGAGAGTGCTAGGAGATGAAGTTAGAGAGGTAATAGTGGTGAACAGGATGGAAGTCATCGAGAGGACTGGCTTTCTTTGGGGAAAATTGGGAACCACTGAAGTATTTTGATCACAGTGGATGTATTAGTTATCCATTGTTGCATAACAGATTATCCCAAATGTAGTAGCTTACATAACACTTATCTCTCACAGCTTCTGTGAGTCACGAATTCAGGAGTATCTTCGGGTAGACTCTCACTGAATGTCTCATAAAGTTGCTGTCAGATGTTGGATGAGGTTTCAGTCATCTGATGATGTAGTTGGGCCTAGAAGGTCTACATTCAAGTTGCTTTACTCACATGACTGTCAAGTTGGGGCCAGCTAATGGTTGAAGACCTCAGTTCCGCTATACATGGGCTTCACCGTGGGACTGCTTGAATGTTCTCATGACATGGTGCATTTTTCCCTAGTGTGAGAAATTAGAAAAGGTGGAAGTGTCATTGTCCTCTATGACCTAGCTTCTGAGATCACACACCATTGCTTCTGCAGTATTCTATGGGTCACACAGTTCGTCCCTGCTCCAGTGAGAGAGGAGACTACGTAAATGGCATATGGATACCAGGAGCTGAGGATCACCGGGGGCTGACTTAGATGCTGATTGCCAGGGAAAACGGGAAGAGAATTACTGAAATAATGCCCTTGCATGGGCACAAGCACATGGGATCTAGCACAGAAGCAGAGGGAATAGCCCTTGTTAGGTGCAGAGAAGTCACTGATAGGAACAGTGTATCGGTGCAATTGCAAAAGGGTGAGAAGTGGGAATTTGACCACACTCTTTTCTGGCTTTTCGTTTTTTCCTGCTTCTCAATGAGATAGAAAACAAGGTCATAGGCCAAGAATGAGGACTGGGAAGAGGTTTTTGAGGTTCATATTTCAAAGTTTTCAGTATCACTCAAGTGATACGGTGGTCGTTGTCATATTACTTGTTTCATTATATTAGTAAGAAGAAAAACCCCTCTTTTTGACCATTGTTGTACTCTAAGAGGCACAGACCACATTTTAGTAGAGTGAAAGGAAACCAACTCTGTTTTTTTTGTTTTTCATTTTAAAGTCTGATTTTTTCCTCTTTGGTCTCAAGACCTTTCTATGTTTATAATATGGAAACTTTTATCTATAAACATACTTTGTTTTGCAATTAGGTTATTTTCTTTACTTCCACTTATGGAATAGGATAAAATACAGACAGATCAATGTGCTTAAAGGAGACTCTAAAATGTGGGACATGTTTTTTTCCTAGCCCAATCAGCCTGAGACCATATGGGACAAACCTTACACTAAATAAGCCAGATGTACAGACTCATTGAGATGTGGGAGACAGCACAACAAAGGAATTGTGGGATGTTTCAGCAAAGGAAGGAAAAGAGTTAAGGATTTTACCAAAGATTGGAGTTTGGGTGCAGTGTAAATGCAGCAGTGTTTTGATGGGCAGTATGTAAAGGGACCAATATCAGTTCTGGACTGTGAAATGTACCTTTTTTTTTTCTTTTCCTTTTTAAGTAGGCTTCATGCCCAGTGAGGAGCCCAAGTTGGGGCTTGAACTCACAACCCTGAGATCAAGACCTGAGCTGAGATCAAGAGTTGGACACTTAACCAACTGAGCCATCCAGGTGCCTCTAAAGTGGACCTTTCTTGGAAAGAAAGTTAAAATAGATGTCAAGTGTTATTCGCAGAGACCTGCTATCTGAAGCTCTGCACGTGGCCTGTAAATCAAGGCTGCTTCGCTGTGTCACAGCTGAACTCTTCCAGACAAGAGTGGGATGTTTTATTACTACTGAATCATTTCAAACAAAAGTGTTTCTGATAGTCTATGATTTTAGAGAAAAAGATTTCTCAGTAAGAAATCAGTAGATGCTCCAATATTTGCGCTCTTATGACACTTTATGGCTGCAGCATATATTTGGGAGAAAGGTTGTTTTCTGATAAATTTTCACTTGGCTTTATCTACAGTTCTGATTCTGGACTGATGAATGGTAGAGAAGATTTTTGCTTTGTTTTGCGTTGTTTGTTGCTATTATTACAACTTCCTATAGTTTAAAATATTGGGGCCTAAGTCGCTGTCTCTTCCTGGGTAATCTTGTTCAAGACACTTGAAGAGATTGTATCTAATAAAAAAATGTAGTGTAAGGATGTTGGGAGAAATCCTCATCAGTCTTTGTATGTAAGATTAAGCCTCTTTTATTTTTAATGACCAAATTACAATGCCTCCCACAGTATGTTGACAAGACCTCAGCATCCAAGAGTCTTGCAATTATGTCTGGCAATCTCCAAAGGGAGCCTCCCAAGTGCTCACACTCCCAGTGTGACATCTTTGTATTCTTCCTTTCTTGTGTTAGCTTCCCCAGGCTAACAATCACTACCATCCAAGTCGTCTGAGAAAGACCTCCTCTTGCTGTGACTGATGAGCAGGTGGCACCCTAGCCATGTTCTCATAGCTGTTGCTCACCAAGGGAGCAGAGCATTGAATGGTTCTATATGGACCTCAGGGGATGCCTCTTCTCACTATGATATCTTCGGGGTCTTAGAGCATTCTGTTCATGCTAAGTCTTTCAGGAAAGCTGCTTCTCTCTTCTGTGCCTCATCTCTTGCAAACAATCCTCAAAAACAGAACAAGCAAAAAGGAAACAAAAAATCAGAGAAATAAGTCAACCAGTAGTAGTAGTAGTAGTAATAATAATAATAATAATAATAATAGAAATGAAGTCCGTATTCTCACAGATCTAACTCTGATCCTACCTTGCATAATGACGGATCAAACTACAACACTTGACTTCAGCTACAGAGTGCCACAATTTTGTCAAGAACAAAGAACTTGCCTTACATTTATATAGCTAAAGGGATCACCTGTTGATTTTCTAAAAACAAAGGAACGGTTTGTCTAGGTAATTTGAAGTCTACATCTTTAGAAGACCAAAACTTATTATAGTGCTACATTCAAAGTTTTTGCTTAATTTTACTCTTCAGAAATTTAAAATCTCTTGACTCAAATCTTAGCTAAAAGGAAATCCTTTTGCATAAATAATCTTTAACATGCCCTCCAATGAACATATATGGCCTCTCATACCTTGCTGGTTGGTCTGACCATGTGATATTTCTTTAACAGTGTTCTACAAGGTGAAAGTCAGCATAATACTTATGGTGGAATGACAAAGGAGAAAGATCATCGGGGGTGCTGATGAGCATATCATTGATGAAATCTAGCAAGAGCTCTAAGTGAGGTAGAGAATTAAGTCAGGAAAGAAAGGCACTGATGGGGCTCTAAAAGAAAGCCTTCTGGATGGAGTATAAAAACAACACAAATAATAATTATTGAACATTTACTTTGGGCAGGCACGGCACATAAGACCCTTATCTTCATTATCTTGTTCCAGACTTAGAACACCTTGAGGAGGCACATGCTAGTCTTATCTCCATTTTATGGATGAGGACACCCAAATTCAAAGAGTAACTTGCTCAGAATCACTTAGCTGTTATAAGTGACAGTGGCAGTTGTAAGCCAAAATGTCTGTGATTTCAGTACTTGGAGTTATTAGTTCTCAATATAATTTTCAAAATATCGTGAGATTTGTGCCTTTTTCTGACTAAATAGACCTGAAATGCACATGCAAGTCAGTATCTGACACAGGCAAAGAACTAATACATCTATGTGTCTTGACACGCATACTCGAAAATTCTCTAAGCTTGCTTCCTTCACTGATATAATCAGCTACATCTTGACTTTTTTGGTTTCTGACTTATGAGTCCTCCTATTTTTACTATGTTACCACTATCCTTGTATTTTTCGGGTAGATGTCTCATTTTCAAGCTTATCATATTGATTTCTCCCTTTAGGATGAAAATTGGATGTAATTCAATTTCATGGGCCAGAACCACTAGTAAGAGATAGCTTTACGGTTGCTAAATAATCACAAGGAAAATATTAGATATATTTGAAAAAAATTGTAAACCATTAGCTATGCATCTGATGTGCAAAGTGTATTAATGAAAATTTATGATGGATCCAGCAACCCCATTTCTGGGTATATATCCAAATTAAATTAAATCAGTATCTCAAAGAGATATGTATTCCTATGTTCACTGCAGCATAGCCAACATAGGGAAACAACGAAACAACCTAAGTGTCTGTCAAGAGATGGATGGATAAAGAAATGTGATATATAATGGAATATTGTGTGTGTGTGTGTGTGCGTGTGTGCATATATACATATACATACATATATATATATATATATATATATATATATATATATATATATAGTGATGGAAGAGAATTCAACCGTAAAAAAAGAAGGAAATCCTGCCACTTGAGACAACATGGATAAGTCTAGAGGATGTTATGCTAAGTGAAATAAACCAGTCACAGAAAGGGAAAAAAAAAAAAACCCTGCATGATCTCACTTGTATGTGGAATCTAAAAAACTCAAACTCAGAGAAGCACAGTACAGAATGATGGTTGCCAGGGCTGGGGTGAGAGGGTGGCAAGGAAAATGGGGAAATGTTGGTCAAAGGGTACAAACTTTCAGTTATAAGATGAATAACTTCTGGAAATGTCATGTATAGTTGGTGACTAGTTAAAATATTGTTTTATATATTTCAAATTTGCTGAGAGAGACCTTAAGTCTTTTCACCACACACACGCACAGAAAGGTAACTGGATGTAAGGTGATGGATATGCTAATTAGCTTGATTGTGGTAATCATTTCACAATGTATATGTACGTCAGATCATCACATTGTACACCTTAAATACACACCATTTTTATTTGTTAATTATACTTCAATAAAACTGGAAAAACCATACTAAAAAGGACCCATGAAGGTGAAACACTTAGCACAGGCAAAAAATCCAATATGAATATAAATGTAGTTCCTTTAGTTTAATCTTTAGTAGATTTGATTTTTCTCTCCACTGCTCATGAGAAGGAATAAAAAATTAAAAGCCGAGTCCAATCTATTCATTTAAGCAGAAGCTTTATCTAATCCTTGGTCTCTCTTAGCAAAATAAAAGCCACACAAATAGTGCCCAGTTTATCAAATGGCCTCTCAGTTCCCCGATTTCTCTCTCTCATGGTGTCGCTGGCTATAGGGGAAGGGTGTGGCTTATGGAACAACATGAGCATGAAGAGTCAAGAGTCCTGAGATGTCTTATGCATCTTCTAGTTTCCAGAACTGCATCCAATTTAATGTTGGTATTTTCTGCTGGCATTCATGGTCAAAGTGTAACTTTTGTCTTTTGCTTCTATCACTTAATGGAGACTGTCAACATCCTTGGCGGCAGCCACATTGCTAAATCCAACAATTATGTCTCTGTCATTATTTACGTGACCCTTCAGCAGGATCTGTCATGGTTGATTTTTCCTTTCTTTTTGCTATTTTTCATTGATATGGCTTCCAGAACACCACATTCTCCTGGTTTGTCTCCTATCTTCCGAAGGAGATAGGGTGGTTTCTTATTTCATCCCTGTCTTCTTAATGTTGGAGGGCCCAGATCGCTCTTCTGAAATCCAGTCCCATATTTTGAATAGCTTACCTGAAAACTCCACTTAAAGGTCTGAGAGAAAACTCAAACTTACCCCCACTCTGCCCTTCTTGTAATCTTCCCTTTCTTAGCCAGTGGCAACCTTATTCCAGTTGTTCAGACCAAAAATCTTGGAGTCCTGAGATTCTGCCAGTCCATGACCTTGTCTCATGCCCAATACGAGGGAGATCAAAATTAGGATATTTTGTTCCTAAGGTCCTGCCTTTGTGATTCCCAACACTTTCTCTTCTCTTACCTCACAATGTCACTCTACTATAGCACATAACCACATGATTGTTTTGAAAACTGGAGTTTTGAGTAATCTTAGGGTAAAATTATATATAGTTTATAGTTTACATTTGCAGTTTATAGTCTGGGGTGATCTGTTTCGTCAGAATCAATTATATCCATAAATTGTCCTCTGTAGACTTGACTGATAATTTTAACTGGCCACATTTCCTTGGCTTTCTTTTGGCCCTGAATTGGGCCTCAAATTCAACAATGTCTAAAACATCATCTTTCCAGGAAGGGACACTGACAGCTATGTTTCTGCTTCTTCTAGAACTAGTACTGCAATTTTTTTCAGAATTACTCCTCTGTCTCCTCCTTGAGCTTCCTTGAGCATTGCTATTTTCTTACGTGAGTCTGCCCCGCTGGCCTCATTTGGTTGGTTCAGGGATGTCAACCTGGCCTAAATTAAGCCAATCATAGTCTTTAAAAACCCTAGTTACTATGAACTGATCTATTATTATATGACACTAGGTGGGTCAATTAGAATCCTTTCTTAGAATTTTTGAACTTGGACGCACAGAGAGTAAAAGGCAGAGAGTAAAACTGCCATTTACTCTCTGTGCGTCCAAGTTCAAAAATAGAGATAAAAACCTAGTTTAAAAATAGAGATAGAACCAAGTTCAAAAATAGGGATGGAACCTATGAAAAGTGAAACTAGGGAGCTGTTGTGGCCACATTTCCAACTCTGTAAAAGTAGTCTGTAGTGAGAGAGAATGAAACCAATATCCAGAGAGAGGCACTGATGAAAGGGGGGAGGACTAGTGATATTTCAGTCCCTGAATCTAGTTTCCCTGAGGCCCAATTGTATCTCTGGCCTTTCGGAGGTATTAACGGAGAATAGTATACTTTGTATTACAGAGTCCCATTGCTAACTAGCTTAGGGGAGAAAAAAGGAATTTATTTTCTTATATGGTTGGGAAGGAGCTTACAGTAGCTAATATGATCAGTGAAATAACTGCATTAACCAGGCCTCTTTATTTCTGGAACTGACACTTCAGAACTGCCAGATCTCTTTTTATCCATCTTGCATCTCTGCTTGCCTCAGCTTTTGACTTGGTCTCAGTTGAACCCCCGCCATTAGGCTTTTTCTAGGCTGCTGAGGAAGACAGTTGTAAGCTGCTCCAGTCTTTCATCTATCCTAAACTGTGACCCCAAAGACAAAAGCTCTAGGGAGAAAATCTCTGTTAGTTTTAATGAAAAGTCTCCTGAGGTCCCCTGATTGATTGGCTTAGCTCAGGTCTTAGGACCACCTCTGAGCTAATCACTCTGGCCAAAAGCATGGGTGCTATGATTGGCCAGATCCAGTTCCTATGCTATTTCTATGTGCGTGGGTAGGTCAGACATAGCTGTAATCAAAACATAAAAGTCTTATTAGAATGGATATCAAAATATCTTCTAGGAAGACAGCACCATAGCTCTCACTGTTCACTACCCTATTGTTGGTTTAATCCTTTCTTAGATTCCATGCAGCAAGAAAAGTCATTTTTTTCCCTAAGCCAAATGAGTTATTTTCTTTCATTTGCAATCAAGAGTCTTGATGCATATACACTTTTTCATCTCTCTTTTCCTTAGGTGCTTGTCTTCCAGAATGGAAGTGTTTGCTGAATCACCCGTTTTGGATATGTGGGAATCCTCTTCTGTTTCTGCCTATTCCTCATTCTCCATACCCAATCAAATATCCTATGTGAGTTCTAACTAAAATATTTCTACAACCAACCTCACTGTTCCATCCATATTGTCACCACTGTTCTTCATGCCTTTATCATCATATGCTTGATTTGCTGCCTTCATTAGTCTTCTTACTTTCAGTCTTGTTTTTTGCATTCCGTCCTCCACTCTATTGTGCAGGTAAAATGGTAGTGTCGTTTCTCTGAATAAAATTTTCTCTTGGCACTCCCTGCTAAGAAGCTAAAAACTTCTTGGTGATGTGTACAGGAGCTTTTGTGTACTTTTGCTAAGGATGCCTCATGTGTCCCTCAGTGTTCAGGTCTTCGCATCCGTTCTCACCTGTGTGTCACATTAATTGGCTTTGTATTATCTTTGTCCTATTCCTTGCAAGCATTGCTGCAAAGCTTGTGCTAAACGCCAATATCAAATCAGATGTCTTTTATTTGCTCTTGGGATGCCTTGATAACCTGACTCTTTCTGCCTTTATTATTTACCAGGTTCTCAAACATACTGTTACACATAAATCACTTACGGAGCTTGGTCCTTACCCAACCCAGACACATTGCATCAGAAATATTTTTTTATTTATTTAAAAAAAATTAATGTTTATTTTTCAGAGAGAGAGAGAGCGAGCAAGCGGGGTTGGGGCAGAGAGAGAAGGACACACAGAATCTGAAGCAGGCTCCAGACTGCATCAGAAATATTTTTTTAAATGCCTTTCAGAGACTCAGAAACAGATGGTTTGTAGAGCATTCATTTGGCTGACACTGTGTTTGAGTATCTCTTGCTACTGCCTGCTTTTGAAGTTCTGATTCCTCTACCTATTTCTGAGACTTCTGATTGGCTGAACTGTCTTTGAAGTCTCTTCAGGTTTACATCCTAGTCATCCCTGCTCTAGACCTTTGTGCTGTCAATTGGGAATCAGCTATTTCAACCATTGACCTCTCCTATAGTTATATAGCCCCTTCATTATTCCCCATTCTTGGATTTATTCTATTCTTGCTTTATCATCTCAACTTCAACTCCTAGTTCAAGTATAAATTATTTTTCTCAACTAGTTTGACTATATCTCCAATCACAAATTCTCCCTCTCATTTGAGAGCCCCGATTTATGATTGCTAGATAGTTGCTTGTGCTTTAAAATTATTGTCAAGGCTCCAATTAGTGGTATGTTATAGCTGAGGGCAAATTGTGTGCATCTCTTCCAAATTCCACATTCAAAAAAATCCTATTGTTTGAAATTGGCTATGGTGAGAATATTTACATCACAGAAATCAGCAAATACTCAGAAAATGTTACTTCCCCCTTCCCCCTGAAGGACTGGTAAATGTTACCAGCCAACCCTATTTCCAGTAGAAGACCCAGATGTGGGAATCCTGGTGCCAACCTAGAGAATCTGGTGTAATCCTAGTAGGTGAAAAACAGATACCATGGATTAATAGCAGCTGAAAGCAAAGGTGGACTGCGCCTGGACAGTTAATGGTCTCTAGCCCTTAAAAAAGTAGAAAAGTAGGATTCTAAACCTGTTCAACTCCCACATTGATCCATCTCAGTTAATGGCAACAACGGTCACAAGGACTTTACACAAGTCATTTAAGCAACCTGTGTATCAAGTTCCTCATCTATAAAATGGGAATACTAATAACATCTGTCTCATAGGGTTATGAGGATTAAATGAGTTATGATTGGCAAAAGGCATAGGATAATGCCTGGCACAATCATGATTTCCTGACGTAGTATATAGACGTTTAAATAATTTCAGATATAAACCCATAGAATTAACCTTGCTTTTATCCTTTTTTTCATACCCTATGTCCACTCTGTCAAGAAATCCTTTTACCTTGAATATATATGTATATATCTGGATCTGACTTCATCTTATCACCTCTACTGTGGCCATCTTGGGTCAAGCCTCCATCATCTCAATCTAAATTGTTTTGATGATGGTCAGCAGATAGTTTTTCTGGCTTTCACTCTTGTGGCCCCTCCTACCCACCCCCCAACTCCCCGTTATTTTAGTCTGTTCCTAAAATAACAACCAGAGTGATCCTTTTCCATCATTTTTACACAATGTTAACTCCTTAGCTGAAAAACCTTCCAATGGCTCCCCATTTCCTTAGGGGTAAAAGACAAAGTCTTCACAATGGCCTACAAGGTCTTGGACCCACTCCAAGCTGTCCTCTGACTCTTTTTCTACGACATTCCCTCATTCAATCCTCACTCAATGGCCCGTCTAGCCATTCTATAATGGACTAAGAGAGGAAAATATAGTAGGATTGTGAAAATAAGAATGGGTGTGACAGTAAGAACGGACATAGTGAATGAAGTGGGGGCAGGTGTGGAGGGTTGGGTTTAAGTAGGTACAGAGCAGCCAAGAAAGAGTCAGAATAGGAGAAGGTCAGAAATTTTTCCAAAGCAAATCAAGTAAGAACAAGATCTATACCCAGCCACTTGGAAATGGGCCTAGTATGAAGGAGCCAAAAAAGCAGCCCTAACTAATACCTTGCAGAGAACCTGGCAAGCTTGAATGCTCCTGAGTCCTAGGTAGAACTGGGCCAAGTGTAGGCTGGCTTTGTTGTGGAGGTAGGTATTCAGTGTGAGAAAGCCTATGCATGTCTTGACAAAAAATATTTCCAAACCTGGTGGTATGCAGAATACACTCCACTAATAATATTGACCTCCTTCTCTCCTAGAAAAATGATGAGAACTGAATGTTCCTTGGGAGCAGCTGGGATGAGGCTAGGATGAGGGCAAGGGTTAACACAGCAAAGAGCAAAACTGGCAAACGGAATTTGGAGAATTAGGCTTGATCTAGCTCATGGATAAACTTCCTTTTTTTCAGAGAAGAGAAGGCATAGCACAAAAGTAGATTATACCGTTTCATCATTAAAATGTCATCTTGATAGGGCCAGGGTTGTAAACCAAACAAGCAGATAGTCAAAAACAAAGCAAATCCAAAAAACAAGTCTTTTGCTTCTCCAACTGAAAAATATTGCACTAAGGAAAAGATCCTGTAACAGAATCTTTTGGAATCCTACAACAAAATCAGGGTGGGATCCTGACTATTGTCTTCTAGCCTAGCCTCATCCCTTGGCTCCTCTCTTTTCTGGTGCTGGTTTCAGTCTTTAATGCTGTTCCAGTCTGCACATGTACCTTTTTTGCTGTGTTTCTCATCCACGTGCTCACTGTTATCTCTTTGTTGCTAAGATTCAATATCCCTTACAATTAAATGTGTGCCTTGTGTACTCACTACTCACTTTGCTTAGGTCTCTATGCTTTAGTTTCCTGTTGATACAGTTGAACCTAATATTTTAATGTTTCTCTTGCTTGCCTTGTTCTCACCTGCATCTACCTCATCCTGGTTTCTTCCATTCCATGTCCTTGGGATGGCAACTCAGATTACCCTCAGATATATACCTACAGAGATAGACTATGTAAATATCTCACTGCAGGATAGAAAATTCCATCATAACATATCCGGTCACAAAATAAAAGATTATGGCGTGCCAACAAAGTCAAAGCTTGGTTTTACACTACAAAAATTTGCTTTATCTGAGAGTTTAGGACATGGTGATGAACCATTTCTACACATATGCAGTCAAGCTGTTGGTTCCCTATGTAGTCTTCCACACAGCTAGTGTATCCTTCCCCCAGCTGCTGAGAGCACCGAAGCTAAGGCTTAGATCTACAACTTTTTGAGAGATTGCCCTTGGCTGATGGGAGCTGGCTCAGCTGAGATACTTGGGAAATTACTCCTCTCTTCTCCTACCAGTCAACCTGGATTCAATTTCAAACCTCACTTTTTGTGTAGGATCAGGTTGAAGCCGGGGGTTGGGGGAGAGCCCATGTAATCACTATACATGGCTCTTTGAGAAAGGTTATGTGTCTGTGACTTTGTGCTGACTGAGTGGTGCCAATTAAAATGATCCTTCCTCCCGTCTTTAAATAAAATTTACCTGGAGACTTAGAATTTTTAGGTGATTCAAGCATGAAAACCTTTCTCCAACTCTGATTAGGGTATTATTTCCAGATGAGGGCTCTGATACATCTTTTGGACAAGCTGTCAAACCCATACTCCATCGAGTATGCCTTAACCCAGTAATGACTTGCGTCTTTTGAGGTAATATATCTTCAGACTTATAAAATACAGGTAGGAGGTAGTATGTTAGTCCCCCACATCAAATTGCATTGATGTGAGGCTCTAGAGAGAGATATTGGATTCTGTTTCCATGGCAACTGCTTCACTGCTCAAGGGGAAAACAGGACAGCAATTGAAGTCTGTGTTAATAGCAGCTCTAAAAATAATCAGTAATGTGTTGAAACAAAGTGAAACACCCAGGAAGCAATAGGTAAAAATTATAACCACGAAGGGTGGGATTGAACAATAAGGTGTTGTGCAAATATTATTACAAATACAATATACTTTAAGAATTACAGGATGGCTGATGACAAATAGATTTCTGAGGAGAATCAGTTATTTTATTTGTTCATTCAGGTGACTATTGAATACTGATTCTATGGCAGCTACGAGGTAGGGCCTGAAGACACAGAGATGTCTCTATCTTCCAGGTTGCCATGGCTTTCTAGAGACGATAGAATAAAAGTCCACCATAGTTATAACGGATGTTTCGTTTGTCTATCTAACACCATTCTGTTTCCCACTGTGTTGCAGCCAGGAGATTAAGGATTTGTGTTGGATGGATATCACATCCAGCTCCAGGGGCAATTCAAAATCATTTACAGCAGCTATTGTTTTAGCAATAAGCATGTAACCAAGGTATAAACCTCTATGACACTCTTATCTATAGTGATTGTCCTTTGTACAAAGCTCAGAAATCTTGTTTGATGGTTGTGAGATGCTTCTAATCTTTTTTACCTAGATGCGAAAGAGGGATCATGCAGTCTGCTGTTTCTTCAAGAAGCCACCTTGTGATCAGGAGGAAAGTCAGCCAAGGATACAGCCAAAAAGACCACAAAGAAACTTTGCCAGACATGGCTGAACTGAGCTTAAAGCCTACTCTACCTCTGGATATTTGAGGGAAACTAGCCAATAAAATTCTTTTTGTGGAAGCTTGACTAGGGTCTCTGGGTTTTCTGTTGCCTGAAACCGAAAAGAGTATCCACTAATGTCAAATGACAATACCAGGAGATGGGTGAAATAATGGAAATAAGCAGAGGGAATTATTGGATGTACAGAGAAAGAATAAATAAAGGGAGAAAGAGTAGGTAAAAACTAACTTAATCTTGGAGAAAGGAGTGCAGGAAAATCCTATTTCCTGTATTGTGAGGTACAGAATCCAACTTTTCTGTCAGCATAGTGCCTGATTGTCTAACTCTCCAGGATTTCTGGCTACTGGCAAAATGGGTCTCTCTCAACCCAAGCTTCATGACATAGATGTAGCATGAACCTAAAGAGGCTTCAGCTCCAGTGCCCTTCACTTATACTGCCCTTCTGGGTCTGGGGTCAAAGTAGCAGGCCCAGCTACACATTGGCAGATTGTCCTAACTTAAAGGTCACTGTCTAAAATCTGGTAGTGTTTCTGGGCTGTGGGCAGGGTGGAGGTGGGCTGATGGCACCATTGAACTATTTCTATATTTTTCTGGCTTCTATTAAGCCCTGGTAAGCCCCATCAAGTACCTGGACCTTATATTTGACCCCAATGAACTACTCCCTGCTCTTATCTCTTCCTTGGACACTAAGAACTAGGCTTCCTGGCTGTTTAGCACGGCACATCCCCAGACTGGAAGAGTGAAGAAAAAAGGTGAAATCCGGCTGAGTTAGACCAGCTCCTATGGACAGAAGCTGTGTGTGTGTGTGTGTGTGTGTGTGTGTGTGTGCATGTGCACACATGTGCAAGTGCCTGCATGTGTAAATTATTTCACAATGTATACATATATCTAATGATCACATTGTACACTTTAAGCACATACAATTTTATTTGTCAATTATACCCCAATATATCTGGGGAAAAAAAGCACTAAAGAAACAGAAATTGATTGAGTCACAAGATAATAATTGCTAAGGTGAAGGTAAAAGAACAGGAGTTTCATGGTGTTACATGCAGTGCGTAAGTGCTATTAAAAGACACCACCACTTGGGGCGCCTGGGTGGCTCCTTCGGTGAAGCATCTGACTTCAGCTCAGGTCATGATCTCGCAGTTTGTGAGTTTGAGCCCCGTGTTGGGCTCTGTGCTGACAGCTCAGAGCCTGGAGCCTGCTTCGGATTCTGTGTCTCCCCCTCTCTCTGCCCGTCCCTGCTCAAGCTCGGTGTCTTTCTGTCTCTCAATTGTAAATAAATGTTAAAAAAAAAAAAAGAAAACAAAACAAAAAACCAAAAACCAAACACCACCACCACCAAGCTGGAGATGAAAAGTACTCTGCAATAGAAAGTTCAATAATCTGAATTTCTGTTCCTGCTCTACTTCTAACATTAAGCAACCTGAGTAAGTGATTGACCTAGAATTACTTTTTTATACTATCAATCTGTTTGGTAATATGGAAGTCAGCAAGAAAGATTTAAAAAGAGCTTAATTAAGAAAACATAATTTAAAAATGATAGAATGATCTATATCTTTGGATAGTGCTGCTGAACATATAAAGTTAAATGAGAGAGAAGGTCTTGTATAGTGAAAATATTGCCTAATTTGAATTCAAGAATTCCGATTCTGGCTGTGCCTTATCTGTGCCTTTCCTTAGGTCATTTGCTTATGCAGGTCTCGATCTGCTTCCTCTCTAAGATCAGTGTGTCATATCAGCTTATCTCTCAGGCCTCTTCTGGTTCTAAGATTCCACTGTAAAATACAAGTACGTTTCAGTTATCCAAACTTGGTATTGTTTCCTTTATATAAAAATGTTTGTTTGAAACAATCCTTTCTGGAGTTTGTAGCATTTCTTGAATCTGAACTCTCATGGCCATTTTTTTTTTCTTCAAATACTGCTTTTGTCAGATTCTCTCCTTTCTTTCTATACCTCAAATTATTCTTGTCTTAAATCTTTCTCATAACCATGTCTAAGAAGTCTCTTATACTCCTTTATGTATTTTCTAACCTAGTAACTGTGTTTCAGTTTATATATCGTTTTCTGACCCACCTTTCAGTTTACAAATTCTCAACTCTATTTTGTTTTTAAAAGCTTTAATGTTTATTTATTTTTGACATAGAGAGAGAGAGAGAGAGAGAGAGAGAGAGAGAGGGAGACACAGATTCCGAAGCAGGCTCCAGGCTCCGAGCTGTCAGCACAGAGCCCGATGCGGGGCTCGAACTCACAGACTGTGACATCATGACCTGAGCCGAAGTTAGACAGACGCTCAAACGACTGAGCCACCCAGGCACCCCTCTATTTTGTTTTTTAGTAAACTGACCAAGAGGTGGTTATTGGTTTTCTTTGACATATCTTTCCTTGAGTTCAGTGAGTTTTTTGGAACTTTGAACTGATGTCTTTTGCCAGTTTGAAAATTCTCTGTCATTATCTCTTTCAATATTGTTTCTGCCACATTGCCTTTCTCTTTTTTTCTGGGCATCCAGTTACGTATTAGATCTTTTAATTGTGTCCAATGTATCTCTTAAACACTCAGTTCTTATTTTTTTCCAACTTCTTCTCTGATAGTTTTTATATTTCTTAGGGACCTGTTTCTGATTTTACAAACCTTGCATTTTTACCTTGTCTAATCTGCCTTTTAAACCCAAATAAATACTTTTCATTGTAGATATTTTTTTTTTCAGATTAAGAATGTTCATTTGATTCTTTTTAATGGTCCCAATTTTCTGTTGAAATTTTCTCATTCTTCATCTTTTTTGTTCATTTTTTGCTTTTTTAACTTTCTAATCTTAGTATTTTAAAGTCTGAATCACCAGTGGATTCTTTATCTCTTTCTCTCTTTTTTTAAAAGTTTATTTATTTAAAAAATTTTTTTTAATGTTTATTTATTTTTGAGACAGAGACAGAGCGTGAACAGAGGGGCAGAGAGAGACACACACAGAATCTGAAACAGGCTCCAGGCTCTGAGCTGTCAGCACAGAGCCCGATGCAGGGCTCGAACCCACACATGGTGAGATCATGACCTGAGCTGAAGTCGGACTCTTAACCGACTGAGCCACCCAGGCACCCCTAAAAGTTTATTTTTGAGAAAGAGAGAGAGAGAGAGAGCACATGCACACACACATGCACAAGCAAGGGAGGGGCAGAGACAGAGGGAGAGAGAGGATCCCACTATCAGCGTAGAGCTCAATGTGGGTTTGGGCTGTAACTCACAAACCGTGCAATTGTCACGTGACCAAAATCAAAGAGTAGGATGCTTAACCAACTGAGCCACCCAGGCATCCCCCTGTCACTCTTTTTAAAATCATTGTCTCTATTTTATAGCTCAGAAAAATAAGACATTGCATGAAAAATGAACTCCACCGTATAACGTGTAATACAGTCACAGGTCGTAAGTAGAATTTGGTGTAATGACTATCATTTCCCACGTTTAATCAATAAGCATTGTTCCTCTTTTAGAGGACCTGCAGAAATTACCCATATTAAACACACTGAAAATAAACATTAAATACCATTAAATGATGAGTAGCTCTAAATTTCTCTAACCTCTTTGCATTCATTAACTAGCTCTCCAGAGTGAAAATAATTATGGCTTTCTATTCCTTTAAAATATTGACTGAAAAGGATTTCCAGTTTCAGAAACATAAAAACTAATGTCATTTGGTTCTAAACAAAAATATACCTTAATTATCAAGCTAAAACCATAGCCAAAAAAAAATGACATTATCACCTGAGGTTTTCCTCAGCCTATTTGTTCACCATGTAATCAGACTCTCTTAGATTAATTTCAGCAGAAAGTCTGCCAATTCATGGACTTGCCCCCAAAGCACATCAGGGGATCGTTAATACATTGGGCCGTTAGAAGAACAGTGGTAGTAGAACATCTTATTTTATACAGAAGTGGGAATCGTTATGAATTTTTTTTTCTTGTTTCAGTAACAAGATAATAGTACTTTATAGTATGGCATACTTTAATGTTTAAAGAATAAAAAATGCAAGCGAGCACCATAATACACTTGAAAGAAGTGTATTTATTTCACGGGCCCAAATGTATAACTTTCACAGGCACAAAGTTCCCTGTTTTAAGCAAATCTAGCTAACCCTCATTGTCCATTAGGACTATTTCATATATGCCATCTTACAAATAAGCAACACTTTACAAAAGGCTCTTATCTACTACCTAGTTCTTAGAATAAATGTGTTTATACTTTGAACAGTCATGTGGATACTATAAAGACTATAGCATGCTATAGTCATGTGGATACTATAAAGATTACTATACTTGATGCAATTTATTGCCTTCTGTCATGATTTCTTTAATCTCTTTTTACAGTGAACAAGTGACTTTCTAAAAAGTCTGAATCTTCTAAGTACAGGTCACCTCCTGGTTAAAGCTGGAGTACTTCTCAGCAGCTAAAAATGTGATGGGCAGCCATTTTTCCTGGCCTTCTAACGTATGATCCAAACAAAGTTTACGCAAGTCAGAGAGAAGGACAAAGTTTTCAAGTCTTATTTTATGGAATTGTGGGGATTCCAGCCAAATTTCTTCTGACAAGAAATATTCAGTTGCCTTTGGGGGAGATGACCACTGGCAGCTTACTGTTGGAGACATTTGGTGCAGGAAGCCATTGACTTGCACAGGTGTATGGGAAGAAGACTGGTCAAGCAGTAGCCTGGGCTAGAGGAAGTCCAGTGTGAAGTGAGGTGTGCTCCCAGGTGCAAAAAGTGACCAAATAGCATTGGACTGGGCTTCTCCAGGTGATCAGGGCCAGTAGTGGTGACTCTGTGGTGGCCCTGTGGATGGCACCTATATCTCTTTATTTCTTGTCTTTTCTCTTCATATTGGTCATTTTATTTTTAGCATGCGTATAATTTTCAGTTGCTTTTCAGATTATGAATGATAAACTGTAGAGGCTTTATAGAATATTCTTCCAAAAAGTATTAAGGTTTTTAGTCAAAGAGTTACAGTGAATGACCTTGATCCAGTCAAGACTTGTTTTTCAGCTTTGTTATGCTTATTTCCATTTTGCTTTTATTCATAGGGGTGGTCATTAGCCCTAGGGAATGCCTAGGTCTCTTCCATCTTGAATAACAATCTTTTAACACCCTGGTGCTGTCTGGTTGCTGAAATCTACCTCAGTTCTTGAGCTTTCTGTCTGCTGTTTACTGATTTATTCAGGATTGTCTTGCACATTCACAATTCAGAAGCTGACCAGCCATTTGAGGGAAATTTGAATGCAGATTTTTGGGCACTCCCTCCGAAGTTCCTTTCTCTCCAGTATTTTGCTCCTCAAATCCCATCTCCTTGGGCATCCCCAAACTCACTCTCTGACTCCTCAGACCTAGCAGCATGCTTCTTTCTTCTTGAGCTCTTTTCACTCTTGCCAACACTGGGAAAGTGCCCTCAGAAAAATTCTGAGGAGTGCACCTCGTGTGCTTTCTTTTCTCAAGGATTCTTGCTGCTCAATGTTACTTGAGCTAGTTCTCCAATGCTTTCAAAGAATTTTTTTATGTTTTCCCAACTTTTAAAGTTATTTTTGGTATAAGATTTAGTTCAACATAAGCTACATTATTGGGTCCAGGGCCAAAAATTTTATCCATTAAATTTTAATTTCAACAATTTGTTTTATCACCTCTGAATGGTATTTTATTTTTATTTTTTGAGAGAGAGAGCATGCATGTGAGTAGGGGAGAGACAGAGAGACAGACAGAAAGAGAGAGAGAGAGAGAGAGAGAGAAGAAGAATCTTAAGCAGGCTCTATGCCCATCATGGAGCCTGACTTTGGTCTCAGTCTCACGACTGAGAGCATGACCTGAGCCAAAATCAAGAGTCAGATCCTTAACTGATTGAGTCACCCAGGCACCCCACCCGTGAATGATATTAAAAAAACTTTTTAAAAATATGTCCTCATTATTTTTAATCCCTTTTTATTGCATGCTCACTTTGTCTTCCTTTAAACATTTTATATATATATATATATACATACATAATAAATTTATATGTGGATTCTGACAATTCTAAAATTTCTGTTTTTTTTTCTTCTTTGCATGCTTAGTGATTTTTTATATTCACCTCATATAAACTGATAATAATTTGTGGAAGTTTTAAATTTGAGAATCCTTCCTTTTTAGAAAACTTGTAAACAGTGGATTATATATGTCTTTCCTTATTTATTACGGGTCTAGGCTTAAAGTAAGAAGGCCTTTGAGTATCTAGCCTTACACACTGCTGAGGCAGAAGTTATATATTTTAATCTTAAATTATGCTTTCCATGGAAAATTTAGAAAAGTAATACAAATGTTTAGTGATATACTTAGATTCACCAAGCTTCTTAGACATTTGAAAGCCTTAGCTACAGAAATTCCAAACCCATCTATTAAACATTTATTTTAAAAAAATTACGTATTTGAGAGGGACAGTTACCTACTTGCTAGCAGAAATTCAACCAATTTTAAAGGATTTTTTTTCTTACTTAAGGAAAAGAAAAATGCCTTTTCCAGGATCCAATAAGGGAATAGGTGAAAATAAGCTTTGGTTCAGTTTGAAATTTATGATGGATTGGTAGGTAAATTATTCATTAAATGAAAATGAAAAATCTGTGAAACTAATCAAGCCGGTCTAGTACCATTACTTGGCAGATGACAAATTTGGCCAGATTAGAATTGCCATATTTGATGCTAGGTATAGGCATGATCTAGAAAACAATGGGAAGACTTGAAATCTGAACGTAGAAGATGTGTCTATTAGATGTGGGCAGATCCTAAGGGTGGTACATGGGCGAGAAGGTGGAGAACTGAAAGAACTGAAAGTTTTTAAAAGCAATCCAGTCTGGAAGGTCGGGTCCTACATGCTGCCCGACTTGCTAGACCACCGAGTATCTTTTTGGAACCCGAAGTAGCATGACTAATTTTAGCAGAATATACTCCTGCTTAATTTTGAAGTCTTTTGTTACGTACAGAGGGAGATAGTGAGCAAATCCTGGATACCATGCTGCATTGGTAACTTGGTAAGACTGACCACTATTTCTTGAACCTGCAATTATGTATTCATCAGTGCTTTATTCCATCAATGTTTTCTTTCCCTGGTCTCTTTAGAGAGTGCTTAGTCATTAGCATCATCCTTCCAAGAGAAAAAGAGCAAGTACATGGTTTACAGATGGCTACCTTCTTTCTGGGTCGTCACATGACAGACCAGAGAAAGGAGGCAAGCTCTCCTTTGTCTCTCCTTACAAGGGCAAAAATTCCATCATGAGGGCTCTACCTTCGTGACCTAGTTACTTCCTGGAGTTCCCATCTCCATTTATATCATACAGGTAATTAGAGTCTCAACATATGAATTTTGAGGGGGCACAAACATTCAGTTAATAGCCTTTACCAAAAGCACCTAGCTAAGAATATTTTGTTTACAAATTCCTCAACTCAGTGGAATTAAATGTAGATCTATTGTCATAAACTGTATTTCTGGCTGTTTCTATATTATGAGCAATTAGTACAGAGATAAAAAAAAGGAGTGTTGCCTTTGAGCTGATGATTACTTCAATCAAGTTTGCTTTATTGCCCAAAAAACTGCAAAATAATGTGCCTTCTTAAACCAAAGCATTGGTAATTTCTTGTGGAAAAAGAATTGGGCGTGTTATATTTAGGGAAATGACATGTTCATTCTTATACAAATATTTAGTTTTCTTCTGTGTGTCACACTACTTTGTATCTGCTCATTTTTTGTTTCAGAAACCCATTCCAGGCTTCTCACCAAAGCTTTTTGGCTTATAATTTTTGTCTATGCTACACATTATGTGGCCATGGGAACCCTAGGACCGCCTTTGGAAAACAGTGTGATTTTCCTATAAAAAGTGTCTTTATGGGTACAGATCTGGCGATGGCCTGCAGAGGATTTGATTTCTTCCTGTAATTTTCCTTAGACAGTCCTCCACACCCAGGAGTGTTCCTGGTTTTCATTCTATGGTTTGTGAATTTTTGTCACTCTCAAATTTCTTCTTTTCCCAGTATCTACATGCTATGACCTTGCTTTGGGAAAGGGCTAGAATCAGTTCGGCTGGGTAGGTGCAGGTGCCTGATTGGGCAGAACATATGATATTAGCACAGTCTGTCTCTTCCAAACCAAGGAATGAAGTGTCAAAGAGGAAATGAACTCTCATAAAGAGGAAAAAAGTACAGAATAACTTTACATAAATTACAAATGCTGTTTTGACACTTACGACAACTTTTTGCTCTTTTCTATTCTTCCTTTTTTGGCATTTTCCTATCTTCTTGCTGGCCTGCCCTGTTCTTTTTGGGGTTCCTCAACTAGAGCCATGGTTCTCAAACTTTAGCATACATCAGATTATCTGGAGGGCTTGTTACAATACAGATTGCAGACCCTCTCCTCCAGAGTTTCTAGTCCAGTAGGTTTTGGGGGGTTCAAGGATTCACATGTCTAATAAATTCCCAGGTGCAGTTGATGCTGATGGTCCAGGGCCACATTTTGAGAGACGATAGTCTGGAGATTGTGTTTTATCATCTTAACATTTTCATTCATTTATTCATTATTTCATTCACTCACTCATTCAGTCAACATTTATTGGGATATCACTGGCCTTTAGTGGGTCTTTAATAAATGGTAAGTTGTTGTGCATTTCCCTGAGTCTCAGCAGCCTAGGGGTACCAAGCACTCTTTAGTGGGAGGACTTAAACTGCACGGACTCTTACCCTCTCCTGCATAAAACAAGACCTCCAGCACCTCTCAAACAAGCATGCAACTGTGTCACAGAATGCCAGGGTTTGTCACTCAAATGCTTATCGCCTAGTCGTTTCCAGTTACCACATTCCAGCTTCTCATGGATGTTTTCTGTCTGTGCAGCTAGTAAGGGTGACTGACTCACTGCTGAGACTGCTGTTGCTGCTGCTGCCTTCCACGTGAAGCATGAGGGTCTGTGCCAGGGGTGCCGCCTGCCAGGGCTTCCCAAAAAAGCGGTCAGGAAAATGGGGTCATCCCTGATCTGCTTCACATTTCCTTGCCTGGAAACCACAGTGGGCTGCTGATGCCTCGACATATCACAGAACAAGATGTGAAAATATATCCGTCTGTGTTTGTCTGTGGTTATTTCCTGGGGCTTGAATCTACAGGACTGGGAAGGTGGGAATGGGTGGCTGGGCAGAGAATGTGATATTAACACTTTCTGTCTTTTCTAACCCGGCTTCTCTATCAGTTCATGAAACGTGCGTGTGCAGTTTTCACACCCCAACGACTTCTCAGATATGCAACACATGTCTGAATCGCAGTGGGGGGACACAGCTGAGTCTCAGAACGGCTAGATGCAAATGAAAAAAGGACCCCAAATTTCTGTCTAGCTTCTTCCCCTGTACTTTTAAGGTGTTTGTTTATAATCCCGTTGCATTTTTAGAATGCCAAATTTAATCTAGTCTAGTAGGGGGACTTCCTTCCACTGAATGTACTTTGCAGCTTCTTTCTTTTATACAAACTCTGCCTTAGGTGAGGAGAAAAGAGATAATTTGTAGTTCTGCATAATTTTCTGCAAAGAGCCCAAGGATTCAGATGGCTTTATCCAATCTTCACTCCTCGACATAGGCTCAAATGGTTTTGGTTTTCCTATCCCACGCCACAAATTACCTAGGGCTGGCGTGTCTGTCCTCATTTCTGTCTGTGGCCTGGGAGTGGAGGTGGGAGGTAGGGAATTGAGGCCTTCAGCACCCATGGCTGAAAAAGAGGAGCTTAATTGTCTAGACTGTCCAGGGGCTTTTAGAGGGACCTCAGGGAGTTTCTGATTTACCTAATTCTTCTCTGACTCCATGATGACTCTGCATTCTTGGGGTTTAGAACTATAGAAAAAAAATGCTGGCTATTATAGCATGTGTAAATCATCTAATTATCCAGAAGGGAAATAAGAACCATATAATGTGCTCTTTCAAATTTATGTCAGGTTGGCTGTCATACGTTTGATTTGTTCCTTGTATTATGCTCTGTCCATACAAACATTGCTTGGTTTCTGGTCATGTGGCAGGGGCATCCTGATGCAGACACAAGTTTATGTAAATAGAACAAATCCTCCCAGGGAAATGAGGCTAGAGGGATGATTATGGTAGATTTCCACAGCAGGAAAAGGCAAGGAGGCTCATGTTCCTCTTTGCCAGGTATAACAGTAGACAGAGGGGAGAATACCCAATGCAATGAAATGTCAGGCCCTTCATCCCTTGGAAATGTGCCTATGTGGTGCCCTCCTGGTCACACGCGAGAGATCAAGTTATGACACTCAGCGTCACTTCACAGATTTGTAAGGCGGGCTCTGAGAAGACAGGCAGTTTTCTTTTCGAGTGTTTCTTCTACCTACAGCAAGTGGATGTGGGTCGACAGGAAAGATGTCCTTAGGAGTGACTAAATAATCTAACATCAGATGAAAGTGCACATGTTTTTAAATCAAATATAACACAATAACTGTAACTTCTTTTGCATATAGTTTTAAAGACAGATATAGTATAGAGCACAATTTAAGGAACTACAAACTTCTTGGTAGCAATCAAATACCTTTATGACAACATTTCAAAGACTGTAAGCCTAAGGGTTTTTTCAGGGTCAGGACAGGCCAGCTTGGGGATGCCCAGGCCTGGTGTTAGAATGGATAGCAAAAGTATTAGCAAATTCTGTATGACAAGCAAGACAGAGTGGGTACCCAAGAACCTAGGCTAAAGCCAGGATTATAGTTCTAGAAGGCTATAGGTCCTAGAGAGTCAGGAAAGTTGTGAGCAAGGGTTAGGAACCCAGTGGAAGGATCTGGTCAGCACAGATCCAGGAACGAAGTGTCCATTTGTAGTAGGTGTATAATCTATGTAACAAGCACGGGCCAACAAGGAAAAGCTTTAATACTTAGGTTTTCAGTGACTGGAGTCCTCATATATTCCTTTTCACTTTCTGAATGGCTCTGAGGAGGTACATGAGCCTGAGCCCACAGTAGCAGCAAAAGGTACACGTGACAGGAGTGGGGAAATGAGAAATGTGAGTGAGAAATCTGGAGCCCTACGCACTGCCCAATCTGGTCCTGGAATTTTCCCAGCTTCAAGGAGAACCAGCCTTTATTGCGTTTGGTTCTTACAACTGGAAGCCTTGAAGGATTTAAAGATTATTTTACTGCTGATGAAACCTAAGACTTATCACTTAACTGCATAAAGGTGTTAATTTGCTTCTGAACCCAGCCATTTCCCTTTTAGAAGAGTGAATTATAAATCCGCACATTGGAAGTTTTTCAAACTATGGATTGCTGGGCTCTACCTCAGACCAATTAAATTAGAATCTCTGGGGAGGTGGATGGGGCCTAGGTGTCTATATATTCTAAAAGTTCTCAATGATATTTTTCTTTAACTTTTTAAATTTAATTTTAAATGCTGAAAGTATCATAGACTCTTTATTGTAAATAAAAATATGTAAAAATTATTACTTCTCCTTTTCTAGACAGAGGCAGAGCATATGCAAGATATAAAGAATATTAAAAGACTATTTGTCTACCTACCACCTCTTTCATAAATCATAAATGGATAGCCAATAGATTGTCCCAAGATAAACATCCTTTCACAAATATCATACAGGTCAAGAAATCAAATGCTACGACAGGCTCCAGTTCCTGCTCATGTTGCTTTTCCTCACTACCTTCTCTTGCCTCCAGAAAGGTATAAAAAGTTTCCCAGGGAATTAAAAAAAATTTTTTTTAATGCTTATTTTTGAGAGGGTAGGGAGGGGCAGAGAGAGAGAGGGAGACAGAGGATCTGAAGCAGGCTCTGTGCTGACAACTGCGGGGCTTGAACTCATGAACTGTGAGATCATAACCTGAGCCGAAGTTGCACACTTAACTGACTGAGCTACCCAGGCACCCCAGAGTTTCCCAGGTAATTTTAGTGAGCCTTATAATTGTCTTTTGGGGTGCCTGGGTGGCTCAGTTGGTTAAGCGACCGATTTCGGCTCAGGTCACGATCTCACGGTTTGTGAGTTCGAGCCCTGCGTCAGGCTCTACGCTGACAGCTCAGAGCCTGGAGCCTGCTTCCGATTCTGTGTCTCCCTCTCTCTCTGCCCCTCCCCTGCTTGTACTCTGTCTCTCTCTCTCTCAAAAATAAACATTAAGAAATAATGAAATAAAATTAAAAAAATAAAAAAAAATTGTCTTTTCACTTTGTTTTCCTCATGGATTTTTTATTTATTTATTTTTTTTTAATTTATTTTTTCAACGTTTATTTATTTTTGGGACAGAAAGAGACAGAGCATGAACGGGGAAGGGGCAGAGAGAGAGGGAGACACAGAATCGGAAACAGGCTCCAGGCTCTGAGCCATCAGCCCAGAGCCTGACGCGGGGCTCGAACTCACGGACAGCGAGATCGTGACCTGGCTGAAGTCGGACGCTTAACCGACTGCGTCACCCAGGCGCCCCGCATTTTTTTTTTTTTAATGGAGAGAAAGTACTTTACGTATGAGGATTTGATCAGTCTCTCTGATCACATAATATTAATACCAGTAATAAGTATTTTGAGTGTTATATGTATATGCACATGTTATAGGTATATGTGACTGTTATATCGTGGTAACAAATTTTCATGCCAGTACTCATTCAAGGAGTTGAGGTTTATTTTTCCAAAACAAAATTAAACTTCTCTCTTGAGCCACATAACACCCGATGGTAGAATATACCTTTCTGTTCAGTGTCAACAGTGACCATGAGCAATAGATTGCCACTGCTTCCCCCTTCTAGAATGAGGCTCCACCACGCCAAGGGAAATAGGTTGTTGCCTTGGGAAGCCAGGGGTTGCTGAGGCCAAAGATCGTGGTTGTGTGTATCGGGCCACTTGTGGGCGATATATACAGGCCCAAATGAGAAAGCCACCGTGTTGGCCATTTTAAATGCTGAGAAACAGCCTGAAAAGAGATGACCTCAACAGAACAGAGGGCTACCAGGTCCCAAGGGACTGAAGAGACATCAACAGCCAGCGGGAGAGACAGTAATAGGGGTGTTTTTGAAGCAACTACAGATGCCCACCAGATGATCAGCTTTATATACCTGCACTAAAGTCCAGAGACCTTATAAATCAATTCACGACAATGTAATGGAGTAGCAACACATTTCTACTGTTACTACTTTTCTGTTCCCACTACCCTTCAACTCGGGAATAGCCAGAGAGACTCGAGTGGGGTGAGTGGGCATGTGGGTGAGGAATTGAAGGTCTTAACAGGAAAAAAAAAAAAGCAATCCAGGATGAATTTTCCCTCCCCCTTTTCAGTAGGTTTTGGCTATGCTTTTTGAGGGACAGATGATTTCTGGAAAAGGAAAAGTTAAACAAAATTTGAAAATTTTGACCCTGTTTGGATCAAACATTTTGATCAGGTTAGGTGCAGATTATGTGTGTGTGTGTGTGTGTGTGTGTGTGTGTGTGTGTGTGTGACTAAAATGAGTGGAGACATTTTAAAAAATCTAAGTATGACTAGAAAAGTCATATCTGGGTTTTTTACCCAAGGGAGTAGGAAAGCACTACTAAGCCACAGAGCAAGTTTGAATAGGCAATGGGGAGAATGATGAAAACTGTTTTCTGATTACATCTGACGGACATTCATGTCCACTGTGTTGGTTATATCCACGTATTGACTATACCAACAATTCAATGAGTGTGTTCCTAAATCTACCATGATACCTCCCTCGACCCCCTGCCTCCTTGGTGCAATGGTGATTCTTGTTAAGATGCCTGGGCTAGGAGAAGGGCCTCTGAGAAGTTCAAAAAAGTGCTAGAGGAATAAAGAATATTAAAACTAGCATTTCAAATTGTCATTCCATCACTGCTATCTCCTTTAACCATTACAAGAAACCAATGGGGTACATGCTGTCATTAGTCTTCTCTTAAAGACGGAAAATGAGGCTAGAGAGGTAAGGCTACCTGTCACAAGGACCACAGCTAGGAAGAGAAGAAGGGCTAGAAGCCAGGCTTTCACTCTCTGGAGCCCACTCTCTAAATATCCTACACTTTAGCCTCTACTAATCTCTCTTGTGGCTGTAAGGGGAAGCAATGCACTGGTCTTCTTCTAGTAAAAAGACCTTTTTTGGGGAGAGTGGCAGCCAAGCAAATTTACTAACTCATGCACCTCTCGTCTAACTCTGAAATGTTTCTTCACTAAAAATTAAATTGCTTTAGAAACAGCCAGCAGAGGCTTCTGTTTGTTACAACCTGGCGTCTGCTTTTAATTTGAGGTGCACTTTTAATTTTGAGAGGTCAGTTGTTCTTCTCGATGTGTGAAAATAATAATATGGTTATAATAAAGCAACGCTGTCATGGCTTCCTTTCAAGAACTTAACATTTAGCACCGAGAAAATAATCTTGTGCTCATGGAAGTGAGCTTTAAGAGTTTTGGAACACAAAGAAAAATGCTTTTGGAAAAATGCTTGAATTCTCATGAAGGTTAGCCAAAATCCACAGGTACTTCTAGGCCATTGTCAACAGTGGAATTGTTCCTCTCCTTTCTCTATGTGGCAGAACTTTTAAAAAAACAGAGAGGTCTGAGTTCGAGTGCTAAAGTAACAGTTGTATTAGAATTTTTTTGGCATTTTATCACTTAGAAGATTGTTCTTTCCTTTTCTCTATATTTTAATTCCCTGATCTTTTATTTTTTATTGCATTTTAAAATGTAGTAGTTTTAGGATTATATATCGTACGCTAATCTCTTACCCACTCCCCACCCCAGGATCTCAAACTTCTTTTCCAGTGGGGAAAATGTTCCCTGTAGCCTTCCTGCCTTCTGACTCTATTTGCCATAGAAGAAAAAAAAAAAAAAAAAAGGAGCTTAAATGACACCCAGAGGTCATCAACCCTACCTTTGTGCCAGGACATGCAATCTCCCCAAGCCAATTACTAACCTGTTTTTAAAACAACCTCCAATCAGAGAGAATCCTTGACTTCTTTTTGTGAGCTGTTGCACTGTGCAAGACCACACTATAAATGTCTTCGCCTATCTGTACGTACTCTTATCTCACTGTTCTATTTTTTTCCTCTTGGAAATTAACCCTTTCTTACCTTTTTATAAACCTGTAGGCCCCTTCTTCTCAGAAGAGTTGGCAGACACATGTTACTCTGTAAACAGTCAAGATGGTAAGGTGAGTCGTAGTTCCGGGAACCTGGGTGCTCTAAATCCCCAGCTACGTGGGAGGGACAGCAGGGCAACGGGATTCCTCATTTTATAAAGTATTTATCCGGCTGCTGCCAAGCAAACACTCCCAATCCCGTTTTAACTTAGGAGACTGACATTTCTGAGTCTGTTTCCAAACAGGACACTAGAGGGCTCCCAGAGGTTAAGAATAAGTGGAAAATTATTTGAATGAAAACTGCTTCTGTACGGCTTTTGTTGTTCCAGAATTTAAAATCAAAGTTTATTTTTTAAACTATTTAAAAAAAAAAACTTAGGCATCTGAAAACTGGGATAGCAGCAGCCAGTTCACAAGTAACTGTTTTGCTTTGCAATCAGTAGTTTTCAAGGGAGCTTTTAAAGCTGAGCTGAAATATTTGAAATGTGGAACACTCTTGACCATGAAATATGTTCTACTTACATGCTTCAGCCTTTAAAAGTTCTTTGCATTACAGTCAGGGATTACATTCTTCCTGGAGCCAAGCATGGGGCCAGCTGTGTAAGTAAGGTTGCTTGTGAGTTCTTCTTTTTCATAATGTGAAAAAATAGAGCTTAAGATCCCTTTATTTTCTTTCAGCTGACTTTTGTGGGAAGAAAAGGAATGAAAAGCAGTCGGATTTGTGTTGTGTGTGTGTGTGTGTGTGTGTGTGTGTGTGTGACTGAATCAATGTAACTTCTGTTAAGATATATGGATGTTTATGGTTTCATATTACAATAATTCCTAATGCAGGATGTTGAAACATACTCTGAAGAAAAAACTGTACCATCAGATTAAGATAATATGTTTCTGAAACTGAATGTTAGTACTTGATGCTTCTGCCCAATTTGTAATGCAGGACTTTAAAAAGTAAACACGGGATGTTGGCAATAGATTGTTTTTAAAAACTACCTATCACTTGTCTTAAATTATTTCTAAATGTCAAAAAGGAAAAGGCTGAGTTGGTCAAATGTCAATACATTTCTTTCAGAATCAAATTAAATGACTCCAGCTACAAGTTATAAAATATTCTTGGATTTTAGGGCTTTGTTTTCATTACTCTAAACTGAGCATCAAATCTATACATCTATCTTGTGTCTATTTGTTAAACTCTCTTTAAAAAAAAAACATTTCATGGTGGTGATATTTATGAAAGGAAAGAGTTACTTTTTTTTTTCCCTTTACTCTTGAAGAGGAACTGAACTCGTCTGAGATTGTGACTCAGTTAACTCTGTTTCCATTCATTCTCAGACACAAGCCACACTTCTCCTCGGGGAAGCTGATAGGAGTTTAAAAGGTTTGTCGTGGCGAGCGTCGGAAACATTCCCAACTTCATCACCAACCCTTTACACTTCCACCTTTACTCTACCCACTGGAGACCACTTATATACCTAAGCAGAGGCGACAGCTGAATTCAGGAAACCATGCATCATGTCAGCAGGAACCAACTGCAGACTTTAAAGTCTGCTCAACATGTGGATGCAGCAGAGAAATGACCTGTCCAGACAAGCCAGGGCAACTCATAAACTGGTTCATCTGCTCCCTGTGCGTCCCGCGGGTACGTAAACTCTGGAGCAGCCGGCGCCCAAGGACCCGGAGGAACCTCCTGCTGGGCACTGCCTGCGCCATCTACTTGGGCTTTCTGGTGAGCCAGGTGGGACGTGCCTCTCTCCAGCAAGCAAGGGCAGCAGAAAAGGGGCCGCACCAGGGTCGTGACACCGTCGAGGCGCCCTTCCCTGAGATACCCTTGGATGGTACCCTGGCCCCTCCAGAGTCCCAGGGCAATGGGACCACGCTGCCGCTCAACGTGGTGTACATTACCCTACGCTCCAAGCGCAGCAAGCCTGCCAATATCCGTGGCACAGTGAAACCCAAGCGCAGAAAGAAGTATGCAGTGGCATCTCCGGCCCTGGGGCAGGAGGCTTTGGTTGGGCCATCCCTTCAGCCACAGGAAGCTGCAAGGGCAGCTGATGCTGAAGTGCAGGGAGGAAACCTGGGCAAGGTTGGGGAACGACCCTGGAGGTTGATACGGGGTTCAGGGGTGCAGGTTGGTGGCTCAGATTTTCAGCGACCCGAGACCAGGGAGAGCAACATCAGGATCTACAGCGAGAGCGCCCCCTCGTGGCTGAGCAAAGAAGACATCCTCAGAATGCGCCTGTTGGCGGATGGTGCCGTGGCCGGTCTTCACCCAATTTCCTCGAAGAGCGGAGCCCGCTTGCTGGTGCTGGAGGGGAGCGCCGCTGGCTCTGTGCCCGGCTGCAGCCCCAGCCCCTGTGGACTGCTCAAGCAGCCCTTGGACATGAGTGAGGTGTTCGCCTTCCACCTGGACAGGATCCTTGGGCTCAACAGGACCCTGCCGTCTGTGAGCAGGAAATCAGAGTTCATCCAAGGTAACAGCTTCACTTGCTTCGTTATTTGCAGCTGTTGGGGATTCGGGTTGATTTTTCTCTTTTCCCTCACTCTCCTTTTCGAAATGATTTTCTCCACCCACGTTTCACATTTGGACAGCAGCAGCATGTCTTTCCATACGTTTGGCATTCTTTACTTTCCCAGCTTTGGGAGGATATGAGAGTTCCAGGGAAATGCTGTACTCAACATGCAAGAGTAAGCCCACACTGTGTAATCTTTGCTCTCCATTTCCCTCCCTGCACTTCCCGGTGGCTTATTAAATCTAATTAAAGCCAGTGGCAATTTGCATGATGAGAAGAGGAAGCGGGGTGGAGGCAAAGAACTTGCTGACAGTCAGGCATATTATTAGAGAGGTTACTATGGAAGTAAGTAGAATTTCATTCGTTAGGAGTTTTTGAAAGGAAAGGGGAAATGGGTTATCTTTCTTCAGCAGATGGAATCTTCTTAAAAGGCCCAGAGCCAGACCATGTTAGCTTCGACCCTTTGATTCTTTTACAGTGGATTTAACCTCCTTATTTTGCAGAGAAAATGAAGCAAAAATAGGTAATTTGTTCAGTATATATGCTAACTAGCCCTACTGTTTCTTCAAGCCTGTGACTGCAATTTATTGAGCCCGATTTCTAAGACTCTCTTCAGGTGACGGACGATTTGGCAGGTTCTGGGGATATGTAGCTAGTCACTTTAGTTGCAGGCAAAGGGGCTGATCTGTGGCCATGCTTATGCCATATAAAGGATATTCTCTGAATCCTGAGGCTGTTCCAGGCTTTGAATACCAAGTAGCGTGGGTCAGTGGCTCGTGTTTGCAAGCAGAATAATGCCAGAAATTGCCAGTATGAATCTAGGTTGGCCCAACAGGCTAAAAAGGACCACAAAGGGATCATAGACTCAAAGAGTATTTTCTTGCTTTGTGTCATAAAATTTAGCATTTTATGGAGCCTGGACTGGAGTGGATTAAGATTCTTGGGAGTGGCCAAGAACTAAACTGCATTTCCAATGACTTTAGGATTATAATTTAGTCTTAAAACCAGTACTTCTTGAAGTACCAGTGATATACTTGGTATTCCTTACTTATCCTGGTTCATGTCTAAGTGCTTCAGATTCACAGGTATGTTTCGATGTCTCCAGTTCACAAAATAGTCCATCATGATTGTGCTGATACAACTCAAACATTTAACAAAAGGTTGGTAAAAGCTAATTTTTATTGGGTGCTCGCTGTTGGCCATGCACGATAATAATTGATTCATACAATTCATACATGCCTTGACTGTATGTTTCTCACAACAGTGCTGTAAGGTAGATACCACTATTATTTACATTTAGTGGATATGA
This sequence comes from Acinonyx jubatus, assembly GCF_027475565.1. Classification (NCBI taxonomy): domain Eukaryota; kingdom Metazoa; phylum Chordata; class Mammalia; order Carnivora; family Felidae; genus Acinonyx; species Acinonyx jubatus. The sequence goes on from NC_069382.1 coordinate 68,006,955, forward strand.
AAATTGAGACTTATTTAGCCAAAATAATCGGCCTCAACTTCCACAGCTAGTAAATGGCTAAGCTGAGTTTCAAACATAGACCCGGCAAGCTGCAGAACATAAGCTCTAAACCACTGGGCTTAGGTGACTGTGTTACTTATTATCCAAAGTGGAACACCCTGGAGTAAAAGAAGATATTAGTGGGCATTGAGATAATGGGTATATACCAAGTCTGTCTTGGGCAAAGCAACACATAGCATAGAGTGACTCTTATTATCCTATACTGTCATTGCCTATCCTGTCATAAAAGCCCCTGTGTAGAGAAGGTGAATTCTTGAATAGATCCTAAGGCATAGTACCCCAATATGGCACTCCCCTGGGATGCTCTTGGATGAAAGTCCAAAGAATAAGATAGTGGGTAGGAACTTGGAGCTGTTACCAACCATGGGACCCAGAAATGTTACAGTATCTCTGTATGGCTCAGTTTCCTCCACTGTAAAGTGACAATAATACCTGCCTCATGAGGTTATTGTTAGTGAATCCATGAAAAATACGTGGAATGAGTGCTTGTCACACAGTAAACCTTCGATAAATATTGTCTATTTTTGTTACTACGCTATACACATGAGGTACCAAGCTCACTGAGTCACTCACATAGCCTCCAGTCCTCACATAGATATCATTTCTTTATGTGACATGAACAGGTCTAAAACCCTGGTTTCTTGATTGCTCAGTTAAACTTTTTCAAAACCAGGATTCCTTGAATATATTTCATTCTGTGCTCTGAATATCCAGCATTTTTGGGAATAAAGAGTGCAGTTGCATTCGATTTGAAGGAGAGGTTTATAATCCCAATATATCCTAGCATTCTTCTCTTGTTTCGAAAGTAAGTAGTGATGGAAAGAAACCAATGAGGTTGTATTGATATGACTCTCCATGTGATGAGTTAAATACCTAAGATTATATCTCAAACAATACTATATCTTTCTTTGTTTTTTCACTTCTCCTATGTAGTTATTTAAAGACGTAAAATCAAGCCAATTTCCTCGGGAGTCTATGAGATGATTTAAATATAGTTATGAACACTCTACACAATATAATTCTATTTATGTAGGCTATTACATTGATATAAAGTACATAAATAGTTCAGTTCTGCTCATGGTAGGAGATGTATGTGGACAGTCTTAGCTTCTTGGTATCTCTCTCTCCATCCACCAATTTCTAGGCTTTTCCTGACATGTCTTCCCTTTCTTGATTTCCACAGAAGTGTGTACTTTCCTCTGGGAGCCTCTTATTCTTCTTTTGGTCCAAGCTTAGATTTGTTTCAGCCTCCCTGTCTACATAAGGAGGTGATAGATTTTATCTAGTTACCCACGACCTATTTCTGCTTCATTCTGTATCATCTCTTTGTATTTTGGTTGTTCATTCAATCATCTTTTTTTCCCACTAGGTCTGTAGATGTGTGAAGGCAGAGATATTTCCTGTCTTGTTTTATCATTTCTAGATTCTAGTGGGGAGTCTGGCCCATAGTAGGTGTTCACTAAATATTTTTGAATGAATGCAGGAATATAGTCTGAGCCTGTTCCACTGACTCCTAACAGTAAATCTGTATTTGCTTCCATCTTCCCATACTGAGGACAAGTACTAACATTTTTAGCCCTAAACATTTGTTTTAGTACTAACAATTTTAGGCCTAGATTTCTCCTGGAGGATCTTACAAAGAGCTCATCCTAGAGGTAGTGGGAAATGTCCTTGGCAGTCTCTGTATTATGCAAATAATAAGGTTGATAGAGCTTATTCTTATGAGGACCATCAATATAGTCTGCTGGCCTCACACTATAGTTATTCAATAATGTGTTTTCTGTAGGAGGAAGTGCTGGATTTAGTTTAGGTATGTATTTCTCTGATGATCTGGCTTGGTCTAAAAGTAGATATTTTAATATCTGGGAGAGTGAGTAGTCAGAAAGTCCTGCAAGTAATCCTGTCCTAAGCGTTGTTTCTGTTCTGACTTTTGATTAATGTTTGTGAAAATAAATTCATGCTCAGAACCGTTGTAAACTCTGGGTCTAGAGTTCTTTCTTGTCTAGCAAGAAAGCGGGACACAGGATTAAAATGCGAGAGATGGCTAATGTCCGGGAAAAGACAAGAGCCCCAATTGAGGGTCCTTGTTCCATTTTCATTAGGATCAGAAGGCTTACAAACATGGTGATGCACGTGCACAAAGAGACAATGAAACTGTGAACAGTAACTCATGGACGTGAAGGAAGGGGGGGTTTGAAGATATGTGGGGTTAGGGGTTTGCGTTAATATGAAACAAAATCCTGGTTCCAGGGGAAGGTTGTTTACAGCAGACTTAGGCACTATGTCTGTTAACCTAAACTGGTCTAGGGGACAAGAAAGACAGAGCATGCAACCTCAAGGTCAACAAGGCACCTTTCTTTTGCTAATTATCTCTGCTCTGGGCAACCTTGCCCCACAGCCTGTCTATAGCCCTATTTACCTGTTTACCTAATTTGGTTCTTCCTTCCTGTGAAAGCAGCTTTCTGCCTTTGTACTAAGCTGGGGGGCATTTCCGCCCTGAATACCTAATCTTGTTTACCTCATATACCTTCATATTGGGGCCTTTGCCCTGCCCTCTCTATACGTATTTACCTAATCTTATTTACCCACACTTGGGTGTGAGCATACTGTAGCTTTCTGATTCTTTATGCCTTGTTAATAATCCATCAGTGCAGGCCCAGGGAATTCCTAACCTTATGGGAATAAAAACCAAGAACATACCACAGTACCAAGAACACAGCTAGTATGTATTGTGAATCAAATATAGATATTTGGCTTATCTAAGTAAATCTTTCCAAAAAACCTGTGCAGTAGAAGTTTTTTAACCTTCACTTTAAGTTGATAAAAGATAGGGACGCCTGGGTGGCTCAGTCAGTTGAGCGTCCAACTTCGGCTCAGGTCATGATCTCACGGTTTGTGAGTTCAAGCCCCATGTCAGGCTCTGTGCTGACAGCTCGAAGCCTGGAGCCTGCTTCGCATTCTGGTCTCCCTCTCTCTCTGCCCCTCCCCTGTTCACACTCTGTCTCTCTCTGTCTCTCTCAAAAATAAACATTAAAAAAAAAATTAAAAAAAAAAGATAGAAGAAGATTGCTCTCGGTCATACAATAAGTTGGATATCCAGAAAGAACTTCCTTGTCTTTCCTATTTTCATCAATCTGCTTCCTTCAACAAATCCATTAAGGGCCGTTAAGGAGGTCTTCTCCCTCCATCACCACAACATATTAGTGTATCTGGTTATTTAATATAGTGAAATAGATGGCTTACACAGTGATGCACGAGTACAGGCTACGAGAGCCTCTTTTTCTCTCAAGGAGTCAACTACCCTAACCACAGCAAAAGTAATGTTGAGGTTAGGATATACTAGGCACCGTTTTAGGTACTGTTCATGAGTTATCTCATTAAATCCTCATAAAAATTTTACAAGGCGAGTACTCCATGAAAAACGTTTTGTAGACACGGTGGTGGAGGCCCAGAGTAATTACGAACTTTGCTCGAAGTCATGTAAATTGCCTGTATGTAAAAAGGATACGTGAGATGCAAGAAGAGATGTAAAAGAGAATCAAATGCTATGATTAAATGATCTACCTGCCCCCAGCCTCTCAGATTGATCTTTCCGTTGATTCAGTCCAAAGACGAAAGGTCTCCGTTACAAAGCTTGTCTTCAGGTTTTGTTTGTTTCTTAATTACTAAAACTGTTGTGGGTGATCCTTTCAGCACAGAGCCATTAGCTCAGGCTAGCTTGGGACAGGTCCTTGATCGTATAATTTGATGACTTCTATGTGATTCTCCTTGAATACAAAAAATATGTATGTGAAATCAGTGGACTCGCTGACCTTGTACTGTATACCAACCAGTTTTTGACAGATGCTACTCCAAAGATAACCCAGAAAAGAGGACGGGTGTACTTGAGGAAAGGCAAGGTTGTAATTAGGTAGGCCGTGCCAGTGGTGTACCATACTACAAAATCTAGCAATTATCACTGGAGCAGATGCCTATCCTGGGCCTATCTGTGTGGGAAATGCACAGTTGAATCGGAATATACCATCAAAGGGCTGTCTTTAAAAAATCATTTTCTGAAATAATAACACCTTCTTCAATTGTGAGTTTATAATGAATCTAGTGTTATGCATCACAGCATTCCTGTACTGCATTTGGCGTCTTATGTCTATTGTATCACTTAACCATTATATAGAGCAGATACTACTGATACTTTAAATACGGGAATCCTGAAATTCGGCAAGATTTCTGAAACTTGTCCAAGGACACATAGCTAATGAGCAATGGAACTAGAATTTGTAACCATTCTGTCTGATACTAAAGCCTCCTCAACTTGATTCTCTTAACCCATATTGCCTCTCAGATATAACTTGGTATAATTATGGGATAGTGGCAAAAATGGGCACATTTTAGCATGGTGATTTCTAATTTGCCACTACACCAACATGTCTACTTAATTTCTTTTTTCAATTCAACAATTTAACATTGATGATATTTTTATGCAAGACAAGTAGGACATATCACTCTGAACATTGCTGCAAGCTTTTTGTTTTTTGTTTTTTTTAATGCAAACCAATGCTTACCAGATTTTCTTGTTTTACCATAAATGATCATGTAGATGCAAACATGACTGAACATAGTAGTGTATTTTCTGCCAAACTATTGCAAAAGTCTTAAATCATTTCAAAGGTCACCAGATACTATACGGTGCTGATACATTTAATTTTTTTTAACAAAATATTCTAAAATGTTTATCTAAGGTTAGAAAAGCAGACTGCATTCATATAAAAGTCAAGAGCATAAGAAGATCCAGCACCCCTCTGTGATCTTCGATTTAGCAGCTTTGCCCAAACTTCCCTAGCGGTCTTCACAGTAATGTGAATGAATCCCAAGGGACACCATTTTGGTAGCATTTAACCATTATGCTATTTTTCATGCCCAGCATGGAAGATGCATTATGTATGCTTTATTTTTAGAATGCTGTCTTACTGCCACAGAGCTGTCATACCGAATTAAGGTAGCCTGGTTCCAAGAATTCTGTATGTCAAGGCTGCTTAGATGACAAACTGTAGGCACCCCACCAACTTCCATATAAATTCATTGTAGATCCCTAGTTGCTCACTGTTTCCCAACTTGCATTGCCTCATTTTATTATAAAGTAGGAGAAATCCAGTGTGTATTTTCCACTCTCTTTTTGAGTCCATGTGCACAGCACTGTATGTGTTGAGTGATGGGGCAGTTGCCAGAGCGGGGGGACAGCACCTGCATATTTCATGTGGTTTTAGGGTCTCAGGTGAGGACAGAAGCATTGTGTAGGGAGTAATGAGCATAATATAGCTGTCCCTACAACCTGGAAACACATGGGCTCTAAATCCTAAAAATCTTGGACGTATGTACCAACTTTCTTAAAATATTTATTTGGGAATGTAGGAATCACGTTTTATTGTTAAAAATCTGGATGGAAAAGATTGTGTTCTTTATCAGAAAAGCCCTAAGGTTTTATCTTTAGCAATCAAACTGAACTGGTCAGCTTAATACTTTAATTCACTGGCGAACACAAGTTTGCTGGCATCCCCTCCAAGCAGCACTCTGTTCCAATGTCCTCTTGTTTGCTCACTACATACCTTCATAGACAAGCAAGGGGACCTGGTAACCTTGTCTGCCAGGCCTCTGCACCTTGTCCCTTGATCCCACACATGGCTGCGATAGAAAGGACATGACTAGTTACCACAGCATAAAACATGCATGTGCCTCAGTTCCATGCAATCTGCTCACATTCGTCTTTTCTCCTTTTAAGAAATACATTATTGAGCACCTACTCTGTGCCAGCTGCTCTTCTAGTCATTGGGGGCTACATCGGTGAACACAAAAGTCAAGAATCTTTGTGGGGCTGACACCAGTGGCCTGTGTGAGAATTCGGTGGCCCGAATCTTTTGCCACTGATTTCAGGATCCACTCAGAACCTTCGGGATCCGCTCAGAACCTTCCTGAGCTCAAGGTTATGATCTTTCCATTAGCACTAAATCTGTTTCCATCTTTAGATTGGTCTATGGACCACACGGGTGCAGAAGGACTAGACAGCCTCATTCTGATTTCAGTGAATGGACAAATATTGCAGTCATATTCAGTCGTAATTGATAGCATTTACTTTCTAGAAGCACTGTTCTAAACATGGGGAAGAAGCTGTGAGCTCTCTAATTCAAATAGCTTTGTAGTTAAGGGTGTGGGTTGTCATATTAGTTTTCTAGGGCTGCCGTCACAAAATACCACAGGCGGGGTGGCTTAAACAACATACATTTATTTTCTCACAGTTCTGGAGGCTGGTAATCTAAGATCAAGGTGTCCATAGGTTTGCTTTCTTCTGAGACTTCTCTCCTTGGCTTGCAGATGGCCACCTTATCTTGTTCCTCTCACATGGCTTTTCCTTTGTGTGTGCCCATCGCTGGTGTCTCTTTGAATTCTAATATTTTCTTATAACAATACCAGTCATTTTGGATGAGGGTCTACCATATGGCCTCACTTTAACTTAACTACCTCTTTTTAAAAATATTTTTAAAATGTTTTATTTACTTTTGAGAGAGAGAGGGTGAGGGCAAGGGGCAGAGAAAGAGGGAGACAGAATCTGAAGTAGGCTCTGCGCTGACAGCAGAGAGCCCAATGGGGGCTCAAACTCATGAACCACAAGATCATGACCTGAGCTAAAGTTGGATGCTTAACTGACTCAGCCACCCAGGCACTGTTTAAGTACCTCTGTAAAGGCCTTATCTCCAGATACAATCACATTTTGAGGTACTGAGAGCTTCAACATATAAATTTGGAGGAACACAATTCAGTTCATAATAACTAGCAATCTAGACTTCTAGTTTGAATCCTGATTCTATACCAGTTGTGAATCAAGTGGCTGTGTGACCTGGGATAAATGAACTTAATCGCTGTGAGCCTTGTTTCTTCATTAGTATAATAAGGATGATGAGAGTGAAAATAATGATGAGGACAGTGCTTAGCTCATGAAGTTGTGCAAATGAAGTGAGTTGACGTGTAAAAAAATATTTCTAAAAGTGCCTAACACATCATAAGGCTCAGTACATGTTACCTTTTATTTTCATCCAGGTTTAAAGCTGATTTAGCCCTTTGTGATAAGTTTGCTTAGATTTTCTAAATTTGTTTATCTGGATTAATGTTTACTTGAACTAAGTAAACAGGCACCTAACATGGTCATTTAAAGAAAGTGCTTGGAGTTGATAGTGGATTGTAACGATATCTACCATCTGGGGAACACTGAACACTTTACATTTATTATGTCACTGAATTTCCCAATGGCCCCATGCATCAGATATTATTAGACAGATTTTCTGTGGAAAAAAATGAAGCTCCGAATATAACACATGTCCTCCAAAGGTCGAGAGGTCATGTGTAGTGGGGTTGGAAGAACCCCATAACCTTGTTCTTCATCACTGTACTATACTATCTCCCATAAGCCCTTCATATCATGTGTTAGTCTCCAAGGTTGTAGCCTGGGGCTTTCCCAGTTAATCACATATTGGGATTGTAACCTGCTTTTTCCCACTGTCCCGCAGTCTGATTCCTGAATGTAGCCATGATGCCTTAACTATTCCCCTTCTCATGACAGTGATCTGGGGTCAGGAGGAGAGAGGCCGGTGGGTCTTTCCACCACCCCCATTTTCATTATTCCAGTGACTCACAGGATTATGGAAACATGGAGTGACTATTGAGCACAAGCTGGATAGAACCTGGTCATGGAAATCTCTGCATATCCTCACCTCCATTTCTCAAGTTTCTCTCTAATCTTTCTTAACTCATTTAGAGTGAGGACAATGAAATCACTGTTTACTGCAAGGGTATCACACCAACCAAACTTCGATTCTGAGACAATTGACTATTCCTTGGATCTTCAGAGCTATAGATAAAACTTAAGGGATTCTGAAAAATTCATTCATTCATTCACTAACATTTTTTGAATGCTTGCTTTCATGCAGACATCATGTCAAGAGATGGAGGTCCAAAAGTGATTAAGAAATATTCCCTGTTCTCACAGAGCTCTCTCAGCTTGGAGGGTAGCAACAGCTAAGCAGATGTATCATATAAAATGGGTATAATAAGACTGCAGTGGAGATATTTTTAGGAGAACTTGCAGGCATAGAGAGGGAAAATTTAGCCCAGAATGTGTGCATAGGGTGGTGGGTGGAGCATTGTAAAAACTTTCCAGAGAGCTAATGTCAGAACTGGATCTTAAGTCGCTGTGGGTGGAGTGAGAGATGAGGTGGGTGTTGGAAGGGTAGAGAGAATAGAGGTGTGGAAAACTTGTGAAGGCAGAGGTGCTTAGGAAACTGCAGAGTTCAGAAGGAGACTAGGGTTTGGGAGGGTTGTGGGTGGGGATGAAGTAAGATAAAGCTGTGGTCTGTGGAGAGTGGCTGGGTTTTATGTCATGTAAGGACATGGACTTTATCTTGCAGATAATGGGGAATCATTGAAGGGTTTGAAGAAGAGGAGTCATATGATGAGTTTTGCATTGTAGGAAGGTCACCCTGGGCAGGAATTCATGGCTCTTTTATCTACATTAATAAATACTACCTTATTATCTACATTAATAAATTTCCCAGGACTGGGTCACCCTAATGTGACCAGGACTTTGTTCACAAAATATGATTGTTGGTGGAGCCTGGCTCCATCATAACCCGCCCACCCCGGAAGTCACATTTGATTTCTGTTTTCTAAATGGAATATCAAGATAGGAATTTTCTGGGAGTTTTCATTTATACAGTGGCAGTCCAGAGCAGACCTAGAAAGCAGAAGTTCCTGTCCATTAGTCTGTTCAGAACAGAGAAGGACACTTTGTTTTTAAAGCAGAACTGATGATTTAGATTATTTAAGTAGTTTGTGATGGAGGAAGTCACAAGACATTCTCCTTTCCTGCTTCCTCAGCTTCACACTTAGCTAACTCTTGAGGAAATACGGAGATTATTTTAACTCAGTCCAACCTAGAGAAAACAACTTATAAAGTGAAAAACAGTTATATAAGTAAATAAATACTTTTTTGGTTGTTTGAATAAAAGTGTTACAAATCACCCAGAAATCTGTTTCTGGTACAAGTCCCTGTAATCAGGATTTGGTTGGCTATAGAGAACCTATACATAGGTTTTATACCTATGTATGTACCTATGCATAGGTTTTATGATTTAAAAAAAAAAAGAGAGAGACAGACGAATTCTGCCTTTCTTCTGCCTCTCTTTTTTTTAAATCATAAAAACCTAACCTCAGTTTGGTTCTTTTAAATATTTGACAGTGCTGTATTTTTCAGTATATCATTAGACTCTCACCCACCCCTGAGATAGATTTGGAAGGTACTCTTCTCAGACCTTGGGGAACTCGGTGCCTCAGTCAAGCTGACTGAAGGACCTGGCTCACATCCTGTGGAGACCAGTGATAAGTCAGGGATAGAATCAACATTTGTGATTTCCTTTTCTACCACACCTCATATTCTCAGCTCCTTTTCAGCTAAATCTCTTCCCCTATTAATTGTGACATTTCAGCACACAGCTATTCTAGGGTACAGCCTTTCTTCATTTCTTAACTTTGCACTGAAAGCTCAATCTTTATGTTAGTCCTTCACTCGTTCCCTTCAAACACTCATTCAACTGGCAGATATTTTTGTTTGGTTGTCATTTGTGTGCACACTTGTCTTTCTCCACTAAACTCTAAACTGTCTGAGGCCTGGGCCTTGCCTGACCTGGGGACCTTGCAAGTCCTCCGTGTTTGCTATGCCTCGCTGAATCCTTTCTGTCTGAAACCCATGAACTAATAGGTCTATTTGAGGACAATTGAGGGACCATTGTAAAAATTTGTGTTTTGAATAAGTAAATTAACAACATTTGAAACCCTGGGCAGAAGGACTCATCGAATCCTCCAAATTTCCTCCTTCCTCAAGGCTGTCCCAGAATCTTGTGTTCCTGTTTTATCCTCCCTCACATTCACTGACTTGTTCACATTGACCAACTCTAAGCCAAGAGATCTTACCTGCTTTTCCCTTCAGCCTAATATTTTTAATTGCCAAAACCCTACTGGGATAAAAAAATTAGAGCAACCAGTACTTAAGGGATCATTAACAACTAGACACCTGCTACATCATCATTGGCATTACACCAGCACCAACAGTTGCTTTTAGCAATTAGAGATCCAAGACATTGAGGTTTGTCTTCAATGCGTTGTGGATAGTTGTGGTGGAATCTGGCAGAATTCATTTCCTATAACAAAGATGAGTCTCAAGTTTTGATTGGCCTTTGTTTTCTTTGATAGGTTTTGTAGTCATTTTTAATGATGGACTCTGAACCTGAATTGCTACTTCCCTTTTTGTCTTGTTTGCGGGGAGCCTTGGAGCAGTCTTGAAACTTGGCCCATATGGTAGAAAGGGTTTTTGATTTCAGAACTCAGGACATCTTTACTAATTTTTGCCCGGGGAGAAATGCAGACAGATACTCACAACTTGACCCAGCGTGCTTAGCATTCACCTTTAGTTCAACAAAACTAGGCAGTCAATGTTCCAAGTGGAGGGCATTTCATAAATCCAGGCAAAGGAGATTGTATATGGCACATTCTTGGTGAATTTTCATGTTCATCTTTTCAGAAGAATGTCTTCTTTGTCTTTCGAATAAAGAATGACTTGGGAGAACACCAGCAGTAGAGGAGATATTCAGATTTTGGGGAAAAAAATAAGTTTTCTGGCAAGTCTCATTTTTAAGGCAGCTGTATAACCTTTAATTCACACGAACACCCACATATCTTTGAAAACCTGCTTTCTCACCACTCTGACAGTTAAAATTTTATCTCTTCACTGTTAAGATTTCTCTAGAGAGTACAGTACTGCATCATTTTGACAAACCTGAATGTGAAGAGATGAATGTCCCTCATCTCTGAAACACTTCAGGGTAAGTTGCTTTAACCAGTTTCCTGTTTTCAGAGGCTATTTTTCTGTCATCCCTTCAGATCTATCAAAGTTCATTTAATTCTTTTAACAGCCATATTTTATAAAAAGTGGAATTATTTTCACAGTAGTACTCATAGCCCTGAGATCTGGAGCCATACTGACTACTGTTATCTCAAGGGCCATATGCACAGAGACTCAGCAAGAAGACCAGTGTGTGGATGGGACCCACCCCACCCACGCTCAGCCTGAGAGGTACTACTCATCCTACTTTCTTCTTGCTTTCTAGAAATCCCCCTTGCCTGAGGTGCATGGATTTCCAGCAGAGCAGGATGGAATGTTTTTATGTTATAGTCAGTACTCAAAATATTTTGCTGAGGGGACATGAATGGATGTGGAGAAAAACACGGAATACTAATCGAAAATAAATTATTCCTATCAGCTTAAAGCTCCCTTTGGAAGATTGAGAACAGCTTTTAAAATAATAGTTTAGAAAATGTATCATTGAAATAATTCGATGTGCTAAAGTAGAGAAATGGTAAATGAAATACAGTATGCTCATAGACTAGATCAGGGGCTGATTCACTACAGTCTGTGGGCCAAAGCTGGCCCCTCGCCTGTTTTGAATGCCCTGTGAGCTACAAATGCTTTCTCCAGTTTTAAATGGCTGAAAAAAATCAAAAGAATAATAACATTTCTATGACACTTGAAAATTCTATGAAACGCAAATTTCAATGTCAATAATAAAGTTTTATTGGAACACAGTCACATCCATCTGCTGATATATTGTTTTTGACTGCTTTTGTGCTATAGCAGAGTTGAACACTTGCTGGGGGAATAGTTGTGATGGAGACTGGATGGCTGTCAAAGCCTAAAATACTTTACTATCTACCTTTGACAGTTTGTTGACCACTGGGCTAGATTATTGTATGGCAGTTAAAGTGATGCTACTTAAAAATATTTAATTATAAGAGAAACTCTTGTGGTAAAATATTTAGTAAAACAATTGTGACACACTGTATATACAAGACAGTCCCAAATGTTTATTTTCTTTGCCTGTTTGCCTCTTTCTCCTGGTGGAAATGTAAACCCTAAGAAAATAAATAGAAATGGGCATTTATTTATTAATTTTCTTATTTGGAGTTTCTGGAACAATGCTTGGCATACAGTAGATACTGAAAAAACAAATAAAGGCAGCCGAAGACTGATGAACTGTGCAATTGTATAATGTATATGTGTAATAACGTGTAATAATAATAATAGTTACAGCAAAAGCTTTCTGGGATGTGCATATATGTTAGGCATCAGGTTGAGGACTTTAAATGCATCCTAAAAGCCAGTTGTAGAAGGTGTGTTATCGCCACCCCCCAACCCCCCTTTTTTTCAGAGGATAAAAGCAAGGCTTAGAGAGGTTGCTTAACTTGTCTAATGTTACAAAGCTAAGAAGTAATGTGACCAGAATTCAAAAGATCTGTTGGATTCCAGAGTCTAGGCTCTGATCATAAGCTATACTTCTTAAATTTCTAAAAACAATTTCCATTTTTTTAGGTGAAAAGAAAGGGATGGGGAAAATACCAGAGGTCAGTATATAAATAATATAACCAATTACTGGGACAGAAGATTATAGATGATTTTTGTTTTCTTAGCCTTACATTTTGATGTTTTCCCACATTTCCTGAAATGAGTAGATTTGCTTTTAATTGCTTTAAAAATAAGAAACAAATGTTTCTAAGGGAAAGGAAAAGAGCCCAGAAGGTTAACTGTTCCAATTGTTTATGTAGATCATTTCCGTGTTTCTCTGAGGGCCTCCTGTGACTTGCTGAGGAACCTGCTGGCCTGTCTCCTGTATTGATTTGTGTTGTTGAGCTTCAGTATTAGGTTTCAACTCCCTTTTGAGTACTTCCTAGCCCTCAGAATCTAAAGTGCTATCTGTGTAACTTTTATCTAAAGATACTGATGGCTAGAACTTCTTGGTGTTTATCTTTAGAAATCTAAAGTACGTGTGTCTTTGAAAGCTATGTTGTGTCTTCCACTCATATTTGATTACACTGGTCTCTACATGTCTCCCACTGCACGATGGACTGCTTTTATGTGAATTTTATTACTATGATTTTTTACATTGGTGCAGTATTTGGGGTACACTCATTTAAAATTGTATTTATCTTCTATCTAAGAAGACAGTTGGTTCCCAGCAGCCCCCAAATCATTTAGGAAAGTCAAAGGAAATAAAAAGGGGAGATTGATGTTACAGATGAAGTTCCTTAGTTTGGATCTATGTTGTTTATTTATTTTTTTTTAAATTGTGTGTCAATGACTGTTACATAATTTCCAAAATCTAAAGGACTTCTTACATACCCAGGTCTAAACTAAATTGCCAGGCTAAATGGAGGAAGACTTTTTTTTGAGCTAAACTGGAATGCAGGTTATCAGAATGATTAAGTGAATGCCACTAACATTACTGAGGTCACTGTAATAGCAAATTCAAGAGAGGTTGTAGAAGATGATGGTTTCCTGTAGTAAAGACCACACAGACATAGGAACTCTACAAGAAGGCAAACAAGCTAGATAGTAAAACAAATGTATTTAACAAAAAGGAATACAGTTATAGATTGAGTATCTCTCAGGTTATGTGAAAGGGCTTTTAAAAATTCCTGTGATGTGTCTTAGACATTCCAGTCATAATTTCAGAGGCCTCTCTTGTCCAGGCCTGTTAAGAATGAGTTAAGTGGGCTTTTTTAGCACTTTGTGACTTATTTATTTTTTTTCCCAAGAGCATCATTCTGATTTTTAAGTGATAAGCAAAATCACTTAACATCATCTCTCAGTGACTTTACTTGGCAGAAACGGGGGCTTGAAAGCGATGTTATTGGTTTTAAGCTTGAAGTGTCATTTAATGGACCCTTCATGGTCTTTTCCATTTATGAGGACTTCACTTAGGCTCATCATTCTTTATATAGTTTAGCAGTGGAATTTCTAAACTATCAAGAGTGAGACAAAAGCAATTAGGGTGACAGATTTTTTTGAAAACATCATCTATACAGATGCAGTTGAAGAAATGACATTTGCTTAAAAGCACTTTGTGAGGTTATGTGTGAATAAACGTCCATTATGAAGAGTGCTGTTTCCATCAGAAAAGAAAAAAATTTCCATCTTGCTCCTTTTTTGTGTCTTTGGAGAATATAGTGACTGATGTGAACCAAACAATTTCACTTTTAAATTTGCGACTTCTAAAAATTCTTTTTCTGTGGCCTCAGAAAATCAGACAGTTGTTATTACAAATAGCAGCTCCACTCAGACATTGAATAGACAATTATAAATGCCTGGCTTCTTTCCTTTTTCGTGGTAGCTGGCTTTTAGATGTGGAGTAAAACCACATTAACCAGAGGACGTTGTTATTGGTGATTAGTGGCTTATTGCTGGGCCACATCTATAAAGCGTCCTGTTTCAAAAAGCTTTCCTTTCATTGTCCAGCAAGGACCATGAAATATCATCTACTCAAACTCCTGCATTTGGTAGGTGAGAGATTAAAGCTATGAGTGACTGTCTGAAGGCACATACTGAGTATATATCATGCTAAAGTATGTTTGTTTTTTGGATTCTGTAGATGGCCGCCCATGTCCTGTCATTCTCTGGGACTCATCTTTATCTCCAACAAGTAATGAGACTCACTCTTCTGTTAAGCTCACCTGGGGAACTTACCAACAGTCATTGAAACAGAAGTGCTGGCAGAATGGCCGAGTACCCAAACCTGAATGGGGTTGTACTGAAATACATCATCATGAGTGGTCTAAGCTGGCACTCTTTGATTTTTTGTTACAGGTAAGTTTATCAAATCACATTAGTGGTTATCTAAGACTGACACTGAGTTATAGAAGTCTGACACTAAGGAATTTTCTGTACCTTGAGTTTTTGTGAAGCCAGAGTTTAAGTTCTACAATGCTATATTTGGCAAGTATAATACCACATTACAAAATTTTGTGTTCTTTTGGGAAATATTCAGAAATGTCCCTCAGCTCTTTTATTAGTTTCCGAAGGAGTAATTTTTCAGTTCTTCAGTTCTGCAATAATCATAGAACTGATTTGTTGAGGAAACCCATGAAAAGCTCTTCAAGGTGAATGGTCTTCTCGTATTTGTGAGGTGGATAAACTGATGTTTGATGAGGCCAAGGAACTCATCCAAGTTCTTACAACTATTAAAACCTGGAGGCTGGAGCTGGGTTTCCCTGGGATCTGTTGATGGTAAAAATTTGTCTTCTTTCCACACTGAAGTTCCATCATTCCACATTGTGTTTCATTGGTCCCTTGGCCATGTAGCTTATGGCCACCATTTCTCTTGTGTTCTTTCCAGTAGTTTTTTGCAAATATTTAATTAAGATTGGGTATTGTAGAATAATAAATATTGGCCATCTACATAACTGAATGACTCAGAATCCTACAGGTTTCTTATAACTTATCTCCTTTTGATAAGGATCTCAATACTCTTGATCCCTTCATTCTGATTACTGCTTTTCCCTTTCTCCATTTTAGAAAAACTGATTGGCTGCTGTTGTTGCATTGTTAAGTAGTATTTTGTGGAAATTTAGGTCTGTCTTAGGACATTTTCAAAACATTCTCCTTTTGTTTTTAATTTTTTTTACTTAAATTTTTTTTTAAATTTTTCTTTATTTTTGAGAGAGAAACAGAATGCGAGTGGGGGAGGGCCAGAGAGAGAGGGAGACACAGAATCCAAAGCAGGTGCCGGGCTCCAAGCTGTCAGCACAGAGCCCACTGTAGGGCTCGAACCTATGAACCATGAGATCGTGACCTGAGTCAAAGTCAGATGCTTAACGGACTGAGCAAAGCAGGTGCCCCTCTCCTTTTGTTAATTCTGTGTGTGTGTGTGTGTGTGTGTGTGTGTGTGTGAAGGAACTAGAAGGGTTAAAATTGTAAGAAGGAAACCAGTTTAGTGCAGAGTCACAGTCTAAGGCATAGGAACTTTCAAGAGGAGGATGATATATGTTGTCAGTTCTGCAAAGCCATCAGAGAGCAGGCCATTTGGCAAGGAGGCAGTCAAGAGTCACCAAAAACTGTTATTGAGTCCAGCTATGAGGCTCAGACTGGTTTTAAGCATTGTATATATATCATCGTTCCATTTAATTAACATACTGACTCTGTGAGATAGGCATCTTTTCTCCATTTTATAGCTGAGTAAAAGGAAACTGAAGCATAAAGAGGTTATTATCAAGAACTGTGGAAAATCTGAGATCTTACCTTTCTTGAAAGCTAACAAATTAGCCAGCCACCTGTTCATAGATGCTAGCAGGTGACAAAAGATTCCTGGGTCAGAGACAGACAAATGACTTCATTACTCATGGTAGAGAAAGTGGCATGAGCTTCGTGTTCCTTTGCCCCTCAAGTCCCATTGGGTTGATACAGGGTGGCCCTGGTGAATGCTGCATAGAGTGGGTTTGGGTCACTACAGAGAAACCCTAAGCTTAGGAAACCCCAATCTTATAGAGGCTGCTAGCAAACCTGCCCAACCTTTCCCTGGAAGGAGACATTATTTTGGTCAGCAGACAAATCAAATCTGCTTTCCACATCAGAGGGAGATACTCTTTATATCTTCCAAGGCTATCTGCTATACTAACATCTTTGAAGAGACAGTGCAGAGCAAAATCTGATGTCAGATTGCATAAGGTTGCAACGGAGAATTGTTTCTCAACAGTTACCTAAAACTTGTTTGGTATTACATAGCTAGTAAGTTCCCAAAGATTGGGGTCAGCAGGTTCGGCTACATTCCATATTTTTAAACCATTACTGTGTGACAACTACCAGGTTATCCTTAGGTTAATGAAGGGAGTTGATGTGATAAAATGTATTAGCAATAAAATGAAGAATGAGTGAAGATTTCTAGGGCTAAGTAGGTAAAGATATTTACCATGAGGCCAAGTGTTTGGGAAGTGGTCAATATAGATGTTGAAGCTCCTGAGGGTGAGGACTAGGGGCAGGATGGAGAGGAAATTCATGAGCTTGGAAGTGAAGTCTATGAGAAAGAAATGACTTTGAGGTTTGTAACTGAGTCACATTAAGAGCTAACTTACACTGAATAAAGGGCAAACCCTTTAGAAGTTGGCTCTAGTGACATTTGTTTTAATTCTGGAATCTTCAACTAAATCTCAACCTACCTTCTGTTTTTGTCATTCTCCTTTCTCCTGAGGGAAACAACAACTATGGTTCAACCAATAATAATGTATTTATGCAATTCCTACCGTGCATTATACTGTAGAAATTGACACAGGGTAGCAAACTAGTAAAGATGGTTTATTCCTCCATCCCTATCCCTATTTTTTTTTTTAAAATCACTTAGGAAAGAATAGTGTATGAAATAAAGATAGATACCTATAAGAATGGCTGGATGAAATAATATAAAATTTCTTACTGCTATAAGGTTAGCAAGGGAGAGCATTTTGCCATAAAATAGTAAAGAGGGAAGAGTCTCACTAAGATTGCAGGCTGTAAATGATAAAGAGGATAGACACAAATGTGAGGAAGAATATGGGTTTGGTAATGTTCATAGGATATTTAGGGCATCCTAAATGTACCATTTGTCTGAAACAGCGTCATTTAGGGAAGTAGTGATACTCCCTGCCTATAAGAGATATCATAGATCACGGAGGAAGAGAGCTTTTTTTTCACAAAAGGTGTGTTCACATTGTCACACTCTCTTCATTACCTTGACTGAGTGAGAATAAATTCCAACTGAGCCATGGTCTCCTGAGTGTGTCAGCAGCTTCTATCATCATGTCCATTGTCTGTGGTCTTTAGGATGAATCTAGGCACATCACTAGTATAAGTTTTCAACAAAGATAAGTATTTTAAGTTCTTAAACTATTAATAATCTATTATATAACACTTTCTATGTGCTTGGTACTGTTCTAAGCATTCTATACTAAGCACTGAGATATTAACTTATTTAATCCTCATAACAATTCTATGAAGTAGATATTATTATTATTATTATTCATATTTTAGAATTGAGAAAATTAAGACAAAGAGAAAGTAAGTAATTTGGCTAGAGTCACATCTCTGGGATCCAATAGAATTTGGAGTCCAACTCATGAGTTCTGGCTTAAGAGACAAACTTCTAAGCAATGCTTTCTTCCATTCATTTTATAGGACAATGGCACTATTATCTTCCAATTTCCCAAGCCAAGATTTGGGAGTCATTTATATGCCTCGTGATACTTATCCTCACGTGCATACAGTGACCAAATCCTTGGTATCTACCCAATCCATCTTCTTTTAGGTATGGCTTATGCTCCTATCTTAGTTCAGGCTTTGCCAGTTATTACCTGGATGATTCCCTCCAGTACACTCAAACTGTGTGAGGCAAGATCACATTTGGCTTGAGATATTGGGCATCAAGCTGCTGCTACCTCTGCAGAAACTGATTCTATTGGCAGGTCAGTTCTATTTGTAGTCTATCTACTTTCTCCTTCTGCCTGGGGGAGGTGGTAAGGGTGTCTTTCACATTCTTGATAATCCATGAGGCTGTGATCTCTGCAAAACTTTACTGGAACCTGTTCAAGTCATGACACCAAGATTGGACTTTCCAATTTTGGCTCGGCTAAAGTACTGAATCTGAAAGTCAGAAGTTAATTCAACTGTTCAGAGTTAATTTGGTTAGTATCTAAAAGAGTATATCAAATTATGCATATGAGGATGTCATCTGTGAGAATAGACTTACTTTTTTTTTTTTTATTTATCCAATATTTAGTTACTTCCCAAAGTGCAACAGACAAAAGGCTAATTTCCTATAGGTGCTGTAGCATTTTATTATTTTACCAGTAAGGTGTGAGAGTGTCTATTTCCCTCTGTGTTGCCAACCTTGGGAAGTGGAAAACTGATTAATATTTTTAGTGATTTAATGGAGGGTAACAAGATCTTGTTTACATTTTTATTTCTTTCATTATAAGTGAGATTAAGAATATCATATTTTTAAATATTAATTATTTACAGTTCATTTTTTTTGTGAGTTGTCTGTTTAAATTATTGCCCTTTTCATTACATTCCATAGCTTTTCCTTATTGATTTGTAAAGACGTTTTGTATATCACGAAAATTAACCTTTATCAAGCTTTATGTCTCAGGTAATTTTTTTACTTTGTTGTTTTTCATTTGACTTTTCTCATAGTAGATATTACTCCAGAGAAATTTTACATTTTCATATAATATTATATCTTTAAAAATATCTTTTTATGTTTATTTTTGAGAGAGAGAGAAAGAGAGAGACAGAGTGTGAGCAGGGGAAGGGCAGATAGGGAGGAAGACACAGAATCCGAAGCAGGCTCCAGGCTCTGAACTCTGAGCTGTCAGCATAGAGCCAAACACAGGGCTTGAATCCATGAACTGCGAGATCATGACCTAAGCCAAAGTCCAACACTTAACCGACTGAGCCACCTAGGTACTCCTGATAATATATCTTAATTTATCTTTTTACTTCCTGTATTTAGCATTATACAGTGTTTACAGAGAGTTGTTTGTTGAAAATGTTTGCTAAAAATAAAAGAAAGGAAAATGTTTGCTGAACAAATAAATGAATAAATGGACATACATAGGCCATTTTTCATGAGTACTATAATAATTATCTTTACTACAACAATCCTTCTCATCAGTTACACTGTAGTGTTTACCTTAAAGTCAAATATATGCCTCATTTAAATGGTGGCTGGGAATGTGTTGGGAGTGCATTGGATGGATTTTGTTAACAATCTTAGGAAAGTTCTGCCTGAAGCAAATGAAAATCACTTGTTCTAGGATGCTACAGCAAGGCAAGAGAGTACAGAACCCAGTTGTTAATTTTCTGTACACAACATTCTTATTGTTTTACCCAATTAACAAATCTACATTCATAAAGGCCATGCCATTTTACTGGGTCTGTAAAATGTGATGGAGGCACAAGTAACCTTTTATTCTTGAAGCGTGGGGGTATGAACTACATAGACAAAAATTTACCTCTGTGAGGATGACAAAGGGCAGTATTCTAAAGAGCATTTGAATTTCTAAGATTGGGAAATTTCTATCAAAAGTTCATATAAAATAACAGGAAAAGATTTAGGAGATAGAAAACTTGCTTTTTGAGCTCAGAGATAGTCTGTATAATGGTTAGGAACTGAGATTCTGGAGCCAGCCTTCTACATTTCCACCCTGATTACCAATACTAATTTTTTAACATTGAAAAGTTACCTAATCTCTCTCTGCCTCGGTTTCCTCAGGAATAATTATATTGTTTATATAGAGGGCCATTGAGAGAATTCAATACTTTTATACACATGAAGGATTTAGAATAATGCCTATACATGATAGGTTCAGTGAGTATTACATATTAAGAAAGTGATCATCCAGAAATAATAGTAGAGGTCAATACCAATATAAGAATTAAAATATTTTATCATTATTTTTATTCATTAAATTTTAAGTAATTCCCAAATCATTAATTTTTTCTACTCTTATGGACTTCCATACTTATATTATAGATCTTATCCTATTAAGTTTTAATTATTTTTGACTAGTCTGTCTTTTTTAATAAGCTGTGAATTTCTCAAGGGCAAGTCCCTGTCTTATCCAGCTCTGTAACCTTCCAGTTAATAGCAGAGTATCTGAAAATGTCACACTCAGGGCGTTATATTTTTGGTCAAAGAAAACTACCTAGTTATATTAAAATATTAAATCAAAAGTGTCAAATTAAAGATGTCAGAAGTGAAAGAAATAAAAGTGTAATTGCAATAGAGAAATAAGGTTTGTTAAGAGAATTAGAAGTTTAGAAAATAAAAAATCAAATGAATAGAAAATATTAAGTATTTTTACTATTTAATGAAGTTCTTTCTGTACTTGTATTTTCTAAGAATAGCTATTTATTTGATGAGAAATTAAGGAGTGTTTAGACAGAGGAGGACTAGCAGAGATGTGTTTGGGGAGATGTTTGCTTCTACCTTCAACCAAATAAGTTATACATATTTCTTTGCACTTGCACTTGCAGACTTTTTTTGGTCCCTATTCTGTTCTAGACACTTGGCAGGTTTAGTGCTGGTGATAAGATGGGTGAGACAGTGTCCCCGACCTCAAGAGTTATACAGTCTAATAGCATTAATAGAAAATCATAATAAAATGTATCAGGCATCATAATTGAATGTTAAATTCTTTAGAAATAAGTAAGATGCTATTGGTTCTTATAGATTGGTAGAGAATGTGGATGAAAAACGTGGCATTTAATCTAGAAACAAAATCTTGCAGTATCAGGTGAGTATAGGAGATAGGAAGAGAGTTTCAGAGAGAGGGATTCTAACAAAGGGCTAAAAGTATGAAAAAGTTGAGTGGGAAAATTATGCTTATGGAAACCTCCTGTGCCAGTAGGTAATTTTCTCCCAGGTGGCTGTGAGTAGTAAACTTATGTTCACAAATTCAGCAAACAACAACAATATGACCTGGTAGGTCTTTTCCCCCTAGAGTTGTCTTTTGTTAGTCAACTCTTCTACCTTTTACCTGGCTTCTAATGATTTAGTTCCTGAATATAACACATTAGATTAATAGGTGTTAATCTTTGACATGTTGCCTTCCACTCTTTTTTCTATGCATCACTTTTTTTTTCACTTAATGATGTGATAATAGTAAAAGTAAAACTTCCAACCAACTCTCACCTAAACAAGAGAAATATAAGTTCTCACTAAAAGAATATTTTGTTCTGTAGGAGTATCCAAATGCTAGGCAAAGAAAGATTCCCATTGTAGCCTCCATGATAGATTATGAGAGTCTTCCAAGCATCCCCCACCTTTTATCCCTACTACTCAGTGATCAAAGATCTCACCTCTGACTTTCAGAGATCACTCATAGACAGGTGCTCTGACAACAAGAGACATACCAATCCAGGGTCTTGGACACTGGGATTTCTAAGAGTTTGGATCAGTTCTGTTGTTTTGCAGAAGTAGCATACTGCCAATGACACGGACAGTCAAGAAAATTTGATAGAAGAGGATCCCATGATCAGTGACATTGGTTATCAGGCACATTATTGGTTAGAGATGTTGGTGACTGAAGACAAGTGACCAAAGTCATTGTTAAGGAGACACTGGTGATGAAAATAGTGTGATCGGTGATATTGGAGACACATGGGAGTGCTCAGATCTATCAACTGTTAGAAAAACATTGATCAGTGACATTGCTGATCACGTTTCTTGATGAACTAGGACACTGGTGACTGGTAGCCTTGTATTTATTGGTAAGTCCAAGCAAGCAATTAATATAGTTTTTTGTTCATTTGCTAGCAAACAAAGAGATGATGTAAGTCAGATACTGTCTTGTCTTCAAGTAGTGAAGAAAGTCTGGGATTAGCTTTGGCAATACTGGTTGACATGCTGAATTGGCAGGGACCTAAGGAGCAAAGATGGCCAAGGCCCAAAGGTTTGGAAAATATATGTTACTGCTTTTTATTCTTTGTTGAAAAATCTTCACAATTTCTCTTTATGATGAGAATCACAGTTGTTCACCTGATTACAGAGAATATCTTGCTAAGGTAAAAGACATGGGAGTGTCTTATTCTAGGCATTAAAAATGACCAACTCTAAACTTTGAAGGTGTAAGCGTGCTAAGAACTGAAACATTATGGTTTCTAGAGAATTTTAATTGTATTAAGCTAAGTATGCCCGTTAAAATGAAATTCAAGTGTCCGTTCCTCAAAATCACTCCAATTATGGTTTTCTTTTTATCTCTATTAATACTTTCTAATCAGATTCTTACCAATATAGGTCCAGATGTTGTAAGGGACTTCTAGCTGATCTCCTTGTCTCTATCTTCCCCAACTGCGATTTGCTGTGCAAATTATTGCTGAGTTTATTTTTTCCTACTTTCCTTTTAATTGTACTAATTGCTTCTCACAAGAATGAATGAATGAATGAATGAATGAATGAATGAATAAATAAATAAATAAATAAAACTCAGAAGACTTCCATTGGATTGGAAAATAAATTTTAAATGCCTTCGTGCCTCACTGGAGAAATTTAAACATATACAAAAATAAATGAACCCTCAGGTACCTGTCATCCAAATTCAACCATTAATCAATTCATAACCAGGCTTGTTTTAGCTGTATCCCACGATACTTCCCAAGCCCACATTAATTTGGAGCAAATCCCAGACATCATATTCTTTCATCTGTAAATATTTCAGTCTGTATCACTAGAAAATAAAACACACCCAAAAGAAAAATTAACAATAATGCCAGTCACGTATCCAGTCAATGTTCAAGTTTTTGTCTTATAAATTATTTATTTATTTATTTGTTTGCTTGCTTGCTTATGTATTTATTATTTCAGGTTGTTTCTTTGAATCAGGAGTCAAAGAAAGCCTAGACTTTGTGATCAGTTGATATGTCTTTTAATCTATGGATTCCACCCCCCACCTCTTATTTTTCCCTCCCTATTAGCCTACTTATTGAAGAAAGCATATGTCTTGTTTTCTACAAGTTCTAGATTCTGGAGTTTGCCAATTACACTCCTCTGGTGTCCTTATTTGTCCTCCTGTCATGTGTATCCCATATACACTGGTATGGAGTTTATAGACTTGATCACATTTAGATTTCACTTATTTTCTTAAGACTTCTTCATAGATAGTCATGTATTCTTCTGCTGGGAGAGATAATGTCTTTTGGTCTTTCTTTTTTGCAATGGTAGCAGCTACTGATGCTCAATGTTGATCCATCAATTCAGTAGGCATTGAGAGACAGAGATATTTTAATTCCTCATCTCTTCTTCCTTTATTAGTTGGAGTACTTCTCTAAGGAGTAATTTCCCTTCATCTCTTATCTAGTTATAGTTGGTATGGCTGACATAATACCTGGTTGTCTAGTGGTACCATTTATCTAGAAAAATATTAACACCACTTTTAAGAAACACTATGACCTGGGGCACCTGGGTGTCTCTCTTGGTTGAGCGTCCAACTCTTAGTTTCGGCTCAGGTCATGATTCATGATTTGCGGTTTCGAGCCTCACATTGTGGTCTGTGCTGACAGTGCAGAGTTTGATTGAGATTCTCTCTCTCCCTCTCACTCTTTCTGCCTCTCTCTTTCTCTTTCTCTCTCAAAATCGATAAATAAACTTAAAAAGAATAATAATAATAATAAAAAAAGAAGCACCATGCTTTGACCTCCCAACTTCCTTTCCATTCTTATCTTCCATCTCTTATATGTACTTCTGCACTGTAGGCTGAAGGGTTAACTGCAGGGTTATGTGTGCGTGTGTCTGTGTTATAGTTTGGTTAATTTACTGTCTATTGGACCCCTCCCCAACCCTCCGCCATGCTTTACTCACCACTGTGCCACTGCTTCTGCTCTCTCAGCTAATATGCAGCCTGTCCGTCACACTCCAATCAAATCCCTTCTTTGCAAAGTCTTCTGGAACTAATTCAGTCGTATTAAGCTTCCTCTTTCCTCTGAATGTCCAATATCATTCTAAAAAATTTCCACAAGTTTTGAGTACATTAAATTCACAGGGCAGCAACATAGAATAGTAATGATGTAAAACAATAGTACTGATATAATGTTGGCTTCAAATCCCAGCTTCTTCAATAGTTAGCTCTGTAATCTTGGGCAAGTTCATAATCTTTGAGCTTTGCTTTCTTTATTACTTAAATGGAGAAAGGCGACTTTAGTTGGAGACTGATGTGAAATGAAATGCTTATCACATGAAATGCTTATCATGGTACCTGCCTCCCTATGGTCTGAATGTTTGTGTCTCACCAAAATTCATATGTTGAATCTCAGCCCCCATGGTGATGATATTAGGAGGTAGGGCCTTTGGGAGGTGACGAGGTCATGAGGGCAGAGCCCTATGAGTGGGATTAGTACTGTTGTAAAAGAGTCCTGACAGAACTCCCAAGTCTCTGGGACAGGATGAGATGTTGGCAGTTTGCAATTGGGAAGAGGACCTTGACCCAAAAGAGATGATGTTGGCACCCTGTTGTCACACTTCCAGCCTCCAGAACTGTGAGAAATGAATGTTTATGAACTACCCAGACTGTGGTATTTTGTTAAGGCAGTGTACATGGACTAAGGCACTGGCAGATAGCAAGTACTCGATCAGCTCAGATATCATCTAGAATCACCCTGTTTATAAGAATTTGAATGTATATATGTACACATAGCTATGATTTCTTGAATCTCCAAATACTGCAAGTCTTTAGTAGTAGGGCTCATGTAGGTTTTTCTGTGAATTGTCTGCAATAAAGAGCTGCTCACTATTTAGCATTTGATGCTGTAGGAAACCATGTGATCCTATGAGGTTGTTTCCATGGACCTGCTGCTCAGGTCAAGTTGGGGTAAAAGGCTTGTCATTTTTTGCACAGATGGGGGAACTTCAGGAAAACCTCCTTACATGTCTGTTAACTGAAAGGTTCTCAGGCTACAGAACCTGGGAAACTAGTTGGGATTATATTCTGAGATTCTGTTCCTCAATGTCTCCATTCCCTTTGTTGAGACAATGAAAACAAAACAAAACAAAACAAAACAAAACAAAAACACCTCAAAGAACAAAGGCTAACATAACAAACACAATGTTTCCACCTTTTAGGATTATCCTGTCAACTTTTTTTTTTTGCATATTTGCTTTTATAATTTACTTTAAAAATATAAACACATTAAAAATACTTCAAGTCCCCTTTGGCCATGTCTTCAAGTCCCCTTCCTGCACTTTCTCCAAACAGATGATCACAGTCATGAGATGAGTGTGCATGTTTTCAGCCAATTGAAAAATAATTTTATATGCATAGTAAGTGGATATTTGTGTGTTTTTAAAAACTTAGATACTTTAAATGCAGTTGACCACATATTACTCCTATACTTTTAAAAATTCGAGAGAGGCAGGGTTCTCTGTGGTTTTATGATGCCAATAAAAGGGGTGGTGTGGGAGGTGGATATTAGAAAGATTCTATTCCTGAGAACATCGATGTAGAGGTCAGAAGCCAAGAAATATTCCCTAGGTTGAAACAGCCTCTTAATGTAACAAATACCTTAAGGCATTTATTTGTTGCTTTTGGCCACTTCAACATCATGTGAAAGGCTTTCTTGGCTTCAGAGCAGTTTTATTTAAATAGTTTGCTTTATAACCATTTGTTCTGTTTCCTGTTTGCATAGTATAGTACTTTTTATTTTACTTTATAAACAAAACCCAGGAATTATAAGCATACAGGGTACTGCTTTTGAGGTTCAATTCAATTCAACACACTTGAATTGAGGAATTTCTGTGTTCTGTCTAGACAATTCCTAATCAATCTGTGAGGCTCAGTCATCATTTGAGATTTTGAGACTTGGCTTTGAATCTGACACAATGTCATTTCTATGCCTGGGAACTATTGTACTCTTGTTTCTCAGTGTAATTCCTCTCCAGATGTCCTCTTGGTTAATCCACACAGTCAATTCCCCTTTGACTATTCATGGAATACATCCCATTTACACATGCTCGCTCCTTCAGAATCCTGTCTTCCAAAGACAGTCTGATAAAAGTCTTTGGAAGTCTGTGAAATCTGTCCCCCTCACTGAAGAAACTGACCTGCTAGCTTGTACCTGTCCCCTTAGCAGTTAGGCCTCAAAACCTTGGAGAGATTATGAAACCGAAAGTAGAATTGTATTGGCCTGTACTTCAAAAGGCAAATAGTTTCACTTTTTCTGACCTTCAAGTGGAATGTACGTCTGCTGCTAAAAACTTTCTACAGCAATATGACAGGATTGAGAAAGTAAACACAAAGGCACTGGCCTGTGAATCTCTGTTTTGGGCTTTGACATCATTGTTCTAGTGAAGGCCTGACTTTTAGAAACTGTGTTCTCTTACTTCACAGCATTTAAGCTATTTTTTTTGATTTTTCATGGAGACAACTTTGAAGAGAAACAGTTGTCTAGCCATACTGACCCTGGTTTATCACAGAAGCATGGCTTATTAGCTACCTGGCCTTTACAACAAGAATGCATTTCTCTGGATCCTGGTCCACTTCCTACGTTAAGACTGCTCTGTGTTTCAAAGCATATCCCTCCTGTTAAGGATCATACGGGTTCCTCAGATGTCTGCTTCCAACTTAAAAGCTTTTAGAATTTTATATATTCTTTCCGCCTACTGTCTAGCATTTATTCTCAGAGATTTCTGGCATTGATTATACTTAAAGCCTAATTTGCATAAAACGTGGACTAGGAAATTGACTCACAGAGTCTGCTCTTTTATCAGTCTGAATCAAAGGGGAAAATGTCTGGTCAGGTAAGTTATATTCATAAGCTTCATATTGCTAAGTGACAACCAACTGAGCATTCCGGGGTCAATTCTAATTTAATTATTAATCAAAAGCACAGTATATGTTATTTAATGATATGCCATTTTTACTTATTTCAACCCTTGCCATGGAATTTATAGACTGGGCTGAAATTGATTAGTGCATAATTACTATGTCTCAATCCTAAATCTTGTATACATAGCTGGGCTGGAGAGATCAATGATTTGAGGCAGCCTGTGTGATTCCATAACAACCTTTCAATGTTCAAAGATTGTTTAATGCATCATTTGAGCTAGCTTTGGGATTGGCTTCCCCACTAATCCTATGCCACTGAACCACAGACAATTTGAAACCAACCTTAACTGCTGTGTTCCAGGAAAATAGGAGGTCTAAGCACCGGACCTGCATAAAGCCACCAGGAAGCAAATAAGAAAAGCATGGAAAACTCAATATAAATTGTATTTTCATAGGAACACTTGAGAGGACAGGCAGATGTTCATCTGGCTCAATGTTTTTTGATGTAATTATTTTTAAAAGATTTATTTTGAAAACAATTTTGCCCACGGGTGCCTGGGTGGTTTAGTCGGTTAAGTGATTTCAGCTCAGGTCTTGATCTCACGGTCCATGAGTTCGAGCCCCACATTGGGCTCTGCACTGTCGGTGCAGAGCCTGCTTGAGATTCTCTCTCCCTCTCTGTCTCTGTCTCTCTCTCTCTCGTCTCTCAAAATAAATAAGTAAACATGAAAAAAAAATAATTTTGCCCAATGAAGTAGATTCAGAGAGGGTTAAGTGAGAGCTGGTGCATAAAGATGCTGTTAGTTCCATGCCCTTGGCAACCATATTCAAGTGTTTGTTTATGGACATAAATAACTAAGAGATAAATGGAACTTAAAAAAATTATTACCAGATGGGATTGTTTAGGGCAATGGCTTTCTTGTGGCTATTTCAGGGGGTCCGTGAGGTCAACACTATTTCCATAATAATGTTGAGACTGTTTTTTGCTTTTTTCATTATGTGGATATTCTCAGTAGTGGGTGAATCTGTTGGTGCCTCAGCATGAATCAAAGCTGGCACCAAATTGTACCAACAGCTGTCCTACTCTTCATTGCCACTGTGCTCACATGAAAAAATACAGGAAAAAAATGCCTGATTCACTTAAGAATTTCCTTGATGAAGCAACGAAACTATTGATTTTCTTAAATCTCTACTGTAAATATGCATCTTTTAAAAATTCTGTGTGGTAACATGGGAAGAATGCCTAAGGCACTTGTAATGCCTCCCACAGTGCAATGTTTGTCTTGAGGAAAACTGCTTATGCAATTGTTTGAGTTGTGAGCTGAACTAGCTGCTTTTTTCATTAAACACCATTATAACTTGATAAAACAATTCCATTTCTCTTATTAATTTTGTTGGAAAGTGTAGCAATTTCTTTCAAACAGTTTAACATTTGGTGGATGTATCAGTGTTATTTTTAATTTTAATTTTTTTCAAAAATTATTTATTTGTTATTTTTAAAGCTTTTATTTAAATTCTAGTTAGTTAACATATAGTGTAATGTTGGTTTTAAGAGCAGAATTTAGTGATTCATCACTTACATATAATACCCAGTGCTCATCACAAGTGCCCCCCAGTGTTATTTTTAAATGAATTAATACATAGGTAGTTAATGTTTTTTATGTTTAAATTCTATATAGTAAGTAGCCCACATAAATTAATCCCTTTTGGTGTCTTCAATGACTGTATGTGTCAAAGGTTCTTAAAGAAACTTTGAGAAGCGTGGCCTAGGGTCATTGTTCTGAAATAAACTTCCCTTTTTATAGTAGCTTATAACTTCACAAGTATTACAGCTCTGTGATTCTAAGATTCTGTGATTTTGATTTTAAGATCCTGAGCTTTTTACAATAAAATGGATAGAGGAAAACATGAAGGTCTTGTCTAAGGAGAGGTCTTTTGGTAGTTAGCTATCTGCATTAGATAGGCTTCAATAGGTGAGCTGAGTGAAGCCGGCAATCATTCCTTCATTTTTTCAACAGTTATTGAGTATGTGCACGGTGCAAGATGTGATATTGATCGATGTGGAGGATACACAGTGAATCATACTTAGAAGCATCCAGATTGTAATCTCCATGAAAACAAGAAACTTGTCTTTTCTACCTCGGGTGGCAGTATGATGAGTCAGGCAGAAGTTGGTAGAAATTCACATCATACACTAGTTGTATCTCCTTGGACAAGTTACTTAGGATCTCAGCTTTTTTCTTACTTGTAATGTGGGGAAAAACTGATATGTATCCTTTTAGGTTATTTTGATAAAGACTTTATGATATAAACTTGGATTTTGTATCCAAGTTGCATAAAGGGCTTTATTTTATAGCTATTTGCTAACTCAAGGAGCATAAAAGCAAATCTATCTTCAAATAGGAACTTCTGTGTGTACATGTAGCAATAGTCTTTGAAAAAAGTTTAATTTAGGAAAGCAGAATTTATTTATTTACTTTTTTCCCAACTCTATTGAAGTATACTTGACAAACACAATTGTGTTTGTACAATTGTAAAGTGTACAATGTAATGATTTGATGTTTGCCTATATCGTGAAATATTTACCACAATCAAGGTAACTTAAACATTTATCACTTCACATAGTTACCTTTTGTGTGTGTATGAGAGAGAATGCTCAAAATCTACTTAGCAAATTTCAAGTATGTAATATAGTATTATTATCTATAGTCTGAACCTCAGAACTTATCCCTCTTGCAGCTCAAAGTTTGTACCCTTTGACCAACATCCTTTCATCTTCCCACTTTCCAGCCCTTGGCAACCACCACTCTACATTCAAGCAGTACTTATTTTTCAATAACCAGAGAATAATCCATCTGTCAGAATTAATTAGCTTTTTATAAAAAGAACCAATTTCCATTGAAAGATATGAGTTTAAATAGCTTTGGGATATGCTATATTAGCTTGTGTTAATCATGGTTAAAGAAAGAGTCAGTGACACTTGTTAAAGATAGTAAGGAAGACTATTCAAGATGATCCTTGTAGGGATAGGAACCATTGCAATGGGATTTTCTAGTGGGGGAGACAGATAAGGCTCCAATCTGAATACATCATAGTCAAGTGTGAATGTGTAGCCAAGGAGCAGGATAGGGGTCAGTGGATGGCAAATTATGAAGAGGAAACACCAGGGGTAAGAGGAGTTCTAGTTTAAATGGCCTAACCATATTCTTGCTGAAGACAGACCAGGGTGATCAGACATCGCCCTGGGGTCAGTGGAAGATGAGGAAGATGAGATATTGAGAGTTATCAGGTATCAGTGGTGGGGGGTTTCTGGTTAAACTGATTTACAGGGTTTTGCTAAAACTATATCAAAATATGGAAGGCCAGGGAGAAAGTTTCAGGAGCCTGACTAAAGTTACATCAAGCAAAGAATCTTTGTCACTGTAATCAGAATTGTGTTTTCGCGTAATCATTTAGATGATCTTGTTTTTGCCAATCTCCTTATAATAAAATACCACATTATTGGGGAAACTAAAATTGATAGAAATTCCATAAAAATACTAAAAGCTAGTACAGTCAAGTCAAGCAAAAAGTTTTCAGTAACAGTATTTCCTCAGATGTAAATGTTCGTAATCTTAAGCTTGTTTACAACTCTATTTAACGTTAAATTGTTAAAAATGGTGTTTCATTTCCTCAAAAGAAAGCACTTTTTAAACATTTTACTTATACCAAGGTTACTTTGTTTTTGGTTTACATTTCTTTGTTTAATATAAACTCATTCCATAAATCAGAACTTCATGAAACATAAAAATTATTGTTTTCCGTAGCCTGAATGTTCTTTATAAATCTTTATAGGAAAGTGGGTGTGTCTTTGGCAGAGGCTGCTTCCTTGCAGCCCTGCTTGTGCAGATTACAGAAAGGGAATTTTCTTTGTCTAAAAAGAGATAATCACTTGTTTGGTGACTCTCTCCAGAGTCTTAATGTGGCAGAATGATGTTTGACTTCAGGTACTTCTTCTGAGGTACAGTATATGGATTCTAAACATTGCATCCATAGAAATAGATCCAAGTATATTGCAGCCTTAAAAAATGCTTTTGTGTGTAAATACTGTTATTTCTTTACTTATGATTCAGTAACATGGAAGAAACTAGAGATTCTGCATTCACTTGGTTCATATTGATAGGTATCTTTATGGAATTCTAAGATTAGGTAGTATAGAGCAATGGCTGCTATTCACAGAGGCAGAGGCAAAAGAGAGCCTGTGGCCACTGTTAGATGTATGTATTGCAAACTCATTTTACTTTTCTCATTGTTCATCAAATGTTCTGCTAGTCACGTTTACATGCGTAGTAATTTAACAGGCACCTGTTGCCATGGCAGCACAGAACAAAAATGAAACCTATTATTTTATGAGGTGAGAGTTCCCAAGTGATACCGGTGTAGGTTGGTGAGACCACTTTTGATTTTGCTTGTGTGTAGTTCCCAAGGTAAGACACTAAGTCTGTATTAACAAGACTGTATTATCCTACCACGGGGACTGTAGGATTTGTTTGAAGTTCCTCTTTATGATCTGGTCTACCTTCACACATTCATTACACTACAGGGATCCATCTAGTTTTTCACTGATAGCATGGCAATCATACCCTGGTTCACATCAAGACAAATTCATATAGAAGGATTTTCCAATGTGAGTTAATAGCTTGTAAGTAAGTCTATATGTTTTTGTGTTTCTCTGTACCTAAGGTGGGGCTGTTAATGGTAGCAATTCTCACTGTCTTTTTGCATTTCAGGAGCACCTGGGTGGCTCAGTCGGTTAAGTGTTTGACTCTTGATCTCAGCTCAGGTCATGACTCATGGTTCTTGGCCCCACATTGGGCTCCATACTGACAGTGTGGAGACTGCTTGTGAGTCTATGTCTCCTTCTCTCTCTGCCCTTCCCCCGCCCATATATGCACACACTCTCTTTCTCTCTCTCTCTCTCTCAAAACAGATAAATAAACATAAAAAACAAAAACAAAGTGAATGCCAACTTTCAATAGTTCTTTTCATAATAGACATTTATCCAGTGCCTACTAGGTGCCAGGCCTTGGATGAGTTACTATGGTAAATTGTGAAATTCCATCTATTCCATGTCTTATTGTATTTCTTAAACTCTTTCTCTAAAAATGCAGTTTTCTTTATAAACTTTTCTGTTTTTAAGTGGTTAAAAAAGCAAACAGCTTGAAAAGAGATGGTGATATTGACTTCCCAATCAGAAACACACGTACATACACATGCATGCTCACTGAGACCCTTTAAGAGGTATGCGAAAACTGAGGTGGAAAAAATTTACAGGGTTATGTAATTTAACTAAAAAAGTTGAGTGAGGAAAATATCTGGATCAGAGGAATTTCTCATGTAGATTAGGAAGAACATCTTCATTTTATTCTCTCTTCAGCTTGCCTGGGTTCCATTTAGTTTTTGTTCTTTTAACATTTCCCTCGATGCCCTGTTCCTTGCCTTTTACCTTTCTTCCAGCTCTACATGAGAAAATGATAGTGAAACGTGAAGACAATCAGATTTTTTGGCTTCCCTTATAGGTACAGTCCTCTCCCTCAGCTTTTCCTCTGCTACCTGCCTTCACCTTCACCTTAGCGACAGTGTAGTCTTGCACTATGCCACTCAAAGTGTGATTCAAGGACCCTGCTGATTGACTAGTCTGTGACAAGTACAAAAATTGCAAGTCAACACTTAGAAACTTTGGTAGCAGTTTGGTAAAGTAATTTCATCTGTTGATTCTAACAAACTATTTGGCTGGTATTTTGTACTTTTAAAAATTTTATTTCTCTGAGGGTGCCTGGGTGGCACAGTCGGTTAAGCATCTGACTCTTGGCTTGAGCTCAGGACATGATCTTGCGTGGGATTGAGGCCCATCCAGCCCTGTGCCATGAGCATGGAGCCTGCTCGGGATTCTCTCTCACTCTCTCTCTCTCTCTCTGTTTCTCCATCTCTCTCTGCCCCTACCCCACTCACGCTCACTCTCTCTCAAAATAAATAAACTAAAATTTTCTCTAGTAATAAATTATTATTTTTAAGTTTATTTATTTATTTTGAGAGAGAGTGAGAGCACAAGCGCAAGCAGGGGAGGGGCAGAGAGAGAAGGAGAGAGAGAGAGAATCCCAGGCAGGCTTCATGCTGTCAGCGAGGTCCTGATGTGGGACTCAGAGCTCAATCCCACCAACCATGAGATCACGACCTGAGCCCAAACCCAGAATCAGATGTGCTTAACCAACTGAGCCACCCAGGTGCCCCTATTATTATTATTTAACAAACGACAACCCACATGAATTGTGGGGCTGAGGGAAAGAAAAATCAAAACCGCTTGGTCTTTCACTACAGACAGTCTGAGAAGCGCTGGTCTAATGTACTCTCAGTTTTTCTAAAGGTGTCTTGATTTCCTATTTTCACGCCTTTGCTTATTTTTTTAGCTAAGACTTCCTGTCTCTCAAAACACAACTGTAATATCTTCTCCTTCATGCATTTTTACCCAAACTCCTACACTGCAGTTCTTTGTACTTCTGCTGAAAGCTTATAACCAGCATTTGCTGAATGCAGTAACATTTACTATTCTATACAAAGGCACTTGGCTTTTTTGCAGTGCCTGCCACCTTGGCTACACCTGAGAGATACAACCAGGATGGGAAGGAGCATGGACTTTGAGATCATAGACATCTGGGTTAGAATCCTGAGTTCTGTCATTTATGAACACAGGAACCTTGGGTCAGTCAACCAGCCTCCTTGTGCCTCTCTGTCTTTGCTTATCAGATGAGACTGTGGGTAGCACCCATATCTTCAGGTTGCTCTGAGGATTAAATGAAGCAACACATGTAAAGCATTCAGCGCACAGTTCCTGGCTCAGAGTAAATACTCAGTAAATGACTGCTGTTATGTTTTTCATTAATATTAGGAGCACTTTTAGAATATTTTTTCTTGCTTTTGTTCAGGCATTGCCTGAAATTAGTCATTTAATCCCATTATTTTGAGGAAAAAGAAAATGTGAAGAAAGTACCTCAATTGCTTTGATAGACCCACATTTTGAAGGCACAGCTAGAATGGGTGGTGTGCAAAAGGGTGGAAAGTCATTGGATTTCTGTAGATTCCTAAGGGGCTCTGGAGAGCTAGTCAGTGCACTGCAGGCATCCTTGTTTAGGCTCTGTAAACATAACTGAGTCACTCAGGAGATGTTTTCATGCAGGCAAAAGTAACACCACCAAAAGGAAAATGGAATTAAAAAAAGAAACTTTAGGAGAAGGCAGTATATCTAAAAATATTGCCACGACCAACCAAAAAAAATTTGGCTGGAACACCTGGATTTTTCTGAGTATAATTTTAGTTAGGTAAACATTGAAAAGATATATTTTCCTAAAAGAGGACAGAGTAATTTTATGGAAAATGATGGTTGGCAGTAATCTTCTGATTCAGAAGTTCAATTTTGTAAAAGATTTTCCTTGCTTAAAGGGTGAGAGGTTGTGAATTTGAACAAGTTGCAGAGATGATGATCAATACTCATAGTCACTTACCTGATACAATTTACCCCCAGTGAGCCTTCTTTGTAGGATAATTATCTAAGGATGCAGACATGTTCATGTGAACTACAGTGCTTAATTATGCGATAGTTAAATGAAATGATTGTTTTAATGTGTGCACTAAAAAGTATATTAGCACCATATTATGGCTTCATAGCTATCTAGGATATGCTTTATCAGGCTTTAAAAATAGGTACACTCTCTTGGCAGTAAGCAGATATATATTCAATATATAACTAAATTAAATGCCAGGCACATGGCACTGAATTTAAGGGAGTGGATGACGGTTTTGTGGTCAAATTATTTGGGGTATATTGAATGTGAATTCAAAAGGAAGACTATAAACAAAATTCTGAGAAGAGCTAGGGAACAAGATTTAAGAGCTACGTAAGCCCTTGCTAGACAAGGGCAATAATACAAAGACATAATTTACTATAGTTAGAGGATAAGAAAGACAAAGTAAAACCCAGATTATTTAGGCCTTACAGACTGGTTCTGTATCTGTAGGTGTACACACAAACACATACACACATACACACACTCAACACGTGTTACTGTACCCACCGACTTCAAGTGTAAATCTGAATAAAAGGAGGGGTAAACATCTTATGGAAGAGGAGTTGAGTTGCACACACATACCCGTTTTTAATAATAAGGTCTGTTAGACTTGAATGGCACAACAGTCTGTCGGGGAAGCGGTGAAATCATCACAGACTGTTGAGTGATTCAAAATTAGATCAGATAAAGCACTTTAAAAATACACTGTAGGAAACAATCTCATGCTGGGAAGGCAATAAAAAAATGACCTAACTTGGTCTTTTCCACCTCTAACTTTTAATGCTTCCTTGTAGTTTAAAAATAGAAAAGTATAATATTTATAGAAGTACCGAAAGTTGGGGTCTAAACTCTAAAGTGCTTATCGTTTAACACTAATATATTTGATACTCATGGCTTTGTTGTAGAAATGACAGAAATGTAGCTATAGGTCTTAGTCCTTTCTTCACTGGTGTGAAATCAAAAACGAAGAGAGCTCAGGGTTCAGGACACCATTTGTGAAGAGTTTGATAGATTGGTCCTTATAACTTAAGTTCTAAACCATTTATCCAACGTAACAGACCTTGATGTTGTAGTCAAAAGTAAATAGGATTTATTTTTTTCCCATGTATTATATTTTTCCCCGTGTATGCCATTATAATCGCATATAAACATATGATGATGAGGGGACAATGGTATAGAGAGTTTTGGAGAATTAATAGTTAATGTAGCAAAAAAAAAAAAAGGGAGATTGGATGAGAAGCAGCTTCTAGAAAGCCTATTTTTCATGTTCCCCCTGATTCCCTGATCTTAGCTTAAATAATTGCCAATCAGATACAATCTCTTTATGTCACTTGGTTTCTCTTATATTCAAAGGCAGTCAAGTTACTACACAAAATTAATCAGACTGTGTGAAGAGAAAGGGCACAATATATTTTTCTAATAGTTTCTGATCTATGCTTTTTTCATCTAACCTATAGTGATTTGCTTGGGGCACTCTTGCTCACCTTTGGGGAACCCCTGTCCTCATGCCAGGCAAATACACTTTAACCAGAAGTGGGAACTTACTGTTCTCTGGAGTCAGCCTCTGTGACCTTTTGGAGAAATCATTGCTGAGACTTATAGCCCCATGGATCAGCTGCCTGGAGCCAATCCTGACAGAGGCCTCCCTTTATCTGTAGGTTGCTTGTGGATCAGCAGTATACCCCCTGAGCTATCCACATGCCTCTTGGCTCACTGACCACCCCTGTCCCATGTGACTGGTTTTATGCAAATGTCATAGAAAATTAGCTTAGGCTGACCTCTTTTTTAATCCTTGTTTCTCAAAATATTGCTATTTGATACAAAGTCCGCTTATGTGCGGAAAACAGAGGAAGGTCATTCGTCCAGTTCTTAAAGTTTGCTGTGGTGGTGAGACAAAATTAAATGACCACTTCATTTCCATCTGGGAGTAGTGGTGGTGGGGAGGTACTGACCATGGGCAACTCTTTTCCTTGGTGCCCAGCCCACTGATAGGTGGTAGAAGATGTTCAATAAACATTTGTTGGATGAATGAGTGAATGAGTGGGGACCATTTCAAAGTAGGCTAAATTTTGACACTACTGTCTCTGCATTCCTTCCTGAGCAATTGGCCTCCTGGAGTGGCTAGCCCCACAGGATCTGCAAAAACACAAGGGAAGAGAAAGGATGGGAATGACTGCCAAAGGAATAAAAGTGACAGCGTTCAGTCCAGCTGTTTTTTGAATCATGAGCATATGTACTTTCTTCGACTAGCCTTAAACTGTTCACCATGATGTGTTAGGGGGGAAATCATGGAATTTTGGAGACAAATATAGTTGTGTGTCAATCTTTGCTACTTACGTATATTCTACCAAGAGCAGATTATTTAACCTCTCTGAGGCTCAGTTTTTCTTCATTAGCGTGGAGAAATTGCCTTTTGTCTTCGAAGCTTGTTTTGAGGTAAATCACATCATATAGTGTGTGTGTGTGTGTGTGTGTGTGTGTGTGTGTGTGTGAACAATTATAACTGTTTTCAGGGTTTTTTTGAATATCTTTTGGGTGCCTGCGTCAGGGCTGGAGGGTGTATACATATTTTAATTAATCTTCTTACTGACTGTAAAAGGTATAGTACAATAGTATCATTCCCATTATACAGGTAATTAAGTTGAGAGTCAGTGATGTAAAGGAATCTACACAAGATTGCATAGCTAAGTGTGAGAACAGAGATTTGACTTGAAATTTATCTAATTCCTAAACTGAGGCTTTTTTTTTTTTTAAGTAGACTTCACTCCCAGTGCAGAGCCCAGTTTGGGGCTCAAACTCACAACCTGTGAGATCAAGACCTGAGCCAAGATCAAGAGTCAGACGCTTAACTGATTGAGCCACCCAGGGGCCCCTAAGCTGAGGCTTTAATTTACCCTGATTAATAAATATTATTTCTTTCCTGCCCCAAAGAAATGAAAATAACACAATTTTCCCTTTCTAATTAATCTATTTACCTCTTCTGTAGGGTAGAATCCCTATCCCTGTAATAAACCCCACTGGGCCCAATAGCTTTGTTCATTCTGCTCACTTATTTAGAATCTAACTGTGGGGTCCACGCAGGTAGTGTTTTTTTGTTATCATTATTGAATGTCACATCTTTTCCAAAGATTTGTTCTATATTATTTCAGGTTAGATAGTGTAATACTAAAGTCCAGAGAAACTAGGGGATGCAGTAAACTTTTAGAGCCACTGAGATAACTCAGGTTTTCTATAACCCAACCCAAGGAAGAAAACAAGATACAGCCTTTAGCTATGTGAAAGTGCAGTGGTTTCCATCTTTTGTCATGAATACAGTCAGAGATTCTTCTGGCCATGTGTCTACATATGATGTCAGTGGGAATGTTTAATACTAAGGGTGGAGATGTCTAACTTGGATGATCTGACTTTGGAACTGTTAGAAGCTGGAAATGCTTTTAACCATGGCTGAGTCAGAAGGATATGAACCCTGGACTTATTCTGACAGTTGCCTTTAATTAAGTGAGCCTGACCTTATTAGATTCTGGCAAGGCAGCTATTTAGAAAACACTAATTCTTTGGAAATCTAGCTTTTCCAAGTTTTGTTTTTGCTCAGCATCTTGGATATTGTTTTCGTTTTCCATTTTCAGATTTATAATCGCTTAGATATAAATTGCTGTGGATTCAGACCTCGAAAGGAAGATGCCTGTGTACAGAATGGACTGAGGCCAAAGTGTGACAACCAAGATTCTGTGGCTCTAGCACACGTTATCCAGCGAAAGCATGACCCAAGGCATTTGGTCTTTATAGACAACAAGGGTTTCTTTGACAGAAGCGAAGATAACTTAAACTTCAAATTGTTAGAAGGCATCAAAGAGTAAGTTTTATGCTATAGTAACATCTGCAGGACATCACATTTCTGTTACATAAGTAGTACAGTTTTAAGAAAACTTAAATCCTATTTAACCTATTTAATCCTGATTTAACCCTTGAATGGCATTGTGGATCTGGAATCTGGGAATGGAGGTCCCGTAATGGGAAACAGACCTAAGCCAAAACAAACAAGATCACAGTCATGGCGTCACTATCACCGACCCATGCAACCTAGAAAACTCTTGCTATATTTCACATCTATCGTGTTGCTTGTCCCTCAGTGGAAATCCATGTGGGTAAGGGTGGAAGCATGCAGGGACCTCTGTAATAGGAATTGACAGAGCATGGATGAGCATGTGGCAGAAGCTCCATTATCAGGCCATGGGGCAGGGAAACTAACAGGCATGCAGATATTGACACGGCGGGATGTCCAAAGGCACAATAAACTCAAGAGACTTCTGGATGCAGTAGGAAATTAGAGCTAATCTGCTGACTAGGACACAGTATTAAAGGACAGCGGCCATTTAATTCAGGTAGAAAGGTTTTGGAACATTTAGAAATCTTTCCAGTAGGCATAGACTATGGGGAAAAGTATCTTAAGCTTATCTATTTGGAAATAAAGGAAACTAACGGGAACCTTCCTATAGAGTCTGGGCTATTCAACCTTGGCTGCAGCCACTGAGGTTGAATTTCAGGCCCCAGCTTGTAGCCACTCTTCTTGGTCTTCCTACCTTAGTCAGAAATCAGAGTGTCCGGGACACTGGGGTATGTTTGAGACTTGAAAATAAGGGGGTGCATTGGTGAAAGACTGAGCCAGCTATGTGAAGCTAAGTGACTTCTAGAGAGCACATGGATGAGTCTAAAACTGAGGGTAGAACTCCAGTTTTCCAAATCCAAGTCCAATAATTTTCATGCAGTAACTTGTGTGGTTCATGCTGTTATTTTTATTCTTGTTAATAACACTGAGGCCTATTTCTTTAGTTCTTCCTAGCACTCCGAATCAGCTAACGTGTATTTTATGTACTTTCAAGACTAAAGGTAATACTGTTCCTATGAGAGTTTCATGAGCCCCAATTTCATGAGTTTTTGCCATGTCTTGCCCTGTTAATACTCGTTTTCACATCTCTTTGTGGATTTTAGGTGAATATATAGCAGATTCTTTCTTTAAAGTGTTAAACTAAGGAAATTTTATATGTAGAAAAATTTACAAAATGCATCACTTACTGAGTTGATGTCATGGAGTCTTCTTAAATCTCTAAATTTTCTTTAGGAATTAGGAGTGCTGGAGAATATGGTCCATCCATTCTATACATTCATATTAATGTGAATACTGTTTTATTTATGCTTTCAAAGAAGATTTAACATTAAATGCAATATGAGGAGTAATGAGTTTAAAGTTAAATTTTCTTTGAATAGGTAAATCACACTTTGCAAAGCAACAATGAGGACTTTGCTAGCCCAGATTTATGCATAGACTATTCCTATTAATCAATATAACGCACAGGCAGGTAATTTTTTTGATTTTCCTTTATGAAAAGGATTAGTCACTAACGAGATCCATGATTTTAACAGTTTCATCTCATACACTCTGACACAGCTAAATTAGTTGAGGGGTCATAGAACTTATATATCATGGATTATTAATATTTCATAGAGGAAAATGCTTAATTAATACTGTGGCCACTAAATTATATCGTACATGTCTCTAGGGAGCTGAGAGCATCTTATCAGCATTATTTAATTCCATTCTTACTCAGATTCATTAAGCACGTCCAGCATTGTGGCCTTTGGTCTTTCTGCAGCACTCATGCCCCTTGAATGCCACCCCTAGCTCACTCCATTGAAATTTGGAAAAGGTGTTCAGAGGCCTGAAACTTTGGGCTATTTGTACATCTCAAACAAGCATATATTCTTGTTTTCGTTTTTAAGGAGCAACTAAGTTTACTTGAAAATTACTATTAAACCCCCATGATTTTATTGTGCGTTCATCAGTATTTGAATGAAAGCTGGATGGGGCCAATGGGAGATTCAAACATTCCTTAAGATTTTGAACCAGAAACTTGACAAAAGTTCTTCCGATAATGTATGTGCTAGACCCTCTGTTTTTACTTTCTAAAAGAAGAGCAAGACATATTGCCCCTCTTAACATAGTTCAGCAAGGACCCTTCCGGATTGGCCTCAGGTTTTCCAGGGATGGTTCATTGTAGTATGCCTTGGCTCTAAAACTTGAGTTTTGCTAAATTTACTTGAAAACAATTTAATATTCCAGTTTAGTGACATGCTCCCAGATTCTCAGAATTCCTGAAGTATAATCTGAATCAGAAGCAATTCTTCATTTAATTGGGCATTATGTAATGATTTCTTTCTTTTTTTACTACCTACATTTTGGATTATTTCACATTAAATTCAGGCGTGCATTTGTCAGCATTTTGCTTCTCACATTTTCTTGCATAAAACCCCACACTGACACTTATGAGGATACTATTCTACTTGACAGATTGAAGAGGTTTCCATGGGTGAAATGGAGCTTAAGACGGAGGAAAGTATTTTTGCCCAGCTAACAGAACTCTTTAATTCTGTGCCTCTCTTTGCCTACAGATAATGACCTTAAGTAAGACATTAGTATGTCAAGTTCTCAATGGAAAATTCAGCATAGAAAATTCAGTTCCCTTGAAACATATTCTTCTAGTATATTATTATTAAGAGAAGTATGTCAGTTTGACAGTGACAAAAATGTTTTCATTCTCCAGGTACCATTTGATAGTGTGATTTATGCCAGATTAATGAAGGGCAAAGCAATTGGGTAAGGCATAATATTTCTAAGCAATTACTAAGAATGAAATATCATTTTATCTTCTCAGGTTTCCCGAATCTGCAGTTTCTGTTTTGAAGAGCCAGCACTTGCGGCAGAAACTCCTTCAGTCCCTGTTTCTTGATAAAGTTTATTGGGAAAGTCAAGGAGGTAGACAAGGAATTGAAAAGCTTATTGATGTAATAGAACAGAGAGCCAAAATCCTTCTCACCTACATCAACGCACATGGGGCCAAAGTATTACCTATGAATGAATAACGAAAGGATCTTCTGGCTAGAATACTAGATATATTTATGCATTTGGTTTTGTTTTGTTTTGTTTTGAAATCAGGTACACAAACCTCAAGTCCTTTTAGGAATGAGGCAGCATGGAGGAATACATAAAAGAAATGAATTTGACCAAGTGTATATGATGGATCTGAGCTCTATAAGCAGACTTAAAACCTTTTAAAAAACATACTGTTCAAAAAATATTTGTTTATATTTTTCTCTAACATCACATCATAGGAGTCTCAACATCTGGTTACAGGTGGCCGCAATTATTATTCCAGTTAGCTTTGTCATGCCATTTAATGGAACAGTGTAAACCAGAGGTGCGGACTCCTTTAACAAGGCATATTTTATGCCATATTGACTGCTCTGACTGAGTACTGATAGGAATGGCTCTTGATATTCTTTGGCTGCTGATTGTTAAAACAGGGCAGCCTCAATATGACCCAGAGGCGATTCTGCATTGGAAACCTGAGGCTGCGATCTGCAAAAACATCAGGGTATGCGATAATTCTACATAGAAATGGTGGGTTATTTGCAAAAGCACCAGTATATATTTTATTTTATTTTATCTATAAATGATCAGCCATCTCTGATTCTGAGCAGCAAGAATCACATTTTCCATTTTTTAAATAAATTTATTTTGTTTTCACTATAGAAATCATCCAAATCTGACAGTTTATATAGTAGGTAGTTTTGCTTTCTCAGTTTGAGTCCAGTTTATGTCTAGTGGCTTAGAAATTAAATAATTTTAAGGTACAAGTTACCTATTTGAAAATATAATTTTAGAATGCCTTTTTTAATGGATGCTCTTTTGAAAAATTTTGTCATTTTTACAGTGGATACACTATAGTTTTTGTATATTTTATTAATAATAGTGGATTTCTTCAGATTTGTTCTAATTACACTTAGACTGATTTAATTGATCTTGCTCAGATATTGACAATAGAACCAGATAGCGAATGTATTTAAATATATTGTTTGGCTTATTCTAATATGAGAAATATGAACAAAATAAATTAAAACCTGACTCTTTTCAATTCTCTTCAATGACTAGAACTAACAGTGAATTTGGATACAGGCTCAAATAATTCTCCCCAAACTCCCTCTGCCTTCATTTTAATTAGGCATAGGGACGTGGACATATAGTTTTCATGTGTTGGGTCTTTGTGTTTTGGTAAGATACCATTGCATTTTCTGTGTCCTAATCAAGGGCAAATTAATATCACCATAAATTAGAACTATTAAAGGCATTAAAATGAAGACTTTTTTTTTTAAATAACTATATATTCCAATTTATACAAATGTGTTGAGGCAAAATGTCAAAACAACATGGTAACTACAAGAGGTAGTTACCTTGGTAAGGCCAAGGAGAGAGGGGTCATTTGATTATCTAATTATAACTTTTCTAGGCTCACATTCATGTACTGTTTTCTAGCATCCTTATTTGCTGGGCTGACCTTTGGAGAAGTGGTCTTCAGACCATTCTTTTCTTCCATTATCCCTCTACAGCTCTGAGTTCCTCCCTCTGATTCTACACACTCAGCAAACTCTGACTCTCCTGAGTCTCCTCTTTTACCTGATGTATTTGGGCTTTTTAAGTCCCCCTTTCCCTCATTAATCAGTATATTACTAAAAAAATTGGCCTAACAAAAGTTTGACGACCCAGGTTTTATATTGAGCCATTGACTTGAAATAACTCTTTGTGAGGTTGCCTTATACCTTGCCTTATCAAGCTGGCATGTTTGCATTTTCATATGCTTTTTATGGAATATATCATCTTTATCTAAATTTGGGAAATTAATGGCGGGAATTCCCATCTCCTCAGAAAGGAGCTTTAATTTTGTGTCTCAAGCTACACTGCTTTTGGGCAGCCGGGTTCACTCTTACGTGGATCTAGCCTTCCTTATTTCCCTCCAGTTATTCTGACATGCTTAATAATAAATGAAAGGTCCGGGAACACATGTTTATTTTAGTCACCTTTGCTTTTTAACAATGCATTTTGTGTTATAATCAGTGAATAATTCATGATGCATTATTTTTGAATAATGGATAGCTGCAGCGCCAGGCTTTTAATTTTAAGTAATGCTCTTTTCTCTTACTGAAACAATGAGAGTACTCGGAGCCTTTCAAATGCACTCAGATTATGCCCCGGTTTGGTTCACGTAAGCATATTATGTGGTTTATTTATAACTTGATAAATTTAAAATGAAACAATTTACCTTGGCAGACATACAAAAGCTGATTGTTGTGTGATTTATTTTCTTTAAGCTGATAATATGCAAATAAATGCATATCTGAAAAATCTATAATAAAAATATTAGAAATTAAAGATGTGTGCCTTTTATTTTGTAAATGGGTTTTCTTTTGATAGATTACTCTTCTTCAGAAGTTAAATCTAGAAGACTGCTACCGTTGCCCATGGTGAAAGAAACAATTGAAACATTAAGAGTTTTATTGGATTGTGTTTATGTATGCATA
The DNA here is from genome assembly GCF_027475565.1 of Acinonyx jubatus. Taxonomy (NCBI): domain Eukaryota; kingdom Metazoa; phylum Chordata; class Mammalia; order Carnivora; family Felidae; genus Acinonyx; species Acinonyx jubatus. The sequence goes on from NC_069382.1 coordinate 68,051,240, forward strand.
TTTGGTATTGTTACTAGTGATATCATGCTTTCTCTTGGCGCATATACAACATTGTTTTAGGTGGTATGCAAATTAGTTAACAGATGTCACAAACTGTGAGAGGTTAGTTTTTGTTTCTGTTTGCTGGGGGTGAGTCTTAGAATTAGAGTTAAGGTTTTCCATAGAGCATTCTTATTTATTAAGTTTATTAGGTACCCAGGGAATTTATTGAAATATAAAATGTCTTAGACTTATGTTCAAAACATTTATGATCTCTGAGCCTGTATAATAGCCTGTTTATTCTGACATGCTTGATATTAAAGGTCCAGGAACACATGTTTATTTTAGTCACCTTTGCTTTTTAACAATGTATACATTACATTATATCTAATGACTAAAATAACCTGGATATAGATTTATCTACAGTGTCTTATGACATTCTAATGTTTATCTCAGCGCAGAACAAGGTAGGGCACATTTAGAGCACTAGTCTGAAAGTAAGATATGGAAATTGCACATGGGTCAAATAAAGACGATAAAGACCCTCCTCTGAAAACTAGTATCATCAAGAATTAAGAACTTTTATTCATGAAAGACAATTTGACTTCTTAGAAAAGTTATCTGACACTTTGAAATAGCCAGAAGAGATTTTTGAGTGTTCTTTCAGTGCAATGCTGGGCTTGCTTTTGTATTGAATTGTCTATTTAACAATGTTGTAGGGCAGAGGTCAACTTGTAGATTTTTATCCCATAGAGATGCAAATAATTTCTGCCTGGTGGAAAAGACAACCCTAACGGTTTTGCAGTTTATTACCCTGTTGGACATTGACCAGTTTTATATCTAGTCCAACAATCTTATCCTAACATTGCCTGTAGATACTTGGCTTTTGAAATACTTTTGAAATGGTTTTTACCATCTTACTGGTTTTCTCATTAATTTAATTGTTTAAATAAAATCTTTGACGTATGTTCATTTTATATTTGCATAAGGATTGGAGTTTCATTCTTTTGAAAATTTTGCCTTTATAAACTTTTGACTACAGAGTCCTATTCTGTTTGCTTGACAGTCATGATTTTAAATTTTTGAAAATGTTATTTTAATAATCTTTCAAAACATTGTTATATACTTTAAGAACTGAAGGGTATCATGTGATTAGCGTTTTGAGCTTATTTTCCTTTAATCTTTTAATTTTTTAAAGATTATCAGCTGATTATCTAGTTCAAGGTCTGACTCAGAGGGGTTGCTGGCAGACTGTTTTGCAACCTAAAAATGCACATGGCAAGTGAATGAAGTCACAGAAGTCTTTTCTTACAACAACATTGCATACGGTTAACTTAGTTCAACCATTTTTTTTTCCATCTTAGAAAGTTACCTTTTTACCATTGTGATTCCAAAGTGCATTTAGTTTACTGATAAAAAAATGCACAATTATGTGCACATTAAGAAATCTCTATGCATCTCCTTTCTAAAAAAAGTAATCTGTATTTCTTAGCAGTACTTGTCAAGATTTCTAAAGCTTTTGAGACAAAGAGCTAAAAAATAAAACCTCCCTTGTCAGTGGCTTTAATCACATGCTGCAGAATAGCTAGCTGGGCTATATTTCAAAAGGCAAACTGGGCTGCAAAGAGTGGGACCAGTCACTAAATGAGACCAAAACAGCTGTGATTTTGCAAGATGTGCCAACATTTTCTTTAGCTCCAGGACACCAGACATTATTTGGCTCATAAAGTACCCTATTTTATTGGCTCAACTTCTGTTTAGAACAAGAGATCTTGTTCTGTATCCTTGTTTCAGGCCCTCAGGGGTGTTAAAATTGAGGTCAACATTTATTTTTTTTCCTCATAGTAACTTTGTATAAAACAAAAACTATGATTTAGATATCCTCTCCAACTTTGTGAAATACATTATCATTAAGCTTGCAAGATTCGGGCCTTTCTTAAGAGAATGATGAAATAATGTATAGCTTCTCGTAAGTGTGAGTTTTCCACTCTTAATCAGGTAATAAGTGTCAGTTACAATATAGGACGTGAGTTTTGGTGACTATTGTGACAATACTATTTGCTGCTCATATTGTATCATTTCCTTTGTCTTATTTATTATTGGTTGCAAGTGGAGATAGCATGTTGTGTTTAAAGACAAGTGACATGGCAGTGGCTGGTGTAGCAAATTCCTAATTAAAGACATAAATTGCTAATTAAATCTTCACATTAGCCTGGGCAGTAACGTCCTCCAAGTTGTGACAACCAAAAATATCTCCTGATATGGCAAAATGTCCCCTTAGGAGGCAACGCCATTCCGTGGTTGAGAACCATTTGTTCTTCGTGCTTTAGTACATTCGTTGACAGAAGGTCTTCCACAAATGGTAAACCTTTTAATTTTTTTGTCCTTTTGCATTCAGCTAATGAAGGTTTTCTCTGTCGAATTCCTTGTATTAGACTGTATTGCCACACTGCATGGCATCACTCAGAGACCTAAGAGGTCCTATGGTTTGGAGAAAGAGATCAATAAAAGAAGCCGTATAATAGGAGGAAGGGACATATTGGGCTCTGAAATAAAAATTTTAGGTGAAGAATAAATCTAGGAGAATATAATTAAGTATCGGGGTTTAATTTTTGGAATGGATGGTAGTTGAGGCAGAAGTGCTTGAAAATCTGCTCTACCTTCCTCTGTTCCAGAGGCCCATATCTATGGTCTTGGAGAAGTTGCCTGGAATATAAAGAAGCCATACTCTCATCAGTACCCAGACAGCTGTGTGGGAGCCTCCTCTGACAGTGTCAAAGGAAATGGAGGGTGTTTCCTTATTAGCAGGATGGGAAGAAGAGTAGCAAAGTGCATTGGAGTGGAATTGTTCCACTGTGATACAGTCAGTAGCCAATGGACGGTGAAGAATCACAGTGGGAAGTAGAAGAATGGAATATCAACAGGGTAGACTAAGTAATGCTGTAGTAACAAAATGCCATCAAATCCCAGTGGCTTAAAGCAGTAAGTGTGGATTTCTCACAGCCTATGTCCACCACAACTTGGCAGGAAACTTTGCTTTGCATAAACACCTAGAGACCCAACCTGATGAGGCAGCCTGGATGTTTCCACTTCTGTACCAGAGTGAAAGAAAGTTCTGAAGGGCTTTACACATTGCCACAGCTAACTGGACAAAAACAGTCTGGAGAGCAGGGAAATTTGAACTGTCTGATAAGTAACGTTGGTAACTACAGAGGATGGTGAAAACTTCCAGTGGTGGTTCTGATTATATTTGAGGCAAACATATCCTATATCTATTATTGTCTATCAAATAACCCTCTTCTTTGGGGATACTCCTGTTTCCTGCCCCCTCCAACTTCACCTCTGCTTGGGCTTTTAGGCCATAGTTGATAAGTTCAATGATGTACATGTGACTTAATGCTGGGCCAGTCACACTCCCTCTATTCAACTGTTTTCTGTCATGACTGGTTCAAAATTGAACACCTGACCTAAGTAGGTCAATCAGAAAACTTGCCTCAGAATTTTAGAATGGAAAAAGATAAAAAGAAACCAAGACCCAGGACTAAAGCAATTATGGGTCATGTTCTGGAGATCTTAGACTTTCCTCTATGTGAGTGGAGAAAATTAATTGTAGAGGAAAAGGACAGATCAAGTGAAACCCTCAGAAGGGCTGGTAGATGAGATGGGGAGGTCCGGTGCCTTTTTAATCCTTTGTGTTAGTTGCTCTGGAGGTCCCTTCCAATTTTTGGTTTCCTTGAAGTTCTTTCTTAATTCACCTTTTTGTTTCAACTTAATCTAGGTGGATAGCTTTTGTGATCATTGCAATGCATGGCAAATCTGTAATTAGTTTCTAAAGTAATTAGGTCTTTTTCTAACTTATCAATTTCAGAAATTATATCATGAGTTCTTCCTATGACAGATAAAGATGTTCATGCTCTTAATTTCGCTGACTCTCCCCTACCAACTTCTTTCCTTTGCAAAAAAACTTCTAAAATATTTATCATGCTTACATGTTAATTTTCTTAATATTTACTTTCTGGTTCTCACTTTGTCACAGCTGAATTAATTCTATTTTTGAATGGATTTCCTGCCCACCATCAATTACAGCTTCTTCATTCTTGAGGGTTTTGTTTGTTTTCTTCATTCATCTCTTTGCTGACTGGCTTTGTCATCAAATGATTTTTACAGACTTACCCCTGAGTTCCATATTCAGTGAGCCTTGCTTATTTGTGTATAGCATTCTGTTTTGTTTATGTAGGTAAACAACAGCCTGGTGATTTAAAATTTGGATTCCACACTTATTTTTTTTATTTTTTTCAAAACAAAATACCTTGGAAGTCTATAGACATTATAACACTGTCACTTGGCATTAAACATTGCAGATAAGATTTCAGAGCCCAGACTGTGTGTGTGTGTGTGTGTGTGTGTGTGTATGTTTTCCTCTAACTAGTAGGTGATTTGCTTTTCTGGCTTTGATGTATGTTGAATTCTTTTTTTTTTTTAACTTTAATTTTAATAAATTTTCAGAATGTGTCTTAAAGTTGGTCGTTCTTCATCACATTTTTCTGGAACATAACACAGAATCAACATATTTATATATTCTTTTAGGACGATTTTTACAATATATATTTGAATATTTTTTGGTTCTATTCTATTTGTTCTGTGTTCAGGTAAAGAGATTTATTATGTGTGTATGGACTCTGCCTCTGAATCAACTGTATTTTCCTTTTTTGCTTACCTCTGTATTTTTTTTAACAAAATGTACTATTTTCTCAAGTGTTTCCTTTCTATCTCTGACTTTATTTCAGCCCCATCTGTTCTACTTCTTCCTGCTTCCCATTAGTCTTAATTTCTCCTAATGATTTTATTATCTTCAAATTTCTTTTTGGAGAGCTCAGCTTTGATCTTTTGCTGCTTTATTAACTCTTTATTGACTTTTCATTTTTCATGTTTTTTATTTGAACTCGTTTTTCAAAGAACTTTTAAAAATATTCTTTGAGACTGTAGGGAATAGATTTTGAAACTATTAAAATTAAAATTAAATTAAACTAAAAAGTTCATTCCCTCAGTCATCCTAGCAACATGTCAGATGTTCAGGAACCATGTGTGCTTTGTGGATACCATATAATCAGATAGCACAGATATAGAACATTTCCAACTTTGTAGAAAAGTGTGTTGGCTGGTGTTGCTGTAGAACACAGGTCTCTGTATATTTTCTTGTGTGGTGGGGTTTGTTTTTTCTGTCTTCAGCAGGAGTTGCTTGGTCCCCCCATTCTTCTCCCTTACCTTATCTGCCAGGCAGCATATCTAGGTTAGGGTTTTGGTCTCTGTCTTAGTTATCTTGGGTTGCCTTAACAAAACACCACAGACTAGGTGGCTTTAATAACAGGAATATATTTTCACAATATTGGACGGTGGAAGTTCAAGATCCAGATGCCAGCAGGGCCAGTGTCTGGAAAGGGCTCTCTGCTTACGTTGTAGATGGCCACCTTTTTATAGTGTCTTCACATGGCCTTCCCTTGGTGTATAGTGGTAGAGAGAATGCAAATTCTTGGGTGTCTCTGCTTATATGAGTACTAAACCCACAATGAGTGTTCCACCTTCATGACCTCATCTGAACCTTCAAAAGGCCCCATTTCCAAATACCATCACACCAAGGGCTTCAATGTATGAATTTCAGGGTGACACATTTCAGTCCATAGGACTAGCCCTTCCAAATTCATGTCCTTCTCATACACAAAATACATTAATTCTATACCAAAGAGCCCAAAGTGTCTTAACTTTTTCCAGCATCAACTCTAAAATCTAAAGTCCAAAGTCTCTTCTCAATATCATCTAAATCACATAGAGGGGAGACTTGAGCTATGATTTGTCCTAAAGCAAAATTCTTCTCCAGCTGTGAACGTGTGAAACCAGACAAGTTATGTGCTTCCATAATACAGAGGTGGGACAGGCATGGGAGAAACATTCCCATTACAGAAGAGACAAATAGAAAAGAAGAAAGGGGTGACAGGTCCCAAGTAAGTCCAAAGGTAGAAAGGCAAATTTAGGGGCACCTGGATGGCTCAATTGGTTAAGCATCTGCCTCTTGATTTCAGCTCAGGTCATGACCTCGCTGTTCATGAAATCAAGCCTTGCATTGGGCTCTGAGCTGATAGCACAGAGTCTGCTTGGGGTTCTCTCTCTCCCTCTCTCTCTCTGCCCCTCTCCCTGCTTGTGCTCTGTCTCTCTTTCAAAATAAATAAATAAACATGAAAAAAATTAAAAAGCAAAGGCAAATTTCACTGGCCTTTAAGCATCAAGAACAATCCTCTTTGGTTTGATGTCCCACCTCCCAGGGCCATTGGGGTGGCAACATCACTCTCACAGTTCCATGGCTTGGTCTTGCTCCTTTAGTTTGCCATCACCCCAGGGCTCTCTGCAAGGGACCTGCCCTCCTGACTCTCTGGGAGGGCAGCCTTCCCCTGAGGCAGCTGAAACCAGCAGAAACCAGCTCTGCCCCCTGGGCCTGTGGTGAAAATAGCAGTGATCTCTGAATCACCTTCAGCACCATTGTTCCCTTTTCTTTCTGAGAATAGGACACATTTACAGCCCAACAGCTTTATAGTCTCATCTTGTTGGTCATGCAGTAATGGAGGTTGAGAAGTCTCATGATCTGCAGTCAGCCAGCCTGATAGCCTTCTCTCATCTGTCCTGCTTTCTCTTGTCCCTTTTAATCTAAACTGGCAATGTCATTGCTGGTATAATCCCATTTTCTTTTAATTAGGTCTTTGAGAACCCTATTGCTTATTTTCAAAGAAATCTACACAGTGCTTTCTGGTTTGGTGGTAGTTGTTTTACAGCTTTCTACAAGATATATCATTCTTTCCCATATTTTAATTTTCTGTATTAATTTCAGTGGTCCTAAGAATAACGTTATGCCATTTTTCTCCTGTCATGTTTTACTGAGAGACCATTATAAGTTCTTAGGCAAGGAAGCCATGTCATAAAAGTGTTTCTTAGAGTTGATTGGCATGTGTGTTGGGAGGACAAGGTGGGGAAGACATGGAGAAATAATTTAGGAAGTTTTAAAAATTACTTAGGCATAAGATAATCAAGGGATGAGGTAGGATGGGTCTAATTTTGAAGTATTTTTCACACGTAATTGTGGACCATTGCATATTTTAAGATTCAAAGTGAATTAACTAACAATTCTGAGAAAAAATGTCATTGCTGTTGGAGACAACTTGAAAAGATATTCTGGAAACACTACATAAAACAGGCTGCTTAGGGCTTTAGATGTATTTTCTTCAAATATAGTCACCACCCCAGTATTATCTAAAGAGGCCTATCTAAACTAGAGAAGGTCACTTGAGTTTGTATTATTCAGAAATATTCAGAAATTCAGAAGGATGCATGAAGCAACACACACACACACACACACACACACGAACATGTGGGCAAATACATGAAGCCATACAACTAGATAAGGAGCTAGATTGTTTCTTTTTCCATAATGAACAAGCTGATTTCTCTTCTCAGTTGCTTATAAACCAAACTACTTACTATTATCAGGATTGAGGCTCGTAACTCAGGTTGGGGTGCCCCAAATTACGAGATCAAATTTATATCTCAGGATGTTCTGGCCTAATTAGCTCTCAGTTGGTGATGATTACAGAGTTTATTTGCTAATTTGACTTCTCTAGGGCTTTATTTATTCATTCATGTAACAAATATTTGTTGAGTGCCAGGTAGGTGCCAAACACTGCCTTAAGTCTTAAGATACAGGAGAGAAAAATAAGTGAGCACCTGAATCTTTAACAGCCCTCTTTCTTCAAACCTTTGAAAATTAAACTGCATGGTTGATATTTGTGTATATGTGGTATAACAGAAATCAGAGGCAGCAGCCAAAGTTTTGCATACATAAGAACTAATTTTACAGGGTTTCCTTAACCTTTCCTTTCTGCTTTTGAATGTTCCTGTTAAAAACAGAAGCATGATTGTTCAGATATATTTGTGTACATAATCAGAATCTTTCGAGTAATATCTCCAATATCGTTCACAATACCTCCAGCCAATGTATTTTATCATCAGGAATTGTGTGTATTGCGCAGTTTACATTCTGCTCTTTTTCCATTTTGTCTTGGTAGGAAAAACTACCTGTATCAATCATGATAAAGACTACAGAAAGAGAGTTTGGATTTTTGCCAATCTTGGTAGTCTACTTTCAAATCAAGGAAATGTTCTACGATCAATATTTAAATAGTGTATTTGGCCAAATGTTCTCCTCTGAAAGAAATGGATGACATTTTTTGAAGAGTAGGAGTAATGGGAACCAGACAGCATAGTTCAAGAAGCTGTCCTCCTTAAGCCTGCTTTCCTTTGTTGCAACATAATCCTTTTCAAGAGCCTTCAGCATCTCAGATCATTGCTCTATTGTGAGCAGTATTCTTTTCTGTCTTCACATTTTGTTTTTAAGTTCATGGCAGAATTGCCACTTCTATCTTATCTTTTCTAAAAGCCTCTTCAATGTAATTTCTGGCCATTGGAATAATTTTGTGCAATATACAGCCATATCGTTTTTGCAAAATCTCCAGTGACTCTTTCTCTTTTTCAATAATGCTGATTCCCCCCCCCCCCCTTTCTCTAGGACACAGAGATGCAGAATTTGAATTCTTTCTGTTCTCATGGTTTCCTCACTCCTATCTACCTTTCCCCTCTATGTTTTTGTTCTCAAAAAATTCATAGCTTTGTTTCTGCTGCTTAGACAAATGGCAGCTAAATTAGCTTTGTTCTCACTGAATACTTTACAAAACTCTTGCTTTTCTTATCTTTTAACACTTTAAAATTTCTTATATAAGTATAGATGCCATTTAAATCAACTGAAAGAGCATGAGATAAAGCAAGAGGCAAATATTGGATTGTACAGACGCAGTTGGAGATCTGGTTGTTATTTAGGCTTATTTGGTACAAATTTTTCATTTATATTTTGAAAATGATTACATGTGAGTTCCAGAGAGTTGTGGCATGAAAGAAATAGGGTATTTCTTCTAATTTAATAACAACAGCCACCCATAACAGGTTCCTACTATGAAATTGGCATGGTTTGATGCACTTAAAAATATTATCCATCCAATTTAGTCCTCATGCCTCTATCTGACAAATGAGGAAATAGAAGAATGGAGTTAATAATTTGTCCAGGAACAAAGAGGACCAAACTGAAATTCATGTCCGAATCTACGTGACTTTACCACGTATGCTTGTTATGATTAGGCCACACTGCCTTCCCAATTCCATCCAGAGCCCTCTCCCCTCTGTCACAGTGACTGACCTCCCTGATAGAATTTGTCTTTCTTATACACACTGAGATGAACTGCAGAAACTATGGCCAGGTGTTTAAGTGGAAAAATGGACTAATAGACATCTGATAGAGATAAGCAGAAGCCACTCAAGTTTGCAATATTTCAGACATGTCTGGTCCTACTTATGTATGTGAGATGGTGATCCTTCATGTTTCCCACTATCAATAACTAATATTTAGAAGTGTTATGTTGGGCCATGTGTTGAGGCTTTATGATTCATAGGAGACAAAGAGAATTTCAACTCTCAGTTGCCATCTCAATTCATTTGTCATGATGTTGAGTTACACAGAACTAGGACACATGTAAAATAAATACCTCTTTCTGTTCCAAGCCTTGATGAGCATTTTTCTTGATGCATTTGGATTCCTCTGGTAAGAAAATCACAATGTAAAGCCATTCTTTACATTCGATGTTGGGTTTGAACAAAGAGCTGTGAGACTGCTGTGGTGTGAAAGCCAGTAAAGTTCACAGAACAAAGGAGGGCAAAGCCCCCTTAAAATCACAGCATTCCACTTCATTTTACTTTGTGTTGTTATGTTGAAAATTGAATTTGCTAGTTTGCAAGTAGATATAATAGCCATTAGAGCTTTGGTCAACTGATTAGTTAGTGTGTTTAAAGCAAGAGATTGAAAAAAAATAAAGAACACATTTAAACTCCTATAAAATCCTAAAAAACTCTGTGCTGGGAAAGAATTCTTACTTTCACTTAGAGTCATATAAAAAAGCTTATTTCCATGACCAAACAGTGATACTTGATAAACTCTTATACCATTACTGAAATTGAAACATTGTTTTGCATTCTTGTTTCCAGTTGTATGAGTGACAGCACTCTTAAAAATGGTGTAAGTCCTCAACATATATGGTCAACAATTAAATATCTATTTGGTTGGCTTAATAAAGTTTTGGAACTTTATATTGAGGATTGTGGAAGATTGAGAGGTCAAATATACACATGTCCTTTTATAAATAGGCATGCACGGTTTTTCAAGAACATTGGGACTCTCCATGCAGCTGTCTCATCGTGAGCATGAAGCAGCTTCAAAGTTTATAGTCAATAGAGTATCTGAGATTGTGACACACAAAACAATATGAAATTCATGGCTTCAGTCCAGTTTCTTGGGGGGGGCGGTTATGAGGTGCTTTTTAAGAATTCCATATTCTTTCTTTTTTAAAAAACATTTTTATTACATTTATTTATTTTTGAGAGACAGAGTGAGACAAAGTGAGAGTGGGGGAGGGACAGAGAGGGAGACACAGAACCCAAAGCAGGCTCCAGGTTCTGAGCTGTCAGCATAGAGCCCGAAGCGGGGCTCAAACCCACAAACTGTGAGATCATGACCTGGGCTGAAGTCGGACGCCTAACCAACTGAGCCACCCAGGCACCCCTAGAATACCATATTCTTTCTTATAAAGCCAAAAGAGTCTCTCAAATCTATTTCACTGCCATAACGTGGAAATGAGAGAGAGAAGCCATTACCAAAGAACTAGTTAATAAACCCATTATAAAATGCTATTGTTGGAAAACAAAGCTCTATATTTTATCTATCAAGACATTCATTTATATGGTAATTGACTTATTTTTATTAATGTATTTCTCTATGTCATTCTAAAAAGGATTTGGAGCACCTAGTTTCCAGGTAGGAGTAGCAAAATACCTAAAGCTGTAAAAATACAAATGACAATGAAAACCTGAATTTTGGAAAATAGAAAAGAAAGAGACTAGGAAATAAAGTGATTATTTTGAAGATGTTGGCATTGGATGTAGGACTTTATGAAACAGGAAAAAAGTGAGCAAGGCACTTAGGGACCAGGACAATCAAATTGTAAAAGATTTACGAAGATATGGGAAAGAAATGCCTCTGATGTCAAAGCCATATAAAAGTTTTATTAATTCCAGGATTGGTTTTGAAGATTAGAACCAAATTATAATATATAAAACATATTTACATTATAGAATACATATGAATATGAATTTAAGGCACTATATTAGAAATATTGTTATATATATTATGCATACTATATTATATATGTGCATGCATATATTTAATACACATATATACCCGTAAGATATATACATCTTATATACATAGATGCACATATGTATATATGTATGCATATAATATATAAAGACATTTATAATATATATATGTATATTGTATGCATATATGTATCTATATTATATAATGCATTAACGATTTAGCGGCTGTACATACCCTGTCCATACGTAGTCTGTATTCAGGCATACACCTAAAACTTGAAGTTCTTATACATTCAAGTCTCACAGAACCTCTACAGCTGGTGTTAGCAAAGTAATGATTCCTGTTAAATTTCTGGTATACATTAATTCCTTCAACAAACATTTTCTGAATGCCTGCCATACCTATTCCAGGCCCAATAAAAAAGAGTGAACTCAACAGACATGGTTCTAGATTATATGAGACTTACATTTAGGGGAAAATATGAACAATAACATTGAAAGTTGAATAAATGTTGTGAGAAATAATAGAGAAGATGTGTTACAGTTTGGGGCACAAGTTAAGGCCTTCGGGAGGAGAGGTATTTAAACAGATCTGTAGATTGAGCAGCATTTACCCTGAGAATTGGAGGAAAAGCATTCCAGGTAGAAGGAACAGTGCGCAGAATTGTGGAGGTGAGAAAAGCGTCATCCTCCAGGAAAAAAGAGAAAGCTAAGTTCTCTAAAGTGTGATGAATCAGGGAATAGTACAAAGGTGGTTAATGAGATCAGCAGGGCCCAGATCATGAACACCTGACTTGAGGGCCCTGCTAAAGATTTTGAATTTTGTTAGGAGTGCAATGAGATTACCCTGTGTGGAAAAGAACTAGAGATGGGCAAGTCTGGAAGGGATACAGATTAGAAGACCATTTAGCAGCTCTAGTGAGAGATGGTAGACTATGATGAGGCGAGTGGAGATGAAAATCTGGTGATGTCAGGTACATCTTAGAGGGCATAGTCAACAAGATTGGCAACAAAGGTTTCAAGAATGGCCACCGCATTTCTAACTTAAATAATTGGGTTCATTATGGTGCCCTTAACTGAAATGGAAAAGATCAGTGAGAAACAAATTTGTGGATAAAAAGAAAAAGAATACTTGGTTGGATACATGTCAATGTACATTCGAGTGGAGGTGTCAAGAACAAATGAGACGGATGGGCTCAGCAGGGGTCTCTCTACATTGGCACTACTGATATTTGGGCTGAGATAAGTCCTGGGAATTGCAGAACATTTAGCAGCATCTCTGGCCTCTACCCACCAGATGCCAATAGCACTGACCTCTTGCTATGGCAGTCAAAATATCTCAAGACATTGCCAAATGTCCTTTGGGGGTAAAAGCACCACTAATTCAGAATGACAAATTTAGCAATATACTTTGGGAATTAATGGAATATAGAGGAAATTTAAAATCCATTCAGTTCGAAGAAATCACCCAGGGAGTTTAAGTTCCACCTTTTGGTATAACAAATAGACGCAGAAACTCTCCCACCATGTTTGAAATGCTTGATAAAATAGAACAATATCACAAATTTAACACTGAGAACATAGAAAGAAAGAAAATATCCAAGCAATAGAATAATAATAAATAATAAAGAAGAATGAAACTTAAGTAAATAAACATAGAACTGATGCTGTGGTGGTCCTGATACTGGAGTTAGAGGGGTTCCATACTCCTTGTGAAATAGCACAGGCCTGGAGTTTTAGTTCTTCCATATGGACTGTGCAAGGCAAAGGCTCAGAACTCTTTGTGAAAAATACCCTTTCACAACGTATGAACCACGGAAGGCTGAAATTTCAGTGAAAGGTGGACATAAATATCTGCCCCATGACCCAGCATTTGATGAGGAAACTGATACTTGTCTAGTGTCTGGGAAAAAGGCTACTCCAAGCAATCAGAAGCCTAAAGTTATGTCCCATTTTGGTTGGAGTCTAACTTTGGAGTATCTGAGAAGGCCAGAATCATCCAGCCGAGAAAGTAACGTAAAAGGTGGTCTTTATGATACCTTTTGGATAAATGGAAGAAGTGAGGCAAAACTTCCTCAGAGGATCATTCCCACAACTGGTCAACAACAAGACTCCATCAAAAACCAAGCCCCTTTCCAGGAGTACTGAATTAAAAATTAAAATATAAAGAACCCATTTATCATGAAACAAAATTTATAGGCACAGTACACAGGAGAATTATTGCTCTAATCACTTGAAACAATAAATAACCTAAAGCTGACTATAAATCAGTAATGTGGAAAATAATTAAAAATATTAAAACAAATATAGAAGAAGGATGAGACACCAGGACAGAAAAAAGAGAAGATGGAATTCTCGAAAAGAAAATTATAACAAGTGAAATTACAAATGCAATGGAAATTAAATAGTAGCTTCTTGCTCTGCAGAAACTTAAGCTATGGAAGATAGAGCTGAGGAAATATCCCAGATTATAGATACTAGGTGGTGACAATCAAAGAGCTTAAAGATGACCTCTTTATGGAAGATAGCATGAAATGGACCAGCACATATCTGTTAGGAGTTCTGAAAGGCTAGGATAGGAAAAAGAGAAAAATGGCAAGAACTGAAAAAACAATGCTTATAAATTCAGCTTAAGTACTGGGTTGGAAACTGCAGATTGGTGAAATGAAATACAAAATATTTAAAAAGAGTGATCATAGAAGTAAAGGGGACAGAGACAGAAGAGAAGAGGATTTACCAACAATTCCTGAGGACCTTAAAAATTAGAGAAGGCAAATCAAGTTTAAGAGAATGTTTTGGAGATTAATCTGAGTAAGTTTTCTCCTGTGTGGTTTTGCTACTCACTATATACAAGCAAAAAGAGGGAAAAAAAAATCAATCTACCTATATATTTCTTTTTCCTCCTGGGCACATGGACAACATATATACCTCAAGGACTAAAACTATTCTGTTTCTTTATATATTAGTTTGATCTTGGGACCTTCTGCTTGTTTCAACACACACCTATCAAAGGTCCTCAACCACAGCCCCAAACTTTCACTTGGTGTTAACTTCAGTCTTTTTTTTTAAATGCTTATTTATGTATTTTTAAGAGCCAGAGTGAGAAAGAGAGAGAGAGAGAGAGAGAGAGAGAGAGAGAGAGAGAGAATTCGAAGCAGACCCTGCACTGTCAGCATAGAGCCCCATATGGGTCTCAATGTCATGAACTGTGAGATCATGACCTGAACCAAAATTAAGAGTCAGATGCTTAACCGACCTAGCCACCCAGGTGTCCCAGAACTATAAACAGTCTTAAATTTTAATTCCCCTTTTCTTTTATTAAAGTGGTAAGGAATCAACTCTGTTGTGTGAAAAAAAATAATTTTCTGGTTTTATTGAATTATGATAATCAAATATAGCCTTTATATTTATTTATTTTTTATTTGAGATGTTCTTTGTATCTTAATACATTTGGTAAATATTGCATGACTCATTGCAACGGATATATTCTCTGAATCATAGAAGATTTTGTAGATTCTGTTAATGTCATATTTAAAATTTAAAAAAATACCCAATGACTTTAAAAATTTTTGTTTTGATTCCCACTATAGGCTGACAGCATTTAGTTAGAATTTTCCTCTTTAATATTACTATTGAGTTTTTCTTTAATCTCACATAGACTTTATTTTATGTATTTTTCTATGCCCTTGTATTTGTAACATAAATATGTCATTTTTATATCCAATATATTCTTATTTTTTGTTTCTGTATTACCTGACTTTAGATGTATCTCTGTAAGTAACATCACACTAAATTTATACTTCAATTTGATAGACTGCTTTTAAACAAGTCAATTTTAGTCATATTATGTTATTGTCAAGATCATTACCCTTGGTATAACTTTAATTTTGCAATTTTTGGGTTTCTTTAGGTTCTGTTTTGTCATGTGCTAAGCACACTTGCCCTATTTACACATATTAATAATTAGTATTTGTAGTTGCCAGATCTTTTTATGTAATATGAATAATGGCTCAAGTTTATCTAGCACTTTCTATGTGACAAATACTTTGTGAGGATTTTCTCTTTTAGGTTTCCTAACAACCTGTGAAGAAGGTGTTATCATTATCTCTGACTTGCAGGTGAGAAGCCTAAGAGAAATTGGCAGGTCACCCAAGATCAGAACACATAAGGAACAGAATTGAATTTAAACCCAGAGTGCTGGACTCCAGAGCTAGTGCTCTTAACTGCGGGTTTCCCCCCCACATATTAACTCAACTAACTTTCATGTTATCGTGTTTTACAGATGAAGGGCACAGTACCCAGAGTGCTTCAGTATGGTGCGCACAGGAGCGTGAGCAGTAAACCAGAGATTCCAAAAGCTGAGGTCTGACTGGGAAGATTATGGAACAATGTTCCCTTGGGAAATGTTTGGGAACTTGGATGTTTTAATTGTGTAGTAATTTTGTAAGAGACATCAAGTGCAGCAGATAAGAGTCCAGTACCGGGGCTAGACAAAGCCTGACATTGAATTCCAGCTGGGCCACTTTCTTGCTCTGTGTCCTTGGACAAATTGCCAAGCTCCGCTGAAGCCCAGGTTCTCCATCTGTAAAGTGAGAATAGTAGTACCTGACTGAGGTGCTGTGAGCATTGAACGAGATACAGTATTTGATACGCCCACTAATACAGTGCCTGCTGTAGAGTAAGTGCCATAAATTGCTCTAGAATAAATTTTATGGCTTAAAATTTTGAACCATTCAAGTAATAGGAAGAATGGATGCTATTTTGCAAAAGAAGGAGAAACTTTGGAAGCAAAAGGAAAATATTTTTCTATTTAAATGCCTGAAGAGATTTCATGTGGAAGAGGAAAAATAATTAATCAGGGATTTCCTGAAAAACAAAAACAGAACCTGTGGTTGGAAGTTATAGGGAGCCCGATTTCATTCCAATTTAAGACATTTTTTTCACAATCAAAGCTATTCATAAATTTCTGCTTCTGAGGATGTTTGAGTAGAGACTGGTGACTGCTTTGTTGGGTGGGGTGGGTCTGACTCTAGATTTTTAGAACAGCAGTTTGCAACCTGCCGATGCAGGGCTTGTCAGCACTCACTGGGAAGGAGAAAAGGAGACAGTTGGGGAGGATGAAAGAAGAAATACATATAAAGAGATCAGGACCAGTATAGGGGACTATCTCTTAGTCTTTCATGAGAAAACAGTGTGTTATTGTTGCAAATTAATCATTTATTAATTGAGTATTTTTTGAGAGTCTAATTTATAAATAACAATTTACAAATCCCTGCCCTCCTAGAGCTTACATTCTGGAGGAAGAAGGCAGATGATAAAAGAATTAATGGTGCAGAATGTTGAAAGATTGTAAATGGGATGGAAAAAAAAATAGAGCAAGTTAAAGGAGATCAGGAGAGCCAAGGTGAGGGTTGTAATTTTAAACTGGGTGATTAGAAGACCTTCATAAGAGGTGACATTGTGAAAGCAGGGAGGGACTGAGGCACACATATATTTGCAGGAAAAGCATTTCAAACTGAGGGAACATTCATTCAAAGGTACTGAGGTAACAACTGCCTCATGTGTTCTGGAAAGAACAAGAGGGCTAGCATGACTGGAGCAAAGGGAGCCATGGGAAGACTTGCAAGGGATAGTATCAGAGAAGTAACAAAGGGTTGAGCCATGTAAGGACTTGTATGCCATTGTAAGTACTTTGGCTTTTATTCAGATTGAAGGATTTAAGGGATGACACCATCTAACTTTCCTTTTGATAGGCTCAGTTGATGTGTGAAGAATGTACTACATGGGTGAGAGTAGAAGCAGAGAGGCCAGTTAGGAGGTTGTTGTGATCCAGGTGGGTCATGATGATGGTTTGGTCCATGGTGAAAGCAGTGGCAGTGGAGGGAGGTGGTCAGATGCTGAATGCATTTTGATGGTGGAGCTAGCAGCCTGCATGTGGGTATGAGACATATAGAAGAATCAGTGACGACCAAGATGAGGAAGACTGTAGGTTGGATGGGTATTGGGTTGGAGAGAGGTTCACTTTTGTAAAATTTAAGATTGTGGTGTTTATCAGGCATGGAGAAGCCTGAAAGGGAGTGAACAGCAAGATAGATGGAAAACCAAGCTATTTTAGTGTCCTGGAACCAAGAAAAATAAAAACAAAACATAGCAAAGAGAAAGGAATGAGAAACTGAGTCTGAAGACTGAGAATTGACAGTTCATTAGTGCCCTTAAAAACAGTTTCATTGGAATAGTGGTGGTGAAAGTCCAAGTGGAGTGGTTTTAAAAAATGTAGGGAGAGAAATTGGAGATGGTGAGTATATAACTGAAATATAGTTTAAGGTAATAAGAAATTCATTTGAAATTCACAGTCCCTGGAAAATCTAATTTTCTTATATTATTCTTTGGAATTTTCAATACTCTATGACGTTTTTACTCTTCTCTATCAACCCAACCCTAGAGAAAGATCTCTATATGACCAGAAAGAATAACCCCCAAAGACTTATTTGCACACAATGTGACCAAACCAATAGGACATTAAGTCAAGTGTGCCTTAAACTCGTCTCTTAGCATACTCTATGGAATGATCTATTAGATAAGTTATACATTTTCAGATACTTATCATTATGGTATAGGCTTTTAATATTATGAGCAGTTACAATTAACAACTCAAATATAAACAAATAATTTTCCTATCCTGATGTTTGATTCTAAAGTTATTTTTTGTCACAAAGCTTAACATGCTGATCAGTCTGTTCTCTGGAAGAATATCCTTATTTGGGAGAGAGAAGAGTAAAAATTGAAAAGCAATCTTTTTTATTTTTGGTCTTAAAAACAGAAGCTCCTGGGACTTTAATGAGAAAGCTACGCCAGTGTCGGTGGGGATATTTTCATGAATGTCCCAGCAGAGAGTCAGGCTGCTCCTTCTCACTAACTAGTGTCTGTAAATAACACACATTTGACAGGTTCTGACTCTCAGAACATAAAGACCAAATTGTACAGTAAATTTTAGGTTATTGTGTTTTATATCAGAGATTCTTGTTCTATGTTTAGTGGATGATCAAACAGCCCTGAAGCACCACTTTGGTTTATGTTTTATGTACCTTTTTCTTCCTGCAATACCTTCTTTGACTTTACTTGTTCTGCCTTTTCTGATGACTTTCAATCAATCCAATGCCATGTATTTGTTGATGACCTTCCAGGCCTGCATCTTCTCCGTAGGATTGACAAAAAGCCAACAAAAGACAAAAAGCAAAACAACCCCCCCCCCCCCCCCCAGCCAAACAGATCTGGAGCAAATGGGTGGAGAGGGGAGTTAAAAGAAAATAAGTCTTGGGCATGGAACCTACTGGAATAAACTATGTACACTCGATGACTTTCCATATCATAAGAGGTAAGAAAATATCAGTGAAATATGGTGCTGATATCTGATTACAGTAACAGGCATTTGTTTATGTTGCTGTGCTGGATAAACAGGGAAGAGATTAAATACATGAATACAGTGAAGTCACCACCTTTAAAAAGTTTAGGAGTACTTTGTGGTATCTCTGAGAAAAAGAAACAGACATAAAATATCAAGTGGCTCCCTAGTAAAAGTAATTAGAGACTAGATATTACCTGAGTTAAATCATCGTATTGAACCAAATATTAATTAAATTTGGGTCAATATTTTTCTTTATGAAATGCTTCCTTATTAAAGATTTTATTTTCTTTAGTATTTTAGGAATATTTCCCATCATTTCTCAGCCATGTAATGGAGGGGAAAAAAGCTTCTCTGGATGAGCATTGCTTCAATAACCACCTCCCACCTCTGCCCCTGGGCCCAGGTGCTTCTAGCACTCTCCAGCCCCCATTTCCCTGGAGGAGAGGTAAAGGAACAAGGACAGCTGTAAAAACTGGAACGTTTTGCTTAGGGACCAATGGTAATAAGCACTTCCTGGAACTCAAATCTGGGTCAAGATATTTGCCTGCCTAAACTTACTATCAGAAGATAAAAATTGTGCTTCTTTCCTAGCTAATCGACATGTTCACTTGATCCTAATGTATGCTTTTCTCTACCCCATCTCTAAACACAGAGACTGTGTCTGAAACCTGGAAATTAACCTGGAAACTCATAACCAAGCAGACATAAGCAATATCAGACAAGCATAAGGGAGCATTAGTAAGTGCCGAAATCACAGTGAAATCATATGCAACAGTTGGTCAGGGAGCATTTATTTACCATTTTTACAGACCATTGGATTTCCAAATATTTCTGCAGAATTACTTTTAATTAGAGCAAATTAATCACTTGGTAGAATTTAGCTTTGATTCTCAAATAACCTTGAGATTATGTTTTTTTCCTTTGCTGAGGATTAACTCATTCCCTAAACCCAGGTACATAGAAGAAATGTCTAAACAAACTTGCAAATGAGCATCATTTGTGTGGCATTTCCATTGTGAAGCTATGAAAAAATTTCATAGTTTCCTTTCAAAGATATCTGTCCTAACAGCACAGGGATCCCATTTAATTCCAGCAATTCATGAATTTCTGTTGTTGACTGTTCCTCAGGGTACGTAGTCTGTTTTGCAGATTGGAGTTGATATTTAATAATATTTTAAAAAATTATCTTATTTCAGGGGCGCCTGGGTGGCTCAGTTGGTAGAGCGTCTGACTTCGGCTCAGGTCATGATCTCACAGTTCGTGGGCCCGACCGGGCTCTGTGCTGATAGCCCAGAGCCTGGAGCCTGCTTCAGATTCCGTGTCTCCTTCCTTTCTGTTCCTCCTCTGCTCACGTTCTGTCTCTCTCTCTCTCTCAAAAATAAACATTAAAAAAATTTTTTTTAATTATTTTATTTCAACAAAGAGTAGGGAAAATGACATTTTGCAAAGTTGGAATTGTGATCATTTGAACCTAATTACAAAGCTGTTAGCTATTATTTTATAATTCCAGGTGACGAGCTCATAGTAAGAATGAAGCATAATGAATGCTACGAGGCTGTCTGCTTTCCTTCTGTCATGAACGTGCACTACTGAATTCAGTGTAATTCAGTCATGGGATTACTGGTAGCTGCCATTCTTGTCTATCCCTCCTTTCCTGTAATTTTCTTCGTCTCTCATTTGCTGGATTTTTTCAGATAGCTCTGACCTTGTTTTTGTTATTATTTCTGGATAACAGTGTGGGCAAGCATCTGCTTCTGCAGTTGGCCAAGGTTATTCGCCAAGAACAGAACACAGGTTTTTTTTTTTTTTTTTTAACATATTGCAAATAAAAAATTCTCTTTTTCTAAAAATATTTATTTTATTTCAGTCATCTCTACACCCAATATGGGGCTTGAACTTACGACCCCGAGATCAAGGGTCACATGCTCTACTGACTGAGCCATCCAGGCACTCTGTGAGATAAAAAATTCTTCTTTTTTAATAAAAAAATTCTTTAAAAAATGATTTCATCAGAATGGGAATACTTTGCAGTTAAAAAACAATGGAAAATATGCTCACTATTTTCGGAGAAGAAAAATGTTTATAAATTATACATTTGCTTGTTGGATGGGCACAAAATCTATCTCACCTTCCCTACTCAGAGGTGTCTGCATTTGATCTTGTAAAAATTTCAGAGTGATAGCCTCAACAATGATATTTCAATAGTGCTTTCTCGCTTAGGTTGGTATTCACAAATCTCTGTAGGAAGTAAATAGCACTTCATTTAGCCAACTTCTTCTTTTTAATGTACCTCTCAAGCACATGTGCCTTCAGGGTTACTCATACTTTGTACTGGTGTGTGTACTATTGAGAAGAACGTGTTTCAGGGATAGAAATAAGGAGGTGGCCCCTGTCTGTAGGTGGAAAAAAAAAAAAAGATGTGTGCACAGCCAGGGCTTAGAACTCCACTTATCATCTTTAAGAGGCATCTATGGCTACTTCTTGGGTCTTTCACAAACTGTAAGAAGCTTGGGACAAGGGAAAAGAGTCCTGGCAGATTGTTAGATTTTATGTATGACTTATTTGTCACTTCATGATATCTTTGACACTTATTTTTACCTAATTTCTCCTGTACAAATTGTTGTTAGGGGTCACACTGTGTTTGTTAGTATCCTCCTGGATTATCTTCTCTACTCATGCATCTTCTCTACTTCTCTACTCATGCATCTCCAGAGAAGCTAAGTCCAACAATGTGATATTTCACACTTTTAAATTCCAGGGGAGGCAATGAGCCATTTTCTTAGACACACTACCAGGAAAAAAAAAAATGGAAATGAACTCAGATTAAATTTTATGGGTCATGGCCAAATTCTCATCTTTTGTAACCTTATTAAGAAATGTTATGAAAAACCTCTTGCCTATCTTTATGCATAACTTTTCTGTCCTTTTTATAAAATATTGCTCCAAAATTCATATAAGATAAGAAATCAAGTAACCAGCTTTAATATGGTCATTAGGAATGGCTTTTGAATACTTTTAAAGTGAGTTATTCATAAGTCCACTAGTTGTTTCCAGAGAAGTTTCTCTTGTGTGGATATAGTGTTTTGTTTCTTTGTTTGTTTTCTTACTAAATATATTTTTGTAAACTTCCTTAAATCACTTCTCCATTTCTTATTGTTAAGGAATAAGTGAGTAGACTTTATTCCCTTTCCTCCACCTAAAATCATGTATTCTTTTAGATTTCCAGATACTGAACTTTACATGATTAATCATGATATCAAAAAAGCCATTCCTGAAATTAACCGAATATCTATGTTCCCCACTTCCTTAACACAATAGTCAATCCATAGCAGTTAATTTTAGTAAGATCAAGTTTGGACAATATATTAAAGGAAATGTTTAATGCAAATTCAGCATTTGATATAAAACCAATCCATATCTTATACAAATAAGTCAGCTCTGTTTTTCTTGAATTTTTGCAAAACATGGGTTTTTAATTCTTGGGATGTTTTAAAACAGAACTTTTAACTGTGAAGTGTTGGTTGAATCTGTGCCAAGCAGTGATTCCCTGCATAGGCCCTGTGGGGTTTAGACTGTAGTAAAGCCTCATTTTGGGGTAAGAAGTATTTGTTTTGAGGGGAAGAGGCTTATTTATAGAAATTGGAAGATTCCATACAGAAAGAAACATTAACAATAACTTAAAGTTTTCCACTGTAATCCATTTGCTATAATGACTTTCATAAAATCATATTCTGTTTTAAACACAATATAACTGAATTTAATTTTTTTTGGAAAATGGAAAAAAAGAAAAATAATCAGTTATAGTTGCACTACTTGCAGTGGCATTACATTTACCCAAACATACCTTTGAGGCAAGCATTATTTATAATCTTTGTTTTATGCACAGGAAAATTGAGGAAGGCTTACAAAGGTCAATTCATTTGCCCAAGGTCATATGGCTAGTACTTTGTCATCTCTGGCCTTGAATCCAGGAAATCTAACTTCAGAGGTCTTGATTTGATTGTTATGCCACATTATGTCTCTGCAGAGTTATTTTTGTAGATTAAAATTAGTTGAATTTATGTAGATTGAAAATAAAATTATCTGGCTTTTTCCAGAAAGAATTTGACCATATTTTTCTGTTAAAGATGTGAGTTATGGGCTCCAAACTACTTTATGTAGAATAATTATTGACAATATGATCATATTGTTCAAATTATTGGTCTATCAAATAATTATTTTGATATAATAAAATTATTTTGGTATAATAAAAATAGTAATTATAAAAATTATGTTTAACAATATCCTTAATGAATATTTGGCTTAGGAACTAAGTTAAAATACGTTTAACTGGATTTCTTCCCCTTTATTTTTGACTAAATTTTCCCTTCTCTGGCATAGTTCTCAATCCTTCCCTTTTCTTTGACTGTGGACACCTAGATTAATAAATGAACATATTCAGCGCTGAAAAAGATACTCGCATACTGTGAAACGTTTCCTCTTTGATTTTAAAAAATGGATCAAGACAAAATTAATCATGCTCCCTTTTAAAATTCATTCCTGCAACTATAAAGACACAGTAGTGCTCAAGATTCCTGATTGTACAGAAAATGAAAATTGGAGAAAGGATGAGGGAATTGCAGTGAAGAAGGTGTAACTTGCAAAAAGTCAATCTGAATTTTTATTGTCCAGTTTGAAGGGCATAAATCATTGTTTGATTAAGAATGTGACTGTTCCATGTGTAACTATCTTCTTTATATGCAGAGCTAGACATTAGCAGCAGCCCAAGCAAACCCTTCAGTGCTTTCTTGGGCAAATTGAAATGCTGAGAACTAGAAGCCTGGCGTGCAGAAAACAGACTTTGAGAGAGGCAAGCAGCTGCATAGAATGTGAAAGACGCTTTGGTTTTTCCCAGATGCTTATTTATTAGAGTACAGAATGACAATAACACACGTTTGCCATATTGGCATATTATAGTGTACTTCTAGGTCCTCGGAGTGAAATGTGGAGGGGAGGATTCCTTTCCCAGAGATAACTTGGGAGCCCTCTCCTCCACATTGGCCATAATCAGGAATGGAGAGGAAAAATTGAAATGCCACTACCCCACATATATTTTTGTGAGTTATACTGACATTACAGTGTAGTGATCAACTGAGCAAAAAAACAGACGGTTCGACACAATTGAGGGATATCTGACTCTGCTACTCACTAAAAGGTTAGCTTAAGAAACAACTGACCTTTGTGGGGGCTTAGTTTCTCTGAGCACAATGGGAAGACTGGATTGCTCGATCTTCTGGTGTCACCTTTTTAGCATTTTCAGTACCTCAGTTCTTAGTATGGTGTTAAGCACATAGGAAGCCATTAAATAGCTGCTAATTAAGTGACTGTTAAATAAGATGCAGGGGAACCTGGCAGTAACCAGATAACGCAGACGGAAAAAGAATATAGGTTTTACATGATTGATAAATAATACATAAATGAGATTGAGGAAAGAAGGATTACAAAGTTATATTTTAATGGTCAGTGTCTGACTTGAACATTTTCCTTGATTTCTATCAGGGCTTTGATGCCTGAAGTGATAGTCTTCAGAGTGAAACCAAATCACTAACTTCTACAAAGTGTTCAGATAATCAGGCCTAAGTGGAATCTTGGCTTCAGTGATTCCTAACTTAACTTTTAAATTCTTCAATAGGTAGGGTAATGTTATGATTGTGTGTCTCTGCCCCCTCCAAAGATATGTTGGAATCCTCACTCCCAGTAGCTGTGAATTTGACCCTATTTTGAAATGCAGTCTTTTCAGGTTTCATCGGGTTAGGGTGAGATCATTCATCCAATGTGACTGATGTCCTTGCAAGAAGAGGGAGATTTGGACACAGATGCAGAAGATGGAAAAGGCCATGTGAAGATAGAAGCAGAGTTTAGAGTGATGCACCTGCAAGCTGAGGACCACCACGGACTGATGGCTGTGATCAGATGGTAGGACACAGGCGAGGAACAGATTCTCCTTCAGATCCCTGAAAAGAAGCCAACCCTGCTGATACCTTGATTGAGAACTTCTGGCCTCCAGAACTGTGAGAGAATCAATTTCTCTTGTTTTAATCTGCCCAGTTTATGACAATTTGTTACGGCAGCTCTAAGAAACTCCTATAGGTAGGCAACTTCTTCCAAGTCATTTTGTGTTGGATGATGGACCTAAAATACATCCAAGTAATAGAAATAAGCCCCTGAGGAAGAGTTGTGAGAAACCTGAGGATTGTAACCTTGAACTAAATGTTCTCACTGATGCCTCGAGAGGGGGTCCTTTGTTTCCTCCTGTGTTTAGAAGTTGTTCCCACCATGACCCACAATGTCAACAATTTGTGAATCTGCAAGACTCTCCTGCTTTCTTTTAGTAAAAATGATTTCAGACTTTAACTCTTTCAAGATTTAAAAATCATGCATAGTATTCAAGATTCAAGTATTCAGGTATACATATATGTGTGTGCATGAAGGCAAATAACAACAAATCTCACTGAGCTATAAAGAGGCTTCCCAGTATGGCTGACTAGCTTTTGTAGCAGTAATATGACACCATTTTTCTATTTACCAGTATGTAATGGTAGGTATATGTTATGTTCCCTGTCACCTCTTCCAAATTCACCTCGCCTCAAACAAAATATTAAGGCAGAGTTCCTGCCTCCCAGGAACTTGAAATGGAGTGAAAACAGGACCAAGAGTGCAGACCCTGGAGTGAGACTGCCCTAGCTTTGACTGACCTCTACTCATACTCTCTCTAAGACATTGAGCAAATTACCCTTCCTCTGCTTCATTTGTTCATTCATAAAATGAGGTTAATGATAGTAGCTACTAATTTTATTTTATTTTACTTTATTATCTCTACACCCAAAGTGGGACTCAAACTTACAACCCCAAGATCAAGGGTCACATGCTCTACTGACGAAGCCATCCAGGCACGCTTGATAGTAGCTACTTTATATGCCAAAGGAGTTATTTGTGTTAAATCAAGTGCTTGGTTTAGAGTAAATGCTTAATAAATGTTGCCTATTGTTATGTCATTAATATTATTTATGAAATTGGTTTTAGAAACTATATTGACTATATAATCTTGAATCATGTATCTATAATATATAAAAATTTTACATTTACTATATAAAACCCCATATATATAGAATAATTAGAAAAGACTATTGGCAATAAATGCTAAGAAACATAACTGAACTCTGAAACAAATAGAATTCATTGCATGTTAGACTTAACTATTTTACTCTTGGTATAGAGAACCAGTACCATAGACCAAGAAAGGAGGGCTTGCAAGTGAGTTGTGTAAAGAAGACCTCTGACCAATTAATTTTTTCGCCAACTGCATTACTTTTTTTATCAGGTTTTTCATCAACTCCAAGAAAAACTTGCACATTTCTTTTCTTAAAACTTTGTGTTTGATTGAATGTTTTCCAAAAGATTTCTGTGATTGCCATGCTCATTGCTTAAAAATAAATTAAAAAGTAAAATTTAAGACACCAAATGTCAGCTGTGACAGGCAGAATAATCATCCCCTAAAGATATCCATATGCTAATCTTTGGATCCTGTGAATGTTTTACCTTATGTGGCAGAAGTAACTCTGCAGGGGTGATTAAGTTAAGAATCTAGGCGGCCGACGGTATAGTGGATTATCTAAATGGACATAATATAATCACATGAGGTAGTCAGAGGAAGATATGACTACAGAAGAATAGTCAGATGGATGCAAAGTTCCTGGTTTTGAAGATGGGACAAGAAAGCCATAGCAGGGAAATATGGGTGGTCTTTAGAAGCTAGAAAATGTAAGAAAATGGATTGTTTCTTAAAGCCCCCAGAAAGAAATTCAGCCCCGCTGACTCCTTGATTTTAGACCACTGAAACCTGTGTCAGGCTTTTGACCTAAAAAACTATAAGTAATAAATTTGTATTGTTTTAAGTCATGAAGTTTGTGCTAATTTGTAACAGCAGCAATGGAAAGCTAATCCATCAACTGCTATACATAATCACAACAAGCTAGGAAGAGGAATTCTTCCATGATCTCTCTTTATCTACTGTTTTTGCCTTTGTTCCTTTAGTCATTTTTTTTTAATAAGAGGAAAAGATCGCCTTCTGCACAAGAAAAAGTAGCAGGTACAAAAATTTCCTCTTGTTTATGAAACAAAACACACACACACACACACACACACACACACACGAAAATAAAACCAGTATATAAAAACTGTTGTTAAAACAGTGGATATCAGGCATCACAACATAGTGATCCCTAGAGGACAGTAAGCCCCCAGGTTGTAGCACAAGGTGGGCCCCCCAGGCAGAACCAAATGGACTCCTTGAGTTGAGAAGTTGGATATGAGAGAGTTGAATCTGGAGACAACAAGGAGGCTAGATTCTTAGGACAGAGTATTGGA
Source organism: Acinonyx jubatus (assembly GCF_027475565.1). Taxonomy (NCBI): domain Eukaryota; kingdom Metazoa; phylum Chordata; class Mammalia; order Carnivora; family Felidae; genus Acinonyx; species Acinonyx jubatus. The sequence continues at coordinate 68,078,328 of NC_069382.1, forward strand.
GATGAGAGAGCTGCACAGAATTAGATCCTTTGAGATGTTAAGATGGTCCCCATGAATATTCAACAAAGCACTAATCAGTGCATGCATGTGAAGAAGAAACTATCCAACACTGAGAAAACAACCAACCAAAAGGATTAAGTGAACAGTTTCTGGCATTCACACAAGCCTGGGAATGATTCCCATTTCTACTAGCCAGAATGGAAAAAGTCATAATTCAAGAAAGGTCTTGCCCGAGTACTAGGAAATTATTAGAATGAGCACCTCTCTGCTTCTGCCTAAAAAAAAGAAAGGTAAGATCCAAAAAGCTTAAATTATTTCCAAGTACCTTAATTGCATCTCAGAATAAAACAACAAACAAGGCAAAATTCATCATGTTTGTTATTAAACAAGATTACTAGTAATGCAAAGAAGTAGGAAAACCTAACGCATAATGAAAAGGATATTCAGAAAATCAAAATTGACCCAGAACTGCCACAGTGTTAGAATGAGCAAAAAAGGATGTTGAAGCCATTGTAACTGTATTCCATATGTTCAATGTGTTCAGTAGGGATAGAAAAATATTTAATTCAAGATTTTAGAGGTGAAAGCTACAATGTATGACATGAAAAATGTATGGAATTAAGAATAGATTAAACATTGCAGAGGAAAACATTAGTGAACTTGAAGATATAATGACAGAAACTATACAAAATGAAAAGCAGAGAGAAAAGAATTTTTAAATTGCAAAGCATCAGTGAGTTGTAGGGAAATTTCAAACAGTCTCATGTACTTGTAATTCAAGTTCCTGATGAAGAGAAGTGGAAGGGCAGAAAAAAAAATATTTGAAGAAACAATGGCCAACATTTTTCCAAACTTGATGAAAACCTTATTCCACAGATAGGAATCAGTTCCTCAAAAACATGTATGTCTCAAGTAACAGAACTTCAAAATACATGAAACTACACAGATATAATTGCAAGGAAAAATGGAAATATTCTCAGTGATAGAAACATCAATACTCCTCTCTCAGTAAATGATAGAAGTAGGGAGAAAATCAATACTCATATTATAGACTTAACACTATTAACCACCTTGATCTATTTGAAATTTATAGAATACCCAATGACAAAATACTATACTCTTTTTTCAATTGCATATGGAATATTTATCAAGGTAAATCATATTTCCAGCCAAAGGACAAATTCCATTCAAAATCCCAGCTGGTGTTTTGTAAAAATGGACAAGCTGGTTCTAAAATTCTTTCAGAAGTATAAAAAATTTAGAATAGACAAAACAACTTGGAAAAAGAACAGTTTAAAGGACTAGTACTACCTGGTTTCAAGACCATCAGTGAAACTACAGCAATCATATAGTGTGGTACTGCTATGAAGATAGACAAATAGATCAACGAAAAGAATAAAGCATTCAGAAATAGGCCCACACATACTTGGAAATGGATTTTTAACAAAGATGAAAGAGTAATTTCATGGAAAAGGGATAGTCTTTCCAACAACTTGTGCTGGAACAACTGAATGTGCAAAAATAATAAAATTAAAATACTTTGATCTATACTATCTCAGAGTACACAAAATTAACCCAAAATGTATTATAGACCTAAATGTCAAACCTAAAATGGTAATGGGAAAACCTTTGTGACCTTGTGTTAAGCAAAGATATCTTATATATATTTCCAAAAGCATAATCCATAGAAGACTAACTTGATAAATTGGATTTCATCAAAATTTTAAAAATCTGCTCTTCAAAAGACACTCTTATGAAAATGGAAAGACAAGCCATATACTAGAAGAAAATTCAAGGACTTGTGACTGGAAAGTATAAAGAACTCTCAAAATGAAATAATTTTAAAAAAGAATCAACCCATAAAAAATCAGCAAAAGATCTGAAGAGATGGCTCACAAAAGATTTGTGGATGACAGATAAGCATACAAAAAGATGTTTATTCATTAGTTACTAGGCAAATGCCAATGAGAACCATAATGCAATGCCACACTGTAGACAGTGTAAAAATGATTAAAATTAAGATTTAAAAATCCATGCCAGATGTGGGAAAGGATATAGAGGAACTGGAACCCTCACTTCTTCATGGCAGGAATGTAAAATGATACAACCATTCTGGAAAACCATTTGGCCATATCTTCAAAAGTTAAACATGCAATTGTCACATGATCTAGCCATTTCATTCCTAGGCTTTTACCCAAGAGAATCACCAAAAGGTCTTATATACAAATGTTCATAGCAGCTGGATTGGGAAGAACCACAAACTAGAAATAATCCAAATATGTATCAGCATGTGAATAAACAAGTGGTGCTGTATCCATGCACTAGAGCATTACTAAGCAATAAAGAGTAGTGAACAATTATTTATACATGCATCAAGATGGATGAATTTCAAAATAACTATTCTGAGGGAAAGGAGCCAGGCAGAAAAGGAGAATATATTTTATGATTCCATTTACATGTAAATCTAGTAATATTTGTAGTAACTAATGCTAATCTTAGTAATATAATCTATACTAGTCTACAGTAACATAAAACAGGTCAATGTTTACTTGACTAGGGCAAAGGGAAAAAGAAAGGACTAGTTTGGGGGTGATGGATGTATACATTATTTCGATTGTGGAGACGGGCTTCCCAATATGTACATAACATCACTATGAGCCGTGAGGATTAAATGCACTTATACAAGAAAAGCTCTAAAAAATGTAATAAGTAAATACTTGCAACTATTAAATATTTAATGAAGAATCTGAATTAAGTGATTTCCTGTATCAGACCTTTATGATTTTCTACTCAATTTTTCATACTTAGAACTGTTCTTCACACCTTCAATGAGTTTGTTTTTCATCCTTTTTTTTTTCTTTTTCATGAGTTTTTTTCATTTTACTTCTCCTTTTACTTTTATTCTAAAAATGCAGCCCTATTGCTGTGGAAGTCTACTTCTTGCTATCACTGGATTTCTTTGTCAGTGAAAATAATGGATAGTGTAATAGTCCCTGGATTAAAAAAATCAACCAATAGGGACACTTGGGTGGCTCAATTTGTTGAGCTTCCGACTTTGGCTCAGGTCATGATCTTGTGGTTCCTGAGTTCCAGCCTAGCGTCGGGCTCTGTGCTGACAGCTCAGAGCCTGGAGCCTGCTTCAGATTCTGTGTCTCCCTCTCTTCTCTAGCCCTTCTCCGTTTGTGCTCTGTCTCTCTCTCTCAAAAATAAGTAAACATTAAAAAAAAATCAACCCAATAAATATCTTTTGGATGGAGAAATTTGTCGCAAAACAGATTAAAAAAATGTACCTGCTTTCTATAAACTCTTGTTAAAGATGTTTTACATGATTGATCGCTTTTATATTAAGAAACCTAGCGTTTTAAGTGTACGAAGTAATAAAAGGACTGAACTCACTGTCTTTTTAAATTATAAAAATAATTAGGGATAAAGAGTTTCCTGATTATGTTTTGCACTATAGAATAAGGACAGGGGGAAAGGTAAGCTATTTCCTAATTCAAGTTTTTGGTTTTTATTCACTCTGGGTTAAGGCAAGAAGCAGTGAAATAAACTAGATCCTATCTGCTCATAGGTAGTGTAACTGGGATTCTTATGAGGAAATATAAAAAAGCATTTATTTCTCTTAATTTATACAGGGGAATTAGGAGTAGGAAGGGGAATAAAGAGAATTGCACAACGTGTCAACTCAAATAATCCATTCTTTATGTTCTGCCTTTTTTTCTTTGCAACATAGAAAGGGGATACAGACTGGAGAAATCAAAAGATGAAACAAAATAATTGTAGCAATTCCCTATGTAGGAAGGACTATGTTGGTGAAATGAAATAGCCCAACAATTTTCTTTCCACTAAATGAAAGAGGAGGGTACTCTCAAGAGCGGTAGTGATTATTTTTTTTACAGGTCAAGAGTAACTAGAGTCAAATAGCATTTCCTCAGTGCCCGGTAATAATACCTTAGATTCCTTGTGTATATAGCCAAACATGTAAATAAAAATGCCTTCATATACATTCAGTATCATAAACTATTTTGTGGGGAATGTGCACTGGATACATAAATACCATAGCAACAGTTTATGTTGGTCTTATTCAACCACAGAGGGTCATATTAAATATGTTGAAGGAAAGGAACAGACTCAACTATTTTATAGATACAGACTACACTTAAAGAAGCAAGGAAGTATTATTTTGTAGAGAAAAAAAATCATGAATGTTTCAGTATTTGTGGGCAGATGCTTTAGAATATTGTGATTTATCATTTCTTTATTGTTAATATAATTGCTTTTCTATGGACTTACTTGTTGCCGCTCTATCTTGAGCTGTAACCACTGTTCTAGACAATTTTGGCCATTATGTGGGTTGAGACCCTATACAATTTTTTTTTTCCATTTTGCACCTTCTGTGTCATCGCAGGACCTATCCATGACTTAAATGTTTGTGAATAATCTGTGGTCGTTGAATGAAGCAAACTTTGATGAAATAAGTCCCTTCGTGACCATTTTTTGAGTGTGAAAATTTCAGAACTTTTTCCCGTAACTGCACAATTTAGTTTTGTTAGTTTTAGGTTTCTTTAGTTTAGCTATCTGTGCTTCCAATTTTTGTTTTGACTGCTACATGTGCTTTTTGCAAATTCCTCTGCTTCATCTTTCAAAAAACATTCAATAAATATTAGCCATTATATTTATAAAAAAATAAAAATAAAAAGGAAAACCAACTACAACAAGAATAGACAAAGACAAGAACAGAACAAAAACTTCTTTCTCCTTTTTCTCTTCCTCTTCCTCCTCCTTTTTCTTCTTTTTAAATACTTACTTGTTGAATCTCTCCCTCTTGGGGAGAAATACAGTTACTCTAAAATGGCAATGAAAATGAAATCCATCAGATGTTGTAAACCAATTGTTTCCTACACACTCAAAACTCAAAGCTATACAGTTCTCCAAGTAATTGTGAATATTTTTCCTTATTAATTTTCCTCTAGTTTTTAAAAAATCATGAAAGTATGAAATAGGGACAAATGCGGGAAAACAGAAGGTGTTGAGTGAATATAGGGTAAAATGAAGTTATATGCAGGGATCCAGTGCCATCATGAAAACTCAAGACTTTCAGGAACTTTTGAAGGGGGACCAATAGCTTATAGATGCTGCTTAGTTAATTACATACTGTATTTCATTTGCTGTGAAGTACTACTATTGAATGTAAAATTATCTTTACCCTTACAAATGAAAATATCTTGTCTCTTGCAGATTAAAATATTTTAGCCCCCCCAACCTGCAAAAGAAAAAAGTTATGTGGTGGTAGTGTGTGGATGTTGTGGCCTGTCTCGGAAGGACCATTCTCAATCTGACATTTTATTCAGTGCAGAGTTGCATATAGACGAACATGCTTTCAACATCACATTTGGCTTAGATATTCCTCTATCTCTTAAATAATTTTAAAAAAAATTTTTTTTAACGTTTATTTATTTTTGAGACAGAGAGAGAACATGGGGAGGGGCAGAGAGAGAGGGAGACACAGAATCTGAAACAGGCTCCAGGCTCTGAGCTGTCAGCACAGACCCTGATGCGGGGCTCGAACTCACTGACCGTGAGATCATGACCTGAGCCAGAGTCGGACGCTTAACCGACTGAACCACCCAGGCGCCCCTTAGTTAATTTTATAACTATTTAATTATTCTGAGAAAAAATACAGATGAAAATTAATAGTATACAATCTCAACTTAGGAAATATTTGTTATTTAAGGATAAAATTACTTCATTTTTGGATTTTCAACAGAAAAAGCTTCTTTTCAATGAGTATGTTGGTTGTAAATGAATCTCAGACATTTTCAAGCAGCTCCAACGTCACTTATATTTAGTAACTCTATCCCACCTATTTTTTGAGATAACGTATGTACTGGGAAAAATGAAATTATAATTTTTGAGTGTTTTCTACAATTAAGATATTTTTGATAGGTTCATTGACATACAATTCACAAACCACAAAGTTCACCTATGTAAAGTGTGCAATGCAATGGCTTGTAGTATATTCACAATTGTGTAGCCATCACTATAATGATCTTGAAAATGTTTTAAGGTTTATTCATTTTCAGAGACAGAGCGCGAGCAGGGAAGGGTCAGAGAGAGAGGCAGACAGAATCTGAAACAGGCTCCAGGCTCTGAGCTGTCAGCACTGAGCCTGACGCAGGCCCGAACCCATGGACGGCGAGATCATGACCTGAGCTGAAGTCGACGCTTTACCTACTGAGCCACCCAGGCGCCCCACTATAATGATCTGTAGACCTTTTTCATTTCTCCAAAATGCCCATTAGCAATCACTCACTATTTTACCCTACTCAAGCTGCAGAGTTAAGCTGTTACTGATTTCTATTTGTAAAGATATACCTATTCTGGAACTTTCATACACAGTATATAATCTTTTTGACAGGCTTCTTTCATTTAGCATACCGTTTTCAAAGTTATCCATATTGTAGCATGTATAGAAACTTCACTCATTTTTATTGCTGAATAATATTCCATCATATGGTTGTACTTCACATATGTATCCATTTATCAATTGTTAGACATTTGAGTTCTTGCCACTTTTGGTTCTTATGAAGAATTCTATCACTATAAAAAAAATTAATGCATTAAGAGGTTTATTTGAGTAAATGGCCTGCAGTGGATTTTGCCCCAGAATGGAGGAAGGAACAAGCAGGTAGCCCTTTTTCTTTTGACAAAAGCTCAAAGTCATAAAATTTTGTGCGATGTCACTATGAGCACCCCCAGCAGTATTAGTGCCATTGGAATAATAAATTTGATATAGTAGTGAAAAAAAAACCAGAAAATTCCTGTATAAGTTTTTGTGTCGACATGTTTTCATTTCTTGTGGGTATATCCTAGGAGTTGAACTGCTGGTCCCATGGTAACTCTAAGAAACTCCTAGACTGTTTTCCAAAGCCGTTGCACCATTTTACATCCCCCAAAGATATGTGAGAGTGGCAATTTCTCCACGTCCTTGCCAATCCTTCCTGTAGTCTGTATGTTGGATTATAGTCATCCTAGTAAAGGCTGTGGAACAGATTATCCCAGTTTTGATTTGTATTTCCCTTCTGGCTAATGAGGTGGACATCTTTTCATGTGTTTATTGATCATTGTGTATCTCCTTTGGAGAAAGACCTATTCAGAAACGCCTATTTAATTGGGTTGTTAATTTATGGTTGGTTATTGACTTATTATTTTAATTAATGAGGGTAGACTCCCTAAAGCTGTTTTTTAATTGGTGAGCTTTAATTGACTGTATAAAAAATGACTTCCACCTTTAAGGTAGAGCCTGTTGTACTTAAGCCTATATATAACATTGGTTTTTATATGAAAGTATCAACACATTAAAATATCAATATAATTTTATACTTTATTTAAACATCAGTTATACCAAAACTATTTCATTAAGCAATACTTTTAAAATAATTTTATCTTTCCTTCAAAGACAACATTTCTTGGGAAGAAACACATCAAGAACATTTAAGAAAGCAAGAACTACTTATTGGCTTCTAAACAGTCGGGCTTGATATCATGAAAACATTTACAGTTCCAAGAGGACCTTGGCATCTAGACAATGACAATATTGTTTGAGTAGAAGTTATTTTTTTAATGACGCTAACTTTTCCCTATCCTGCTTTGGTAAGTTCTCCTGAATGTCTGTGTAGGAAGATTAACAATGTTGTCAACATGAGCTACATGTCTGAATCCTAAACGCTTGAAGGTGGCTGGATTTCATAGCAGCAAATAAAAATATTTTCTGCCGAACATCAACATTCTAGCATATTGATCCTGAAGATCCCTGGAAATGTACCTTTGGTTTTTAACATGCAAGCTCTTTGTAGAGTGGCAAGGTTAATTAAAATAAATATGAAAATACTAGGGACTCCTGGGTGGCTTAGTTGGTTAAGTGTCCGACTTTGGCACAGGTCATGATTTCAGGGTTTGTGAGTTTGAGCCCCGCATTGGGTTCTCTGCTGTCATCATGGAGCCCACCTTGGATCCTCTGTTGCCCTCTCCTCTGCCCCTTCCCTGCTCTCCTTCTCTCTCTCTCTCTCAAAAATAAATAAAATAAACATTAGAAAAAGAAAATACTAAAAAATGGTTCAGAAGAAAGCAGCATTAATATATTTCCTGAGACCATTCTCAAAGGGTCTCTAAGCATGAAGCATAATAATAACATTTATGTATAATTTTTTAATTATATACTTGGCATTTCATCATTTATACTCATCTGTCTTTCATAATAAAAACACTCATTCAAAAATTCAAACCACTACCGATTAATATATTTTTATCTTTTAAAGATTTATATTTGAAGGGCAAAACTTTTCTTAAGTTTTTTACCTATAAGTTTCTTGAGAACAGAGAACCTGGTCTTGTGGACCACAGAACCTGACATAAAGAAAGTAAGTGCTTAATGTATGTTTATTGGTGAGTGAATTAAAGCTATTTTTTAATTTGTGAGTTTTAACTGACTTAAAAAAAATGATTTCCACCATTAATGTAGATCCCGTTCAACTTTAGCCCCATATAAGATATTGATTTTATTTAGCATCAATATAATTTTATACTCAAAAAATATAGCTTCTCTCCCCCCTCCCCCCCTCTGCTGGGATGCCTGGGGGGTGGGAGGGGGGATTTGCTCTGCTTTAGCCCAAGAACATTCAGGAGGTTAAAAGCCGTTTGCTGGGCACCTGGGTGGCTTAGTTGATTAAGCATCTGACTCTTGATTTCAGCTCAGGTCATGATCTCAGGGTTCATGAGATCCAGCCCCTGCATGAGGCTCTGTGCTGACAGTGGGGAGCCTAGGATTTTCTCTCTCCCTTTGTCTCTGCCCCTCCCCTATGCATGCTCTCTCTCGTCTCTCTCTCTCTCAAAATAAATAAATAAACATTTAAAAACTTAAAAAATAAATAAATAAAAGCGGTTTGGAGAGACCAAAACCATCAGGGATTTCAGGAGGAGGAAAGTCCAGGGAGACGAGGGATGGTTTGGCAACTGGGGTGAAGGACTGCCTTCCTCCGTCTGGCATCCTCTCAGTCCCCCTGGCAGTCAGGTCAGCCTGCAACCTCTGTGGGCAGGTTGGGGCTGCCAGATGCTCCAGGCAGGTAGACTGGACAGAGACCCACGAAGGCTTGCTCTGCAGGGAGCAGGGCCCTGTCCCCACAGCTTCTCTACCAGTGGTCCTTGACCTATGCCTCTGAATTTGCTCGATCCGTTTCTTCTTGATGGTATCCTTGCAGGTGGCCTAGATCACTTTGCTCTTAAGGGGTGCAGACTTGGGCCCAGAAGATAAAGAGCAGATCCTCCTTCTGACTCTCCTTATTAAATTTTTACACATTAAATTTTTTCCTAAGGCAGACCCCCTATTATGGCAAAGGGTGTCTGTAAGGGTTATTGTTGAAAAGAGGACTCAGACGCTTATCTATGCATTTTTCAGCAGGTCTGCGGCTACTGGAGACGTGATCTGTAAGCCTTCGTCACCTAATCTCTCAGACCCTGAGAAGTCCATCTGGACCCACTGTCTGTTACAGGTCACAACCCCACTTCACACACAGCTTCTCAGTGGCATTTGTATTCGTTTCTTTTCAGATTCTCCTTGGGAAAAAAGGAAGAGGAAATCCATTTGCCTTTTACATTATTTAGCTGCTGATGATTTCCAAAACAAATAAACATTGATTACCATTGGAAAGATTGCAGACAACTACAAAGCCATTTGTCCTGCACACCATTGCTTCATGATTTTGAATATTTTTAGCAAATGCCAAATTAGCACCGCAGCAAAGCTGTGGAACAGTGACTGTACAAGCCAGTGCTGAGAAATAACAGAAATCGAAAGCATTTGACTGGCCACAAATCAATTATTTCAACAATTCTGTTTTACTTGTAAGAATGCAAGCGATCTTAGGCATGAGTTAGTATTTTTAGAGTCCTAGTTATCATCAACTTCTTTCGATTCTAGGCTCAATTAAGAAATTAGAATTGCGTAGAAAGGACCAAGCATGACAACAAACCTTACTTCACCTCAATCATGAGCACACATGCATTGGTTTTTCCTCCCTAGTGATATAGAGATACTATGGGTGAGATAATTAAATTTCTTCTGCATTAAAGAAAAACATGGAGGAAGTAAAACACAAAAGAGATTTTTTTTGAAGAGAGAGGACCTTAGAAATGTAATGTAGCGATTACTCAACTGTTCTTATTCTGCAGACAAGGACATTTAAGCCCAGAAATGCTCATTTCACAAGAACAAACTTGAGACACCAGGCAATAAACCTCAAAATAGATTACAGTAACAATTAACTATCTGCAACACAGCTACCAAAGGGAAAATGTACAAAAATAGCTATTTGCTATACATATGCCACAAACCCATGGTCAAAGATGAAGAACTTCAAATAAACCCTGCCAATCTTTTCTGCTACAGAATTATTAGCAAACTATCAGGGTTCCAAGTCCATTAGAGATTAGAAATAAATATTAGGACTGGGGAAAAGTCTCCTACTTGGTCCTCAGCAGCAAAAAATGATAGATGTTATGTCAGGGGAAAAATGACTTATTCACCTTGACTGAGCAATTTTAACATCTTGCAAAATTGGCTTTACCATTCTCTCTCTCTCTGTCTTGTCCTTCTCTCACACATACACACAATTATTATTTATTTATTTTTCTGAACTATTTGAGAGTAGGCTGCACATTTCAGATCCTTTAGCTGTTAATGTTACAGTATGTATTTCCTAGAAACAAGAATATTTTCTTATAAGCACAGTGCAGTTAACAGATTCAGGAAATTTAACATTTCAATCTAATCTACATTTTCTTCTTGTATACAGCTAATTACATTAGCATCTAATTTATTCTTCATTTGATTGTTTTTGGGAAAAAAAAAGCAGATTTGTATACATTTTCTCATTTACCTAAATAGAATTGTTTATATAATAAGTCCATTAAGCATAAACAAATAAAGTACAAAGCCAATTTTGAAGTAAAATTATTTGTATAGATTTTGGAATATTTTTATTCCTTCCTATGTCTTCTGCCCTTGCTTCTTTCCTACTTTCTTTCCCCCTTGTTTGGCACAAGCCAAAGCTAATTTTGCAACTAAATAAGGAATCAATGAGAGGCTCCAAACAGAGAATTAAAATGATCAAATCTAAGATTAAGGAATCCAATTGTGGCCATTGCATGAAGGAGATAGTAAAGTAGGCAGACAGTAGAGGTTGAGGAGGCTAAGTTAGGAGACTACTGAGATTTTCCAGGTAAGAGATGTTGAAAGTCTGAATTAGGGTCATGGCTGAGGGGGTAGAAAGTGGTGAGGATGACCGTCCTCTGAATTTGGAGAATGAACAATATGAAGAAGGCAGAGATTCTACTGAGTTTTATAGCCTTGGAAGATAGTGCCAGCATTGTCTGAATTGGGAAACAGAGAAGGCCTAGAGTTTAAGTGGGAGAAAAGATGAATGGTTTGGTTGTGAACCTTATGAGTTTGAGGTATTAGTATTCCATCCACTTGGAGAGATCCAGGACATGATGTGACAACATAAAACCACATAAGAAAAGCATGGGTGCTATATAGACTGGGTATAAGAGAATGGTTTGCTCTATAGTTTCATTTTATTGTTTTCATGCAAAGCCATCTTGTTTCCTTTGAGCCTATCCAGGTGGGCCTTCAGTGAATCAGTGGTGATGCTGATAGGCTTCTTCATGGTTACACTGGAAAGCGAGGCTGAAGCATCATGGTCTTGCTTTTATTCCACATAGTTGCATGAACTATTTGAATGCAGTCTTGATAAAGACAATGTTCTACCAAAGACATTTTGTAATAATGCAATTTGGTGTCTGTAAAGAGATCTATTGAATTCTTTTTCATATTCTCCTTGTAAGACCTGAGTGAGATTTGAGAATATTCGTGGAAGTGAGCACAATTCAATGTCCAACCCCACACCTGTTCATGAGAAAAACGCACACATGCATGGTTTTTTGGAAAGAAGTCAAACTTCTATTGTTGTTAAAATTCTTTCCATGGAGAATGGATGTTATTTTTCTCTACATATATTTTCCTGTTGTACATGGAGAGGAAATGTTTTCTCTTGTTTCTAGTAAACAGTCATGCATAGAAAATGGAAAATCTCATTTGAAAGAGAAACAAGTCTCTATTTTATCCTCTCTATAGCTGGGAGAGACAGCAGCTTTTCTAAGAATTCTCCATGCTCTGACTCTGCTCTCCCCTCTCTCCTCCACAAGTACAGTACCTGTCCTTTGTTAGGGCCTAAATAGGCCATGAATATATAAGAAGAATCCCAGCACAAGATGTGTCAAAGGGAAGAAGGATACTGCGGTAGGAATGGTAATGATAATCCCTCTTTTAGGTGTATTAATGAAGACAGGCACATTCCTGTGACAGTCCTGCTATGCTCCCGTTGGTCAACACGAGAAGTAAAGTTGCTAAGAATGCAGAGGCCCCAGGAGCCCTGTGCCCACTATGGAATTCTGACTCTTGTCCTGATCTTTTGTCTGCAACACCTCTTTGCCATTTTTAACTCCCATCTTACAGCTTGACTTGAGCTCAGTTGATGACATAAGGTGTGAGGCCACAGCACAGTTCATTATGACTATAATATTTGTTTTAATTCTTATACAATATGAAACTTCCACACTAGGCTGTACCTGTCAATTCTCTTTTTTGTTCTTGCCTAAGAAGGATTTGCTATTTTCTGGACTCTAACAGGAGAAACAAATGCTTCCTAAGTAGTAAGGCACAGCATCTTTTCTGTGGTACGGGAACTGTGATTATATTTGTTCATATAAATTTTGGTATTGTGTTTGTACAGTTTCATTACTTTATTTCCACCAGACATGCCTATTGTGTGTTCTTGAAAATGAGCATTTGAGCATTTCCTACCTCTTAGGTAGGTTTCATTTAATGTCTTTATGCCACCTCATTTCTTCCCACATTTCCCTCTGGTTAATGCCCCAACTCTCTCCACCTACTTGTATATTTCTTAACTTTCTAGATTTAACTTAGATAAATTTTGTCTTAACCCCTTGTCCTCCTTTTTATTTATTATTATTATTATTTTGTAAGTAGGCTTCATGCCCAGAGTGGAGTCCAATGTGGGGCTTGAACTCATGACCCTGAGATAAAGACCTGAGCCAATATCAAGGGTCAGACGCTTAACTGACTGAACCACCCAGGCGCCACTCTCTTCATTTTTAAAATCACACAGTCATCTTTTCCTCTTAAATACAGAGAACAAACTGAGGGTTGCTGGTGAGGTGTTGGGTTGGGGGATGGGCTAAACGGGCAATGGGCATTAAGGACGGCACTTGTTGGGATGAACAGTGGGTGTTATGTGTAAGTGATGAATCACTAAATTCTATTCCTGAAATCACTATTACACTATATATTAACTAACTTGAATTTAAATTTAAATAAGTAAATAATAAGATTTAAAAACATTAAAATAAATAAAATGAAACCACAATCATGTTTTCTTACTCAGAAATTGTATACTGCTTCCTGTCTGTGCTATTTATTTGACTACTGTACTCGTTTGCATGATTAGTTTCCTTTCTCTACGTCTAAATCTTGACTTTCTAAATAAATGCCATCAGTAGAATGAGGACCAAACCCTTGGGCTTTGGAGTCAACAGACTTGGGTTTGAATCCTTGCTCTTCTCCTTAATAGCTGGAAACCCTTGAAGGTTTTTAATCCCTATCAAGCTTTGGTTTTCTCATCTGTGAAATGAACATAATCTTGGTAACTCTAAGGTTGTCATGAGAATTAAATGAGATAATATATATATACGAAAGATTTAAAACAGTGATGAAGAATTGGACCAAAGGTTTGCTCAAAACTATTTGTTGACTGATCTTTTAAAAAAGTTGCTAAGTCCATAAGTTAATCAATCAAATGGGACTATCATGTTGGTGAGGAATGACCCTACACTAGGGTGATACCTTGGTTGAGAAGCACTGGGGTGTATGCTAGATAAGACTATTTAAAATGGAAACCCTTTTCATGGAAGGCTGATAATGACATTAATAAACAACACACTCTCTTTTGGCACTATCCCAGCTCTCTTCTAATTGTTAGTAATAAATTTCTGCACAAAGGCAAACTTTCCTGCCTTTTCTTGAGACTAAACAAGTACAGCCTGCATAGCATGTACATATCAGTGTCATTGCTCCTTTGTCCAAGAGGCAGTATGAGCTGAAAATAAAGTTTGACTTTTCTGTCACTGGAAAACAGAAGCATAATATTTTTCAGAAAGAATAGGTAAGACAGCCTCACTGAAGGCCTCTGTGGAGAAGTCACAATGCTGTCTCAACTCTCTCCAGGGTACATAGAAGCAGAGGAAACAGATCTCTTCTTGTCCCCAACCTACTGCCTGGCACCAGTCTCATTCTTGTCAGCCATTATTTTTAAAAACCATACCCTATTTCTTCTTTCCTTAAAAATGTTATTTGATAAATTGCCTTTAAAAGTTCTCCTTTGGCTATGTTTCTACTATTTCTGTTCCTGGTGTTTAAACTTGTGCCCCAATCCAGCTTTTCTGAATTGAGCCTCTTCCCCCATCCCTTGAAAGATACCTCAATTTTCTGTGTTTAGATCTACATTTACATTGTACATTATGGTGCGCACATCTCAAGACTATTAATTGCAGTAGAGTTTCATAGACTATACATCCAATAAGAAAGGAAGGACATTTGGGTTCTAATTTAGGTTCTATCATTAACTGATTTTCTCATTTTGTCTGCATCATTTAGCCCCTGGGAGCCCACCTCTGTATCTGCAAATTAATTAAGTAAGTAAGTAAGTAAATAAATAACTCTTAAGAAAGGTTGGGGGGGGGCAGAGAGAGAGAGATAGAGAGAGAGAGAGGGAGAAAGAGAGATAATCCCAAGCAGGCTATGCACTGTGAGTATAGACCCTGATGCAGGGTTCGAACCCACAAACCACGAGATCATGACCTGAGCCAAAGGTGGATGCTCAATCAACTAAATTACCCAAGAAGCTCTGCAAAATGAATATATTAGTACCTACTTTGACTGCTTCAGAGAATTTTAAAGAATAAAGCATGTTAATAATGGGAAAAGTATTTAGAAATATTATGTAAATACGACTGAACTTTCTACTGTTAATCAGTTATTATGCAGCAGTCTGGAATAGAGACTTAATACAATGTAAGTGGGCCATATAATTATTACTATATTTAAAATATCTTTTCTCACAAAATATTAATGTATATATGAATTTTCTATAATTCTCTCAATGTATCTCTTAACCGTCTAGATATGTTCATTAGCCACGCTGGGCATAGAGAAAATTTTTGTAACTGCATAATTATAACACAGAGATTTGTTATAGGGACTGAAAGTATAGGGTGAAGAAATAGGAGGAGAAGAATAAAACTAGCATGCATTCGTGTCTGTTACATATCACTCACAATCCTATTACTTAGACAGTTTCCATGTATTGCCCATAAGCTTAAAAGAGAGAACAGAATTAAAAGGCATTAAGAAGAAAATTCAAAATACGGAATGTGGACAGTGATCTTTTGTTCATTTGTTTGACTTTTTTTGTGACTGGTTATTTTTCTTGGGCAATGAAAAATAAAATAGGGATAGATTTAAGGTTCTTTTCCACTCATGACATTTCATGACTTTATTTTTCCCTAAAAAACTGAAACAGGGAAGTTGTAAGAGAGGAAAACAAAAAAAAAATGCGTTACATTGCCTACAGATATGATCAGTTCTTGTAATTTCAACATGCATGGCATCTTTAAGTACTCATTCATTTATTCACACAAACAGAGAGCAGCTAGGAATTTAATTTATTGAATTTTCTTGAGTCAAACTCAATTCAGTGATTTATTTAACACATATCCCTTTAATCATGTTGAAAGTTTTACCCTTCCCTCAAATTTCCTTCAACTCTTTTATCATGTATTTACTCCTCACATTATAGTATGCTGATAACAGAACTAGAACTCTATGAAATATTTGCTAAGACAATATAGTTTCCTTTGTGAAATATCCACAATAGGTCAAAACAAAATAAACTGTGAAATAAAAGAAATAAATTAATCCATAAATTCTACCAATTATAACCAATGTGTATCTGAGGGGAGGGGAAGTTTAATATGTGGATTAAAATGATGTCAGATTGTATCAGATGAGTACATTTATGGATTCATGGCACCTCAGCACACAGTTAATGAGATGTGGGGCCTTGGATTATTATTTGCTCCTTACCATACTTTTATAAAT